>NC_140371.1:22665000-23030000 GCF_054491055.1 Hypomesus nipponensis | reverse complement strand
TTTGTCCTGTCCACACCTCCTGGTTACTGTTGCTAGGTAACCAAACCTCAGAAACCCTCTCAGGTTTCAGTCAGAACCCCGTACTCAGAGTAGATCCAACCAGACTTGGAGGCTGGTTCCTGTGTAGAGGTATGAGTAGACGTGGGCATTGCATGGCTGTCCCAGTCCGGCCTGCAGAAGGTCAATCAAAAATGACAAAAAATTGATGTGTTGAGCGGTAGAAAATCTGTAGTTCTGAAAGACTACAGTGTCAGGCGATTTACGTATGTGCGCTTACGCAGCCTCACCAACAGGTTGGTTAGCCCTCAAAAATGTCTGTAAAAAACAAAAGGTTGATAAAGAATGTAGAGTTTTTAACAAGACATGGACTTCTAAGTATATTTTTACTGAAGTCAAAGGCAAAGCTGTGTGCTTAGTTTGTGGACAACAGGTCGCTGTGTTGAAGGATTACAATCTGAATCGGCAGTACGGGACTAAACACAAATACAAGAACTGGCCTGATGCAGAGTGAGTGCAGGCTGCTCATGGTGTGTTAGTGAAGCTGCAGACCTGATGATCAGGGACCTGTCAGCTTGGCATATCTACCTCAGACATTCAAGTGGCCCTTTGGGAATTGCCCACCCCTGTGTTAGAGGTCACACACACTCAAACACACTCACACACACACACACACACACACACACAGCTGGGGTGTGAGCCCTGGTGTGAACTACTTCCACCAGTCTCTCTCAACATGTGAAGCGTGAAGGCTGTGGACCTCTAACCCTTCCCTCTTTGGGACCCAGGGCTGACCTGCAGGGACGACCTGCTGAAAAATGCTTCTATGTGCAACAATTCAATATGATTTATAACAGCAATAATATAAGTCACAGATTAAAACGAGTTAGACATGAGCCGCCTGTTCTGATGAGCTGTCACGACCCAGATTCCTCCTGGTTCTCTGGAGTCATCCTGGACTGGGATGTGCTGCTTCGGTACTAAAAGTATTTTTACTTTCTTGATGAGCCCAAAGCCTGTCGTGTGTTCTTGTGTGTACATGTGTGTGCCTGTGTGTAGTTCAGAGAATGGTGCTAAAGGGCTCTGTCAGTTGTATTTATAAACACAAATACCAACACACACTCTGTGTTTCCCACAGGTGGACATGAGCTCATGCATACACACTTTATTCTCCAACATGAGATCATGGATGAGAAGGTGAAGACAGGCTGGCCTATCAGAGAGCAGAGAGACCAGTGCAGGCATGATGCTGGGGCAGAGAGACCACAGACCCAGGCATGATGCTGGGGCAGAGAGACCAGTGCAGGCATGATGCTGGGGCAGAGAGACCACAGACCCAGGCATGATGCTGGGGCAGAGAGACCACAGACCCAGGCATGATGCTAGGGCAGAGAGACCAGTGCTGGCATGATGCTGGGGCAGAGAGACCAGTTCAGGCATGATGCTGGGGCAGAACTCTTTCATCTGTTTATAGGAACTAATAAACAGTCGATTAGCTGTATGCTAACGTGACGTAGGTTGTAATTAAACCACCCCAATTACATTCTGTGATATGAAAAGCTGTCTCTGTGTACACACACACACACATTAACTCACACACACACACTCATTAACTCACACACACACACTCATTAACTCACACACACATACCAGCACATGTATCAATTGGTTCCATTCATCAGTGTTCTAACAGCAGATCTGAGCAGACACATGGCCTGTGTTGTGACAGATGTTTGATCATGTTTATGAAACATACATTTAACGGGCAATCAACCCCCAGCCTGAGAGGAGAACGGCCCTCCGGCCTTTAGCACTGCATGTATGTGTTCGGTCATGCGTGTGCTAGTTTGCGTGTGTGCAGAGTATGACTCTGTGGGGGGATTCAGAGTAAGCGTGTGTGTGTGTGTGTGTGTGTGTGTAGAGTATAAGTGTGTGCACTGAAGTGTATTAAGAGCGTGCAGCCCTCCTGGTGTCCATGCAGAGAGTCAGTTCAGAGTGCAGCTGTCTGCTGGAGAGCTAATCTATCTCTTTCTCAATGGAAAGTCCCCTAATCCTGTCAATTGAGACCAGTCATTTGGAGTAATTATCCCGTGTTTCCTAATGGAGGCTTAGCCTTCTCCCGCTACAACCCACCCCCACCCAAGCCCCTGTCTGTTTCCTGCGCTCCTCCCCCTTCCTGCCCTCTTCCTCCCTTCCTGCACCTGCCTGCCAGCCCCTCTCCTCCCCTCCTCCTCCCCTGTCTCTCTCTCTCTCTCTCTCTCTCTCTGTCTGTCTTTCTCTCCCCCTCTTTGCTCTCAGAGCAACCACTCACCATGGCAACAAATCAGTCAATTCTCCTCTCCTCCCGTCTCCTCCACTTTAGTGACTCACTGTTTCCCCTCTCACCAGTAATGACAGGCCTGTGTTTCTGGCCCCAGGTCATTGTTGTTGAGAGCCTTCACACACACACACACACACACACACTCTCTCTCTCTCTCTCTCTCTCTCTCTCTCTCTCTCTCTCTCTCTCTCTTGTACACACACATACTTGACTGACAGCCGCTGCCAATCAGCATCCAACTCTCCAGTGTTAGGTTCACTTTACACACCGTAAACACGCTGCAGTGTCAGGGCAGTGTAATGAGCCCGCCTCCTGAGGGGAAGTGAGGGGGATGGAGGCAGTGTTTCCGTAGAGACGGTTTCCCATGGTGCCTTAGGGTTGCTATGTGCTGCTGTAATGCATTGTGACAGGCCCTCTAGCGCCCCCTCTGACCTCACGGTTGATCCACGCCCTCTGCAGCTAAGACGAGACATGTTTCAGAAAAAGAGGACAACGCCAGAGCAGATGCTGCTCTGCTATTCAGCCATGAACACACACACACACTCACACAGACTTGCTTCCTTGAGTGTGAACCCATGCAGTCCCAACAAGCATGTGCCCTCACGGTGAGCATTCCTGCATACAGAAATCACAACCTCATTAAATCAAACACACACACTCAAGCATGTCAAATGAACATCTAACCTATATCTGATCATATACATAGCTGCCTACTGAGCCCGGGAGAACAGACTCACAGTCTCTCTCTCTCTCTCTCTCTCTCTCTCTCTCTCTCTCTCTCTCTCTCTCTCTCTCTCTCTCTCTCGCTCTCTCTCTCTCTCTCTCTCTCTCTCTCTCTCTCTCTCTCTCTCTCTCTCTCTCTCTCTCTCTCTCTCTCTCTCTCTCTCTCTCTCTCTCCCTCTCTCTCTGTGTCTGTCTTTCTCTGTCTCTCTCTCTCTCTCTCTCTCTCTCTCTCTGTGCTGACTTGTTCTCTCTCTGGTGGTGGTACATGAGTCTCACTACAGTGCTGTGGACAGGGTTCAGACGCAGAACTGTACTGGATGTAGGGTTCTCCTCAGGGCAGGTTCTCCCCAGACACAGAGACACTCCCTTAATGGAGAGAGCAGACTTATCCGGACTCTCTCTCTCTCTCTCTCTCTCTCTCTCTCTCTCTCTCTCTCTCTCTCTCTCTCTCTCTCTCTCTCTCTCTCTCGTGTCTCAGACAGCAGGACTCTCCCCCTCCTCCTCTCTCAGCAGACACAGTCAGAACTCTCTCCATAAAGAGCTCATCTAGAACTGCAGGGGTGTGAGGGTCGGGCCTGCTGCTGCCCAGCCGGCTCTGCTGCCTGCTACATCCATTAGGGCTGTATAGGGCTGTGTTAAGGCTCCACAACTAACCGGCTGAGCTCAGACAGGAATACCACTTAACTCAGTTTCCGTCCTGTCCTTCTGTTCCAGGGCTGGAGAGTGGGGGCGTGACCCTGCAGCAGCCAGGCTCCGAGGCCGAGATCGAGAGATCAGAACCAGTAACTCTACGCTGCCACATTGATGGACACCCACGGTGAGCCCTGCCCCAACCCCTCACCCCCAGCCCCGCCCCAACCCCTCACCTCCAGCCCCGCCCCTGCCCCAACCCCTCACCTCCAGCCCCGCCCCTGCCCCAACCCCTCACCTCCAGCCCCGCCCCTGCCCCAACCCCTTACCTCCAGTCCCCCCCCCAACCCCTCACCCCCAGCCCCGCCCCAACCCCTCACCTCCAGCCCCGCCCCAACCCCTCACCCCCAGCACCGCCCCAACCCCTCACCTCCAGCCCCGCCCCTGCCCCAACCCCTCACCTCCAGCCCCGCCCCTGCCCCAACCCCTCACCCCCAGCCCCGCCCCAACCCCTCACCTCCAGCCCCGCCCCAACCCCTCACCCCCAGCCCTGCCCCAACCCCTCACCTCCAGCCCCGCCCCTGCCCCAACCCCTCACCTCTAGCCCCGCCCCTGCCCCAACCCCTCACCTCCAGCCCCGCCCCAACCCCTCACCTCCAAAACACCATGTATTGTACAGACTGTTCTGTAGCTGTGACGCTTCTGGTCGTCCCCCCCAGCCCTACGTGTCAGTGGTTCAGGGACGGAGTGAGGCTGACAGACAGGACCCACCAGATCAACAACAAGGAGCGCAGCCTGACCCTGAGAACGCCCAGCCCTGCAGACAGTGGCCTGTACCACTGCTGCTCCCGCAACGCTGCGGGTCACATCTGCAGCAGCAGCAACTTCACCCTCAACATCATAGGTGGGCGGGGACTGTGTGTGTGTGTGAGAGTGTGGACCATTAGTGAGTCGAGAGAGAAAAAGGCACTAACATGACTACCGGGAACTATGCAAGTTCATTCCACCCCCCCCCCCCCCACACACACACACACACACACACACACTGTCAATCACAAACAACACCCAGCTACTGTACAGCTCAGATATTGTTCTTATGGAGACGAGAGCTCTGTGTATAGCAGGTCTGGCTCCCCCTGATGCCATCACCGTCCTGTCTCTGATTGGACGTTCTCAGACCTGCTCCATGCAGTATTCCTATCCTGCTAACAGCTTGAGGATCTTCTGTGTGCAGGTGTGGCTGTAATGTAAGGTTCCTGCTCTGAGCGCCTGACCCCTCTGCCTCAGCTGTGTGGCTCTGCAGTTAAGCACAGTCTAGTACAGTACAGTACAGTCTAGTACAGCCTAGTACAGTACAGTCTAGTACAGTACTGTACAGCCTAGTACAGTACAGTCTAGTACAGTACAGTACAGCCTAGTACAGTACAGTATAGTACAGTACAGCCTAGTACAGTACAGTCTAGTACAGCCTAGTACAGTACAGTATAGTACAGTACAGCCTAGTACAGTACAGTCTAGTACAGTATAGTACAGTACAGTATAGTACAGTACAGCCTAGTACAGTACAGTCTAGTACAGTATAGTACAGTACAGCCTAGTACAGTACAGTCTAGTACAGCCTAGTACAGTACAGTCTAGTACCGTACAGTACAGCCTAGTACAGCACAGTCTAGTACAGCCTAGTACAGTACAGTCTAGTACAGCCTAGTACAGTACAGTCTAGTACAGTACAGTACAGCCTAGTACAGTACAGTATAGTACAGTACAGTACAGTACAGTCTAGTACAGTACAGTACAGTCTAGTACAGTGTAGTACACTGTAGTTCAGTCTAGTACAATGTAATGCAGTGTAGTACAGTGTAGTACAGTCTAGTACAGTCTAGTACAGTACTCTAGCACCTAGCCGGCTGCACGTCTGTGTTGGAAACCTAATGCCCTTGTCTCCAATTAGACATCTGCACAGCTTTCTCTCTCTCACACACACACACACGCACACACTCTCTTGCACGCACCAGATTAGCACCTGGGACAAAGGGAGGGTGGATAATTGTTGAGTTTCCACCCCTCTGCGCTGCTGCTGGCAGCCAGGGGCAGGTGGGGTCTGGGTCAGTTGGGGTCTGGGTCAGGTGGGGTCTGGGTCAGGAGGGGGCCGGGGGGCTCAGGCCTCTATCCTCAGTACCTCAGCTGCTCATAAAGCAGCTATGAAGGTGTGTGACAGGGACGGCTGTTCAGGGACGGCTGTTCAGGGACGGCTGTTCAGGTGTGATTGTGACTCGGCATCTGCAGTTGTGATAACGTGTGTGTGTGTGTGTGTGTGGGTGTGTGTTCCTCGTCCTGTCAGATAAGAGTTTTCCCCGGGCCGTGGTTGCCCCTGACGACCAGGTGGTCTTAAAGAACGAGGAGGCCGTGTTTCACTGCCAGTTCACCGCCACGCCCCCCCCCACCCTGGAGTGGTACCATGACAACGAGCTGCTCAGCAACCGCTCCCGGTAAGGCCCGCTCTGCCCTCCTGACCCCTGACCCCTGACCCCTACTGGGCCTACTCATGCTCTGTGTGTTCATCTGTGTCCTCAGGGTGGCGCTGCTCTCCAACGGGACCCTACTGATCTGGCAGGTGAAGCCCAGGAACGTGGGGCTGTACAGGTGTGTGGGGCGAGGGGCTCATGGCCACAACGTCAGCCTGGAGGCCTCCCTTCTGATAGCAGGTAGCAAACACACACACACACACACAAACACACACACCTTTCCTCTCCTCCTCACCAAGACTGCAGTACCATTGGCTTCCCAGTCACCATGTGGAGAATGGTGCCTGACATTTCAATAACTTCTCAGTTGTCACCAGTGATGCCACTGTTTTACAGTCTGAGCACCTGGCTGGTAAGAGCAGAGAGCGATCATGTGCTTCTCCTTTCTCACATGCTGTCCTAACCCTAACCTCTCTCACATGCAGTCCTAACCCTAACCTCTCTCACATGCTGTCCTAACCCTAACCTCTCTCACATGTAGTCCTAACCCACTAAACCACATCTCAGTCTATAGACCTTAATTCACCCTAATCTGGGGTTAATCCCCGCCAGCATTAAACATAAATTGTGTCACACAGGAGCTCAGCATTTTGGGACAAGTTGAAACACTGTGGTGTGACTCCTCCTTTCACCCCAACCTCCTCTGTCTCTGTCTCTCTCTCTGTGTTTCTCTCTCTGTTTCTCTCTCTCTCCCTTCTTCTGCAGAGGAATGAGGGGAGGGGAGGGTTCTAGGGCACAGTAGTAGTGTCTTAATGATCCTGATCACATTCCTCCCACTGGGCTGACAACTTTGATATGACTCACCCACCATGGAGACACACACCCACCACAAAGACACACACTCTCACACACACACACCACGGAGACACACACACACTGCTGTAAATTGTGCTGACTAATTGCTGCTCCTTAGTACGCAGCTCTCCCGCTGAGAGGGACGGAGACTCTCTGGAGGGTTACGGCTAGAGCCAGAAATGGGTTAGGGTTAGAGCCAGATATTTTAGCTTTAAAACTTCTAACACAAAAACCCCCTCCCTCCCTCTGTCTCTCTCCCTGTCCCTCCCTCCCTCTCCCTCCCTCCCTCCCTCCCTCCCTCCCTCCCTCCCTCCCTCCCTCCCTCCCTCCCTCCCTCCCTCCCTCCCTCCCTCCCTCCCTCCCTCCCTCCCTCACTCACTCACTCACTCACTCACTCACTCACTCACTCCCCTCCCTCCCTCACTCACTCACTCACTCACTCACTCACTCACTCACTCACTCACTCACTCCCCTCCCTCCCTCCCTCCCTCTGTCTCCCTCCCTCACCCTCCTCCAGAGATAGAGGACATGGTCCCCAGAGTATCTAGGGTGTTCCCAGCTGACAGTCTCCAGCGTGTGTCCTGCCAGCCCCCAGGGGGCCAGCCTCCCCCCCAGGTGTGGTGGGAGCAGGGGGGCGGCGCGTGGCCCCCCAGGGCCGGGTCCACCAGGAGGGGTTGGACCTCGTCTTCAGCCCCACGCAGGCCGGAGACTCGGGCACCTACACATGCGTGGCCCAGAACAAGGCAGGCCGTAGGACCCAGGAGGTGACCTTCACCGTGGCCAGTGAGTCCTGCTAGCCTGGTCTGCTCCACAATGTTGGGATGCTTGTTAGATTAGATTCAAAGGTAGGTGACTTGTGATTTTACACTGTAAACACTAATACTTTGTGTGTGTGTGCTCCAGCTGCTCCTGTGTGGGTGAACAGGCCCCAGGACAGTTCTCTAGAGGAGGGCAGACCAGGGTACCTGCACTGCCATGCGCAGGCCACGCCCCCTCCTGACGTCACCTGGATACGCAACAACTTCCCCATTAACCCTGAGGTTGGCTCTCACACACACTCACACACACACACACACACACATTCTCCCTCACACACATACTCCCACACACGGTGTGTGTGTGTGTGATGTGGTTCCTGTGTTCCTGCTGTCAGGACCCTCGGTTCTCCGTGTTCTCTAACGGCACCCTGAGAATCAGCAGTGTGGAGGTGTATGATGGCCTGATGTACAGCTGTGAGGCCCGGACACAGGCCGGCCGGCTGGCGGCTCACGCCAGAGTCTACGTGCTGGGTGAGCAGAACCTGTCTGTCTGTGTGTCTGTCTGTCTGTGTGTCTGTCTGTGTCTGTCTGTCTGTCTGTCTGTCTGTCTGTGTGTCAGTCTGTGTGTGTGTGTGCTGGTTCCTGGTGTAGCGTGTGTTCCGTGTGTGTTCCAGAGAAGCTGAAGTTCACCCCACCCCCCCAGCCGTCCCAGTGTCTGGAGCTGGAGAAGGACCTGCACGTCCAGTGCTCTGCCACAGGCCGGGAGCCCCCCACCATCATCTGGACCACTGCAGGTGAAGCTTACAGCAGAATGAAGCTTACAGCTGAATGAAGCTTTCTATAGAATGAAGCTTACAGCAGAATGAAGCTTTCTATAGCGTGAAGCTTACAGCAGAATGAAGCTTACAGCTGAATGAAGCTTTCTATAGAATGAAGCTTACAGCAGAATGAAGCTTACAGCAGAATGAAGCTTACAGCAGAATGAAGCTTGGAATGAAGGACAATGGTCATTGCTTGCTTGTCTATGTAGTTCACAGAATGACTTTAGGCTGAGACTTGAGAACAAAAGGTAAGCGAAAATCAACCAAGATCTGTGTTTTCTAGGACGTGCCTGTGTAGAGACAGTATTGATTAGGCCTCCATGCCCCCTGACCCCTGCCCTGTGTCGCCCCCTACAGGAGGAGCAGAGATCCCCCCTCACCTGCATCAGAGGAATGGACAGCTGCACTTCAACAAGGTGACCCGCAGCGACGCGGGCAACTACACCTGCACCGCCTCCAACAGCCTGCAGGGGGAGATCCGAGCCCAGGTGTCCCTCACAGTGGCAGGTAGGGCAGCAGACCTGTAGGGCCTGGGGGGGGGGGGGCTAGGTGTTGCTGGGGGAGGCATTTGGAGGCAGGGGGAGGCAAGGAGAGGCAGGGGGAGGCAAGGAGAGGCAGGGGAGAGGGAGGGAGAGGCAGGTAGAGGCAGGGGGAGGCAGGGAGAGGCAGGGAGAGGCAGGGGGAGGCAGGGAGAGGCAGGGGGAGGCAGGGGGAGGCAGGGGAGGCGGGGAAGGCAGGGGGAGGCAGAGGAGGCAGGGAGAGGCAGGGAGAGGCAGGGAGAGGCAGGGAGAGGCAGGGGGAGGCAGGAGAGGCAGGGGGAGGCAGGGAGAGGCAGGGGGAGGCAGGAGAGGCAGGGGGAGGCAGTGGTGCTGGGGAGTTGTATATTAATTGCAGTTGATGCTGAATGGAGACTTGTGGCTGACAGGACAAGCCACAGCCAGCCTTGAGAGGAACATTACTGAGCTGTGGTGGGATGGAAGTGTTGCAGTAACTGCTGCGGGTGTGTGTGTGTGTGTGTGTGTCAGTGTACATACGGTTCAAGCTGGAGCCAGAGAACACCACGGTGTACCAGGGCCACACAGCCACGCTGCACTGCCAGGCCACAGGAGACCCACACCCACACATCCAGTGGATGGTGAAGGACAAGGTGCTGGACCCTGGCAGGAAGAGGTGGGAGTCTCTCTCTCTCTCTCTCTCTCTCTCTCTCTGTCTCTCTCTGTCTCTGTCTCTCTCTCTGTCTCTCTCTGTCTCTGTCTCTGTCTCTCTCTCTGTCTCTCTCTCTCTCTGTCTCTCTCTGTCTCTCTCTCTCTGTCTCTGTCTCTCTCTCTCTCTCTGTCTCTCTCTGTCTCTGTCTCTGTCTCTCTCTGTCTCTCTCTGTCTCTCTCTGTCTCTGTCTCTCTCTCTCTCTCTGTCTCTCTCTGTCTCTCTCTGTCTCTCTCTCTCTCTCTGTCTCTGTCTCTCTCTCTCTCTGTTTCTCTCTGTCTCTGTCTCTCTCTCTCTCTGTCTCTCTCTCTCTGTCTCTCTCTCTCTCTGTCTCTCTCTGTCTCTGTCTCTCTCTGTCTCTGTCTCTGTCTCTCTCTCTCTCTGTCTCTGTCTCTCTCTGTCTCTCTCTGTCTCTGTCTCTCTCTCTCTCTCTGTCTCTCTCTGTCTCTCTCTGTCTCTCTCTCTCTGTCTCTCTGTCTCTCTTTACATGTGTATGTAATGTATCTCTCTCTCCCAGATTCCAGAAGATGCCTAATGGTTCTCTGGTGATCTCTGATGTCACCACAGACGACACAGGGAAGTATACCTGTGTGGCTGGAAACAGCTGCAGCATCAGAGACAGTGTGGCTCAGCTCTATGTAGTGGGTGAGTTCAACACACACACATTCACACACACTTCCTGCTGTCCTAGTGCACTAATATGGCTCTAGTGCTATTTTAATATGGTTCTAGTGCTGTCCTAATATGGTTCTAGTGTATGGAAGCAAATCAGTGACATAATGTTTTGAATTTGTACTTAATATTGAAATTTAAACAACACCAAATGTACACCAAAAAATTTGAGGCGAAAAAATTCTGATTGCAACATCCAGGATACCAAGGATAGGTAGAGGACGGAAAATACATAATGACTACCAGGGAAAACAACCATGCTTCGGTGAGTCCGATGTGATCAAATATTGCATTGAGGCTTGATTGCTCTTCCTATCCTTGATATCCCGGATGTTGCAATCTGAATTTTTAGAGCTGTAAATTTTTTGGCTCAAGTTTGATAGGCTCAAAATGTTTAGGCTTGAATTTTTTAAGATCAAATTTTTTAGGCACAAATCTGAGCAACCTGAATTTTATTTCACATGAGAATTCAGCTGTTTCAATATTAAGAATTAAGTGCCTTTTTTCAAAACAAAAATTCAAAACATGATGTCACTGATTTGCTTCCATACTAGTGCTGTTCTAACATTGTTCTAATATTGTTCTACGCTGTGTGTGTGTGTGTGTGTGGCATCCAGAGAAGCCTGCTCCCACGCTGATGGACCAGGAGGAGAAGGCTCCCTACAGGATGATCCAGACGGTCGGCCTGTCGGTAGGCGCAGCCGTGGCCTACCTCATCGTGGTGCTGGCCCTCATGTTCTACTGCAAGAAGAGACGCAACGCCAAGAGACTGCAGAAGGGCCGGGAGGGAGAGGAACCAGAGATGGAGTGTCTCAATGGTGAGAGGCAGGGAGAGAGGGAGGCAGGGAGGCAGGGAGGGAGGGAGGGAGTCAGGGAGGGAGGGAGGGAGGGAGGGAGGGAGGGAGGGAGGGAGGGAGGGAGGGAGGGAGGGAGGGAGGGAGGGAGGCAGGGAGGGAGGGAGGGAGGGAGGGAGGGAGGCAGGGAGGGAGGGAGGGAGGGAGGGAGGGAGGGAGGGAGGGAGGGAGGGAGGGAGGGAGGGAGGGAGGGAGGGAGGGAGGGAGGGAGGGAGGGAGGGAGGGAGGGGAACTAGAGATGGAGTGTCTCAATGGTGAGAGGCAGGGAGGGAGGGAGGGAGGGAGTCAGGGAGGGAGGCAGGGAGGGAGGCAGGGAGGGAGGCAGGGAGGCAGGGAGGGAGGCAGGGAGGGAGGCAAGGAGGCAGGGAGGGAGGGAGGGATAAACAGACACATTAGGTTGTCAAATCCAATGCAATCATACTACCACCTAGTGTCTACTTATGGTGTGGCATGCGGAACCAATAATAAATAAGGATGATTCATAGTAAGAATTGTTTACTGTAATAGAGCATGTTTATATTCCAGGGCTGTAAACAGAGAGAGAGAGCTCAGAGATCCAGCTCTTGTGTTTGTGAGGATAATCCCCTAATCTGAGACAAGGCCCAGATTGCTATCAAACACCACAGTAGGGTTAATGCACTGGAACACCACATTATCTATTGATTTGTGCAACTGTTTGTGTCACAAAGATTATAAATGACTTTTAAAACCTTGTTTTCTAATGCTGGAGTTAGAAAGTGTTGTGCCACAGTTTATATTCCTGACATCACAGTTCAACATCAACATAGAGCCAGATGTTTCAGACTGACGTAAGATGACAAAAAAAACTCAGTTTTGCTACTGATTTTATTCACTATTCTCTAATTGTGCATACGTGGACACTTGAAATTCCTTTGGGGTTAATAAAGTGAAAGATTGCAGCGAGGTGTGATGTGTTTGCTTGTCCACCAGGTGGTGCTGCTCAGCAGAATGGCCACACCACAGCTGAGATCCAGGAAGCGGTGGCTCTCACCAGTCTGGGCACCACGGCAACAGCAGAGAAATGCCACAGCAGTAATGACAAGCTGCACTTCCCCCGAGGCAACCTGCTGACCATAACCACCCTAGGTAAGAGAACACCCCTCGTCCCTAATCTACCCTCATCCCTGCTCCACCCCTCACCCCGGCTCCACCCCTCACCCCTGCTCTAACCTCACCCCTGCTCTATCACTCATCCCTGCTCTACCCTCACCCCTGCTCTACCACTCATCCCTGCTCCACCCCTCACCCCGGCTCCACCCCTCACCCCTGCTCTAACCTCACCCCTGCTCTATCACTCATCCCTGCTCTACCCTCACCCCTGCTCTACCACTCACCCCGGCTCCACCCCTCACCCCTGCTCCACCCCTCACCCCTGCTCCACCCCTCACCCCCGCTCTACCCTCACCCCGGCTCCACCCCTCACCCTTTCTCCACCCCTCACCCCTGCTCCACCCCTCATCCCTGCTCCACCCCTCACCCCTGCTCTACCCCTCACCCCTGCTCCACCCCTCACCCCTGCTCCACCCCTCACCCCTGCTCCACCCCTCACCCCTGCTCCACCCCTCACCCCTGCTCTAACCTCACCCCTGCTCCACCCCTCACCCCTGCTCTAACCTCACCCCTGCTCCACCCCTCACCCCTGCTCCACCCCTCATCCCTGCTCCACCCCTCACCCCTGCTCTACCCCTCACCCCTGCTCCACCCCTCACCCCTGCTCCACCCCTCACCCCTGCTCTACCCTCACCCCTGCTCCACCCCTCACCCCTGCCCCACCCCTCACCCCTGCTCCACCCCTCACCCCTGCTCCACCCCTCACCCCTGCTCTACCCCTCACCCCTGCTCTACCCTCACCCCTGCTCCACCCCTCACCCCTGCCCCACCCCTCACCCCTGCTCCACCCCTCACCCCTGCTCCACCCCTCACCCCTGCTCCACCACTCACCCCTGCTCTACCACTCACCCCTGCTCCACCCCTCACCCCTGCTCTACCACTCACCCCTGCTCTACCCTCACCCCTGCTCCACCCCTCATCCCTGCTCCACCCCTCACCCCTGCTCCACCCCTCATCCCTGCTCTACCACTCATCCCTGCTCTACCACTCATCCCTGCTCTACCACTCATCCCTGCTCTACCCTCATCGCTGCTCTACCCCTCACCCCTGCTCCACCCCTCACCCCTGTTGGACTTGGTTACCACATTACATTTACGTCTTTACATTACAAGTGTGTATGCACGTGTGTGCATGTGTTTAGGGAGGGGCAGGTTTGGGGAGGTGCTCTTGGCGAAGGCGCGTGGGGTGGAAGAGGCGGAGGAGGAGACAGTGGTGCTGGTGAAGAGCCTGCAGAGCCGGGACCAGCCGGCCCAGCTGGAGTTCCAGCGGCAGGCAGACATGTTCTCCAAGCTCCACCACCCCAACCTGGCTCGTGTGCTGGGGCTGTGCAAGGAGACAGAACCACACTACGTGATCATGGAGTACTCTGACCTGGTGAGTGACACACTCACTCACATACACTCACACACTCACACACTCACTCACATACACACACTCACTCACTCACACACACACACACACACACACACACACACACACTCACTCACTCACTCACTCACTCACTCACTCACTCACTCACTCACTCACTCACATACACTCACACACTCACTCACACACTCTCACACACACACACACACTCACTCACTCACTCACACTGTCAGTATTTCTCTATTTTATACACAAACATTCTTCAGCAAAGTTTCTCTGGCTCATGTAGGCACATTCCCACGCACACACACACACACACACACACACACTCTCAGTACAATATTCTGAAACAGACAGAAAAAACATTCTTATTAAACTCTGACTGTGTTCTGTCTTGATCTGTGGTAACCAGGGAGACCTGAAACAGTTCCTCAGGATCTCTAAGAGTGGGGATGAGAAGATCAAGGCTCCGCCCATCAGCACCAAGACCAAAGTAAGAGGAGCTTTAGACCCTCACGAGTTCACACACTCCTCCATCCTCCTCTCCTCCATCCTTCCATCCCTCTCTCCTCCATCCTTCCATCCCTCTCTCCTCCATCCTTCCATCCCTCTCTCCTCCATCCTTCCATCCCATCCCTGTTCTGATCCTCTGCTCTCTCTATTTTCTCTCTCCTCCATCCCATCCATGTACTAACCATGTACTGCCCTCTGTCTCTCTGTCCTTTTCTCTTCCTCTCTATCACTTTCTCTCCCCCCAGGTGTCTCTCTGTGTCCAGGTGGCTCAGGGGATGGAGCACCTGTCCAGTCAGAGCTTTGTCCACAGAGACCTGGCCGCCAGGAACTGTCTGGTGAGCAGCCAGCGGCAGGTGAAGGTGTCAGCGCTGGGCCTCAGCCGGGACGTGTACTGCAGGTGCTGGGATACCCACCAGGGGCTAGAGTTACCACCAGGGGCTAGACCTACCACCAGGGGCTAGACCTACCACACATGGCTAATACAGTATGCTGACATGCTACACATTCTCTTCTGCCTGTCCTCTCACCTCAATTTTGTCTCTCTGCCTGCCTGCCCCTTCCTCCCTCCCTGCAGTGAGTACTACCACTACCGGCAGGATTGGGTTCCGCTGCGCTGGCTCCCAGCAGAGTCCGTGGTTGAGGACGACTTCTCCACCAAGTCAGACGTGTGGGCCTTCGGGGTGCTGATCTGGGAGGTGTTCAGCCTGGGGGAACTTCCCTACACCAAACTCAGCGATGAAGAGGTTCTGGAAGGTCAGCATGAACTGCCCTCACAGTTTCGTTAATGGAACAAGCAGTCTTATCTCCTGAGGCAGGATTGTTGGGTATTTTCTAACTCCTCTACTCCCCTCCTCTCTCCTTCTCTCCCCTCCTCTCCCCTCCTCTCTCCTCCTCTCCCCTCCTCTCCCCTCCTCTCCCCTCCTCTCCCCTCCTCTCCTCTCTTCTCCTCTCCCCTCCTCTCCCCTCCTCTCTCCTCCTCTCCCCTCCTCTCCCCTCATCTCCCCTCCTCTCTCCTCCTCTCCCCTCCTCTCCCCTCCTCTCTGCTCCCCTCCTCTCCCCTCCTCTCCCCTCCTCTCCCCTCCTCTCCCCTCCTCTCCCCTCCTCTCCCCTCCTCTCCCCTCCTCTCCCCTCCTCTCCCCTCCTCTCTTCTCCTCTCTCCTCCTCTCTGCTCCCCTCCCCTCCTCTCCCCTCCTCTCTGCTCCTCTCCCCTCCTCTCCCATCCTCTCTCCTCCTCCCCCCTCCTCTCCCCTCCTCTCTTCTCCTCTCTCCTCCTCTCTCCAGCTTTGCAGGCAGGGAGGTTGAAACTCACAGCCCCTGAGGGTTGTCCATCCAGGGTTTACCAGCTCATGCTGCGCTGCTGGTCCAGCCTGAAGGAACGGCCCTGCTTCAGCGAGATTGTCTCGGTGCTGGGAGATCTGCCCTCCGACAGCAAGGTTTGAGGGGGCCCTGGCCCCAGCCACCCCACCCCAGTCCTTCTCGCACCCCCAGTCCTCCCCACCCTCCTAGTCCTCCCCGCTCCCCCTAAAACAAACACAGGAATGCTGGATTCAGAGTCTCACACATTTCAGGGAAGGAGGGAGAAGGATCGACAAGGAGAGAACTCATTTTTATATTTGAAACAGAGGAGGAGGATGTAGTTTACAAAAACACTTTTACTGCACCAACATAAAGACTGCGTTGTGAGAGGACGACTCCGAGGGAAGATACCAGCCCTGACTCATTGAGCTGCTAATCCTGGTCCTCGAGGTTCTGTCCTGGTCCCAGACGTCACTGAGCTGCTAATCCTGGTCCTCGAGGTTCTGTCCTGGCCCCAGACAAGATTCCACCACGGTTGTTTGAACGTGGTCCTACATGGCCTGAGGATGTAGCTGCCCAGAGACGCTGTCCTCTTCTGCCCCAAGCACAGGAGCACAGGAGGCAGTGTGTGTCTCCCCCAGCCATCCTCACCCCTCCACCCCCACCTCTGATTCCTCCCAACCCCAGGATTGAAACCTCAACTATTCCCTCTAGCAGGGGGCACTGGGTGTCAGCCTCAGCCTCAGCACCTGATGGCTGTTGTTTCTTGACTTCCTCTCCAATTTTTGTGCCACAGATGCCTGTCTGTTTGATGTGATATCTGCTTTCAGGGGCAGGGTTCAGCATACTGGCTAAGGAGAGGTGGGAGAGGCTGGGTGGTCAGGTATGAAGGTTTGCTGTCTATTGCAGGTGAGAAGGTGCTGTGAGAGGAACCCAGAAGGTTCAGTTTATGGAATCTCTGCAGGAAAAAATAACAATCAAATTGATAGCCAAGGAATATTGTGAATGAGTGAGGTTTTGTGATTTGTTTTGCTCTCGTTGAAATTCTGAGGTGATTGAAAATGACGCTCCTGTTTAGTGGGGGTAACTTTACATAAGGAATATGTCATCACTGTTGCAGCCAATCACCTGGTTCAGCTTGCAACACTGTCCTCAGAAGACCAATCACAGTTACTGTTCTACCTATCTGGTCCAATCACGTTGTGTAATGTTGCAGTGTGGACCATCCCAAGTTATGTGTACATGATGTAGAATGGATGCACTAACTTCACTTAGAATCCCCTCCTGCGATCCCTCCCAGTTGTAGAAGGATGTACAGGAGTTCCTTCATTACAAAGGTCCTGTCTTTTTTAATGTATTTTTTCTAGAGAGAAAGGTACTCGACAATCTCTTACCACAGCTGCAAATGTATTCAATCTATTATGATACATGTCCATATGCATTCAGTATGGTAATAAGCTGAATATGTTATTATTAACAACAGAGCTTCGTGAAAGAGAGAGTGACGTCAGGTCGCCAATACCCATCATGACTCAAGTGCCTGCTGGAACATGAAGGATTATTAGACGTTTTCCCTCTTTCATTTTACAATATCTAATCAAATGCAATGGCCTTGTATTGTTTTTATGAACTTGTTTTATATATATATTGTTTTTAGTAAAAAATACGGTTTGTTTGATTTTCTATGAACGCCAGACACACACAGATGTCTTTTTTTTATCAGCTTCAAGCAAATGGAGTCATTAATCACATCATATACCTGCTGCTCAATAAAGGCTCACGTTTTAACAGTTGTTGTCTAGTATATTAAATGGAATATGTGTAACTGATAACAATAAGTCAACTTCTACTCTTAACAGATACTAGGTGATGTATTGTCATGTCAGTCTTCGTGTCCACAGTGACGTTGAAAGTAGCGCAACCATTTTGGTATTTATTCTAATAACCTTCTCATATTAGCCAATGACAGCACTACCCTGGTACTCCCCATCCAATCCAGAGGCGACGCTGTGACTCACCAAATAAGGAGAGACAACACCATAAAAGGAAACGTATCTCTTTATAAGGAGGAAAGCAGATCTGAAGTGGTGATATTAGTGCACCCGCGGAAACATTGTTTCTTAATTCAGCTGATAATATATTTATATGAATTACTGTGAGACAGTTACGTGTAGTCCCAATTATTATAGGCGTCTTTTACTCATCAAAGCGTAGATAACGACGACATTTGATGAGTTTATGGCCAGGACTACATGGAGCGGCGGAGTAAGAACAAGGCTGTACTTCCAGTGTACCTTGTAGAGCAGCGCTGTGAATTTTAGAAATCGAGTGGGTTGAGTCAAGCTTCACCCAGGTGAAGGCAGCACTTTTGAAAGTTTGCCCTCGCAGTTTCAAACAGACTCACATTTGTTTCCTAGTTCCGCTGTGTTTACCCATTGGTATTTGCATGCACTGTGTTGGAGTTGTGCCACCAAGCGCTCCAGCGGTCAGCTGGCGTTTTTAGACGCACGGTTTTCTAACTAGAATGTTACCGAGCCACGCCGGATCAGCACCAGCAGGACACGGGGCCGCTTCAGGCAGGGGTAACACGGGGTACGGGCCGGGGGTAGTCGGTAGCAGGATTCGTCCTGTCTTGGTTAGAACAGGACAAAATATAGCTGCAGTTAGCGGAAGCTCTGGTGTAGTTGGGCGGCAGGGGGACGGGGTCGGGATGTTGGGGGGAAACGGTCAAGGTGTCGTTCCAAGAGGCGGGGCACGACCAGGGAACGGCACGGGACTGACCACGCTGCAGACCTCAGGACAGGGAGCAATGGGGGGTTCAAATACGGGAATTGGTATTCACGGAGGCAGCCGGTTCAACACTGAGAAAGATTGTGCGCCGATGTGCAGCGGGTCGGATGCTGACTCGGAGTCGGGGGAGGATGACGACCCTATGGGTTCAATCGGGGACAGCCGGAGAGGTGTGAAGCGTGAGAGAGCGGACATGGAGGCTACTGTCATGGGGCATGAGCTAGGGGTACAGCCCGGGGGATATGGAGGGGTCCCCGGAGGAGTCGCCGGGGCCAAACCAGGAAAAAAGACACGTGGGCGCGTGAAGATAAAAATGGAATTTATTGACAACAAGTTGAGGCGATACACAACTTTCAGCAAGAGGAAGACTGGGATCATGAAGAAGGTGAGTGTGGCTGTGTATAGGCGTCCAGACACATGTATAGGCGTCCAGACATACGCTGTTTTTACTCTCGTCAGTGAGGAACTGACGAGATAACTGAAGAGCTGTAGTTTAAGGGATCAGGTGATGTTGGTTAACTGTTGTCTGGTCAGCATTGCTGTCCAAGAAACTATCAGAGACCTACCTCAGAGACTCCTGACACCACAGGTTTGTGTTGAACTTGCCCCAGAGGGGACACAACTTGCCAACATATAAACATCTTTTACTTTGACTCTCTCATTTCACAATACTTGTGTCCAGTCATGTGTGGCCATGCAAGTGAAGGTAGTAGTAATCGGAGGCTGTGAGCAGCTTAGAGGCCTCCTGGTCATGTTGACCAGGCTGTATCTGGGAAGTCAGAACAGGCATGACTGGCAATTATCTGAAAATAGACGAGAGCAACTGAGACTATTTCTGTCCAGGTCCCCCCCCCCCCCTACACACACATACACATACACACACACATACACACACACACACTTGGATCATTGACAAATGGAAGCTGACAACTTCAAGATGTTTTCGAGTCCTACTCACACCTAGACAGATTTCTCAGACATTCTGTAAAGTGTGTGTGTAGTGTGTGTGTAGCGTGTGTGTAGTGTGTGTGTGTGTGTGTGTGTAGTGTGTGTGTGTGTGTGTAGCGTGGGTGTAGCGTGTGTGTAGCGTGTGTGTAGCGTGTGTGTAGCGTGTGTGTAGCGTGTGTGTGTAGCGTGTGTGTAGCGTGTGTGTGTGTGGGTGTAGCGTGTGTGTAGTGTGTGGGTGTAGCGTGTGTGTAGTGTGTGGGTGTAGCGTGTGTGTAGTGTGTTTGGCAGTGGCTGTTCCAGGAGCAGCAGGTCAGAGGACAGTTAGAGGGCAGCTAAACACAGCAGCACAACCAGAAAACATGGACGAACCCCTCCTGGAGGGAGTGGAGAGGATCATGTTACATATGAACAAGTTAACGTGAGGTGAGACTAATGTGCTAGTGATGGTGCACAGAGAGAGGGTTCAGGTGATGGTGCACAGAGAGAGGGTTCAGGTGATGGTGCAGAGAGAGAGAGGGTTCAGGTGATGGTGCAGAGAGAGAGGGTTCAGGTGATGGTGCAGAGAGAGAGAGGGTTCAGGTGATGGTGCAGAGAGAGAGAGGGTTCAGGTGATGGTGCAGAGAGAGAGAGGGTTCAGGTGATGGTGCACAGAGAGAGAGGGTTCAGGTGATGGTGCAGAGAGAGAGAGGGTTCAGGTGATGGTGCACAGAGAGAGAGGGTTCAGGTGATGGTGCAGAGAGAGAGAGGGTTCAGGTGATGGTGCACAGAGAGAGAGGGTTCAGGTGATGGTGCACAGAGAGAGAGGGTTCAGGTGATGGTGCAGAGAGAGAGAGGGTTCAGGTGATGGTGCACAGAGAGAGAGGGTTCAGGTGATGGTGCAGAGAGAGAGAGGGTTCAGGTGATGGTGCACAGAGAGAGGGTTCAGGTAATGGTGCAGAGAGAGAGGGTTAGGGTCTCCAGCGAGGGGCTGTTGGCGTGGAAACCGTGGTTACTCTGAGTGGGAAGCCTGAGTAACGGGCTGGGGGCTCCACCGCCATAGACCTTCTCTGGTGCTCTGTACTGGTCTCTCCTCTGGTCTCTCCTCTGGTGCTTTGTACTGGTCTCTCTTCTGGTCCCTGCAGCCCATGCTGAGGGTCTGAGAGGAGCTCAGGTCCTTCTGGGCAGCCGGGAGACAAACAGTGAAGAAGAGTTGAAAGAAGCTTCCAATTCAGACAGATTCAGTGTTTTAAGACTGGTCTTTTTACACTGGTTGATTGAAAATTGTTATTTGAGCGTAAATGCATTGGAGCACAGTTGTATGTAAATCATATGGCTGAATCCGTTCTGTTTCAGTCTTTGCTTGTGTATTGTGCTAGTGGGGTGCTCCTCACGCATCTCTCCCAGGGCAGCCCTGGGTGTCTGCTGGTACAGGGCAGCCCCCCCTGGGTGTCTGCTGGTACAGGGCAGCCCCCCCTGGGTGTCTGCTGGTAAGGTAGACAAGGTGTGGGAACACAGTCTGCTCATGTTCTACAGACACCTCTGCTGGAGGAAGGGTTCCCTGTTATCTTCTCCTCCCCTCCCCCCTGTCCCCCCCCCTGTCTCCTCCAGACCCCCCCCCGCCTGTCATGTGCCCCTACAATCAGGAACCTGTTAGATCACACTGGCTATTTTCAGACCTTTATCTCATGTTATTTTAGTTACATTTGAGTATACGTCAGAGCTAGCAGCTCTGGTATTTTTTGCAGTGGTTTCTTGGCTACAGCTTCAAGCCATTATCTTTTGTGAGGAGGGGGGCGTCATTGGATCGTCATTGGAATAAAATCCCCCTTCAGTAGTGTGTGGTTTGTATGTGTGAGACACTGCATGGAACACAAACACAGGAACTGTTGTTTTTGAATCCTCCTCTCTCACAGTTCTTCAGAAGCAGTGGGCTTGCTGTAATAATAATGTATGCAGGGGGGACTTCCAGGCTCCACCCTGACCTGTGCCCTGGTGTGTGTCTCCCCCAGGCCTACGAGCTTTCCACCCTGACGGGAACACAGGTGCTGCTGCTGGTGGCCAGCGAGACCGGACACGTGTACACCTTCGCCACGCGCAAGCTGCAGCCCATGATCACCAGCGAGACAGGCAAGGCCCTCATCCAGACCTGCCTCAACTCCCCTGACTCCCCACCACGCTCTGACCCCTCCACCGACCAGCGCATGAGCGCCACGGGCTTCGAGGAGACGGACCTCACCTACCAGGTGTCTGAGTCGGAGAGCATGGGGGATTCCAAGGTGAGTTCTGGAGCCCAGATGGGCCAGAACTGACTCTGGGATTAGAGAAAGATTCCAACCCAGCAGCATGTGGTCTAAGTGTGGGTTATCTGTAGGTGTGCTTTAGAATGAAGCAGAGAGGAATAGAGTTGGAGTTTGAAGGTACATCATTATTGTCGTTACTGGGAGCTGTTGCCTTCCTTCAGAAGGGTACATCACAGGTAGCTGGGATGGTTGCTCAGGCAAATGTACCCAGAGCAACCAAGCCCTCTCCACACTTAGCAGTTAAAAGTAGTCTCTGTCTGACCTGACCTTCATCTGAGGGTGTCCTGTCCCTGTGTTAAACTACAGGTGACCTCACATGGCTTGTTGCTCGTGGTTACAGGTGACCTCACATGGCTTGTTGCTCGTGGTTACAGGTGACCTCACATGGCTTGTTGCTCATGGTTACAGGTGACCTCACATGGCTTGTTGCTCATGGTTACATGTGACCTCACATGGCTTGTTGCTCGTGGTTACAGGTGACCTCACATGGCTTGTTGCTCATGGTTACAGGTGACCTCACATGGCTTGTTGCTCTAGTTACAGGTGACCTCACATGGCTTGTTGCTCATGGTTACAGGTGACCTCACATGGCTTGTTGCTCATGGTTACATGTGACCTCACATGGCTTGTTGCTCATGGTTACAGGTGACCTCACATGGCTTGTTGCTCGTGGTTACAGGTGACCTCACAAGGCTTGTTGCTCGTGGTTACAGGTGACCTCACATGGCTTGTTGCTCGTGGTTACAGGTGACCTCACATGGCTTGTTGCTCGTGGTTAGGTTAGTTGGCCGGGAGCAAATGAGCTGGTGAGGGACTTTAGGAACCTGTGGGACACGAAACTGCTCACCAAGATGGATCATACCTGATCTCCCCTCCTCTCCCTCCTTCCACCTAAGATGAACTATGGAACAGGAAGTCCTCCACAGCCCCTCCATGAGGCAGTGCCTCTGACAGGGCCTCCGTTAGGCAGTGCCTCTGACAGGGCCTCCATTACCCCCTTTCCACCAAAGTGAACCGGGAGCTGGTGCTAGAGCCAGTTCAGAGCTGGTTCAAGAACGGAGCTTACTAAGAACCAGTTTGCTTTTCCACGGGCGAGAGCCACCACAGAGCCACGTCATTACGTCACTGTATACGTCTCATATTTCCCAGCAACGCTAGCGCGGAAGCGCCAAACACAAACACAACATCAACAATTGTGGACGTTTCGTTGCTGTTGTTGTTCATGGTTTTGCGAACCTACATCGGCATCCAAACACGGCGCAAATGAACAAATAGCAGTTTCATCAATAAAATAAGCACATTTTCAGCAACTACACTGCCCACTTCTCGATACATTTTCATTCAGATTCTGATTTACAAGTACCGTTTAGCTGAAATACGAATTGTAAAAACTTAGCAATGGCGGCCAAACGTTTTGTTGGTCACGGTAACCCCGCCCCAAGCGGTCCTTTGTTGGTTCGTAAACTAGACCAGCCCCAAAGTGGTGATCGTTGCGAACCACGTACGAACCACGTATGAACCACTTTTCCGGTTCCCAGTCTGTCGAAAGAGAAAGAACTGGTTCGCGATTAGGCACCGGCTCCGAACCGGCACCCAAAATGCGTTGGTGGAAAAGGGGTACATGAGGCAGGGCCTCTGACAGGGCCTCCGTGAGGCAGTGCCTCTGACTGGGCCTCTGTGAGGCAGTGCCTCTGACTGGGCCTCCATGACCTCTGAGCCAGAGCTTCCGGACCTGTCAGGAGAAATGTCCAGCCTGAAGCGCTCCTACCTGCTCCCCTCTCTGGTGGTTAGCCCTGAAGGTTGGATCCAGTTGTCTGAAACAGACACAGGTTATTGCTTCTGTAGCTGCTCTTACACAGTACAGCCTGTGAAATACCTTCTGGTTCTTCACAAGGAGAGGGAGAGGAGGGCTGTGGACACATGGAGGCATAATGTCCTGTTGTGGACGTAGCAGCATGTCTGGTCAGACTGATCTCCCTAGGAAGACATCTAGCCCTCCTTACCAGCTCCACGGCTAACCTACCCTACACTGTGCCCCAACCCTTCCCCCTACTTTGACCTTATCCTCTTCAACAGCTCTGGATAACCCAAACATACACATCCAGGATGGAACACTCATAACCACTCAGCTCATTGATAAAAGTTTGATTCAGCCTCCACGACCATATATGGTATAGTTCCCCTGTGTGCTCTCTTGGTGTAGGCCCCTCACATTCTTTATACGCTGCAGCTGTCTCCTGGGGCCTGGGACCGGGCTGCTTCAGCTGTGAAGGCTAGTCTGGGTACAGGGATGGATTAAAGAAGACAGGTGATCTGGTGATCATGCCTTAACCTCAACCCTCTGTGCAAGAGAGGGAGATCAGGGGGAGAGAGAGAGAGAGAGATGGAGGGAGAGAGACAAGGAGAGAGAAGCAAGGAGAGAGGCAGAGTGAGGGAGAGAGACCAATAGACAGGGAGAGATTGAAAGAGACAATGAGAGACGGATACGTGAGGAGGAGAGTGAAATACAACTGGGAGGGAGGGATGTGTATCTGTTAGTGGAACGCCATAGAACCCATACAGCGCTGTGTAACACTGATGCCTGCTCTCAACACATTCATCTGCAGAGCCTCGTCACACCGTGCCTCGTCACACCGTGCCTCGTCACACCGTGCCTCGTCACACCGTGCTGGTCTAAACATCTGAGCTCTTGGACTGGCTGGCTGGGGGGACTGGGGGAGAAAGATTGAGGGAGAGAGAGGGGGGGGTGAGCAAGGGAGTGATCTGGGGGAGACTTGGGGGGGCAACAGACACACAACCCCTCTGTTGTTCCCCCCCCCCCCCTCCCTCCAACCGTTGGTCCGTTGGTCTGCAGACTGAAGGCTGCAACACCAGGTGACTAGTGTCATTGAGATAATGGAAAGTTAATTTACTGAGATATGAACCCTTATCACAAGGTAGCTCCTAAATAGGGTGTCCGGTGAAAGGTGAGGGGGTGGAGAGAGAGGGGGAAGGGGACACAGAGAGTGACAGATTTAGTGAAGGGAGAGAGGACAGGGGGTTGTGTGTGTGTGTGTCTGGGGGGATGGGGTGTCGGGCAGGGAAGGGCTAGGAGGGGGGGGGGGGAGGGTTGAGGGGAGCAATGTGTTGCTGTGCCAGGGGGGAGCAAAGCCGGATTATGTCACCCCCCTTATTTTACAGCGAGCAACTGGACAGGTCAGCAGTCATTGGCTGCTGCTCCCACACTTGGGCTGCCTTGCCTTTTATAGGCGTCCCAAATAGAGCCATGGCACTCGGAGGGAGGGAGGGGGGGGGGAGGGAGGGGGGGAGGGAGGGAGGGTACCACCAACTCACTGCAGCTGGTTGTCCCGTCAAGGCTGGGCTGACCAGCCAGTTGTCACCATCTCATGGAGCTTATTGAACCCCACGTGATGAAGACTGGATGTTACTAGCCCCAGTAGACACATTACAGCAACTGTTTCACTGTTACTGTCAGTACAGCCCTCACTGTTACTGTCAGTACAGCCCTCACTGTTACATTGTTATTGTCAGTACAGCCCTCACTGTTACACTGTTACTGTCAGTACAGCCCTCACTGTTCCATTGTTACTGTCAGTACAGCCCTCACTGTTACACTGTTACTGTCAGTACAGCCCTCACTGTTACACTGTTACTGTCAGTACAGCCCTCACTGTTACACTGTTACTGTCAGTACAGCCCTCACTGTTACACTGTTACTGTCAGTACAGCCCTCACTGTTACACTGTTACTGTCAGGTGAGGGTGTGTTCCTCCTCCAGGTGTGAGGGTGTGGTCCTCCTCCAGGTGTGAGGGTGTGGTCCTCCTCCAGGTGTGAGGGTGTGGTCCTCTCGGGGGAGGGGTCAGTCCGCTCTCTGGAAGCTCTGGTCTCCCTCCAGCGGTCCTCTCCGCTGCTCCTCACAAAGCCTCCACTTCTATGCTGCACTGTGCCTCCTCACACTGCCTGTGTTACTGCAACTAAAATGCCAACTTTTACAAATTAAAGCAAGGTCTGAGAATAATATGGATTAATTTATTTTTTGAAAATAAAGCCTCGGCTTGTACCCCGATTTTACAGTTTTCTTGTGGTTGTATGAGGGATCTGGTTTTAGAACAAAAGTGTCTTTGTCCCAAGATCTCTACAGACCGTGCAGCTAATTTAAAGAGGTCATTGACTGGGTTTTTGGGGTATTTCACATTGTTCCTTAAGGTCTCCTAATAGGGTATGTAACATTGGTTGGGCTTGAAATAACGTGGCCACACTGCCAATAACTAGGCTAAATCATTTATACTTTACATGCCTATAGTGTAAGTGTTTTAGCTATCTAGCTGGTCTTCCATTCCTTGCAAATCAGTGTTAATAAAAAGCAGATGAGCTAGAGTCTAGCTAACATTGACTAGACGGGCATGGCCGATGTTTGTCTATACTGTAGCGTAGAAGATCCCTGTGCAGTTCGACCCTCGACACATTTGCGTCAATTATTTCACCCAGGACTTTTTTGAAAACCTGGGACAATGTAAATCAGGATTTGCTATGAAGCTGTTGCTGAAAAGAGGTGCGTTCCGACCTTATGTTCATCACAACCGCTAGCTGTATAATTTTGTCGGTAACAGTTGTCTATTATGCTAATGCAGACATACCAAGTTGCAGAAACTCATTTCCGGGAGGTCCCCGCCCCCCCCCTCCCCGGGACGCAATCCGAACGCATGAAGTAGGCTACCCCCTCAACCAGCACGTACCCCCCCCCCCACCCTCAACCAGCACTCCCCCCCCCCCCCCCCACCGCCAACCAGCACGTACCCCCCCCCCCCCCACTTTGGATGCGGTTGATTTTCCGTATAATACGGGATTTTTCTCTGTTCAGGGTCTGTTGTTTCTCTCTAGTTGAAAGTAAAGACAGTTTTTCTCCCCCTCCCCCCTCTCCAACTCTCCAGCTGCTGTTTAACTAGAGCGGCAGAGCAGGAACCTTGGACTAGTCCAGCCCTCACTGTGGAGAAGACGTGTTTAATAGAAGACCCAGTCTCTAATGTTACATGCTGTCTGTCTGTCTCTCCGTCTGTCCGTCTGTCTGTGTCTGTGGTAACTACCCTTGTGGGAACCAGTAGTCCACCTTAGTAAACTGAGATCAAATGGACCTTGTGGGGACATTTTCTTGGATCCTTCAAGTATTATTTTCAGAGGGTTGTCAGGGCTAGAAGTGCAGTCAGGGTTAGGGTTAGGGTTAACCCTAACGTTCTCAGTCCTCCATCGGACAGGAATACAAACCTGTGTGTGTGTAGGTAAGTCTTATCAGTGCAGCCTGTTGAGTCGATGGTGAACCTTCTACCCTTCACCCAGTCACGTGTCACCAGTCGATTATGAAAAGAGAGGGAGGGAGAGAGAGAAAGATGTTGCAAAGTACAATCAGATGTAAGCATGCTGCCTACCTGCCTCCAGTACACCCCCTCACTAAAATATTGACAATTTCTCTAAATGTTGGGGGGTCAGATGGCTGAGCGGTTAGGGAGTCGGGCTATTAATCAGAAGGTTGTTGGTTTGATTCCCGGCTGTGCCAAATGACTTTGTGTCCTTGGGCAAGGCACTTCACCCTACTTGCCTCGGGGACATGTCCATGTACTTACTGTAAGTCGCTCTGGAAAAGAGTGTCTGCTAAATGACTAAATGTAAATGTTCTTTGGCTCTTCAGTCTGGTCTCATCATATTCAACACTATTCCTCTAGCCCTGTAAACGTAATCACACTGAACTTCAGGTGTTATATCATCGAGTTTTGGGCACGGGAAGATCTCTCTCTCTCGTCAGGAAACAGAAAGAGAGAAGCCTAGTGGCCGTGATGATGTCATCACTACTGAACACCAGGACTTTCTCTATCAGACAGGTTGTCATGGTGACCAATCAAATAATGAGAATGAAGCACTTAACTTCCCTCACAGTGTTCTTGTCTTCACTGTGATACACATGCATGCATACACACAGCAGGGCCTTGATTCAGGTCTGGTGTTGTTCGAACCAGAGATGGCAACATGATAACAGTATGTTCTTTACATGTGAACACAGCAAGTCTGCAGATACAGCAGAGAGAGGTGGCAGAGAGAGGTGGGGGGCAGAGAGAGGTGGGGGGCAGAGAGAGGTGGGGGGGCAGAGAGAGGTGGGGGGGCAGAGAGAGGTGGGGGGGCAGAGAGAGGTGGGGGGGCAGAGAGAGGTGGGGGGCAGAGAGAGGTGGGGGGGCAGAGAGAGGTGGGGGGCAGAGAGAGGTGGGGGGCAGAGAGAGGTGGGGGGGCAGAGAGAGGTGGGGGGGCAGAGAGAGGTGGGGGGCAGAGAGAGGTGGGGGGCAGAGAGAGGTGGGGGGCAGAGAGAGGTGGGGGGCAGAGAGAGGTGGGGGGCAGAGAGAAGGGGCATTAGACGAGGAACACAAGCAGCTTTATGTATGAAAACTTGGTGGTGAATTGTCTTTAAATAAACGGCACTGATTCCACCTGATCTACCCACCAATCTCATGTGAGCTTGTTGTGTTTCCCAGGACCAGCTGAAGCCTGCGTTTACGGTGGCCAGCCTCCCTGGCACCACCAGCAGCCCCACAGGCCCCTCCTCCTCCACCAGCATGCAGGTGACCAGCGGGCCCTCCTTCCCCATCACCAACTACCTGGCCCCCCCCAGCAGCAACGCCAGCACCAACGGCTCCATCCTCAAAACCACCAGTGCCACAGCCGGGGTCATGCAGCTGCCTGGAGGGTTCACCTTCATGTCGGGTACGCTGGCAGACTGCACTGGAAACATCTGGAAAGACACACACCTCGTAATATATACGTACTGACAATACACACACAGTTCCCTCTCTACTGCTGTTAGTGTGTTAGCAGTGAGAGCTGTGTACTGTTGTTAGTGTGTTAGCAGTGAGAGCTGTGTACTGCTGTTAGTGTGTTAGCAGTGAGAGCTGTGTACTGCTGTTAGTGTGTTAGCAGTGAGAGCTGTGTACTGCTGTTAGTGTGTTAGCAGTGAGAGCTGTGTACTGCTGTTAGTGTGTTAGCAGTGAGAGCTGTGTACTGCTGTTAGTGTGTTAGCAGTGAGAGCTGTGTACTGCTGTTAGTGTGTTAGCAGTGAGAGCTGTGTACTGCTGTTAGTGTGTTAGCAGTGAGAGCTGTGTACTGCTGTTAGTGTGTTAGCAGTGAGAGCTGTGTACTGCTGTTAGTGTGTTAGCAGTGAGAGCTGTGTACTGCTGTTAGTGTGTTAGCAGTGAGAGCTGTGTACTGCTGTTAGTGTGTTAGCAGTGAGAGCTGTGTACTGCTGTTAGTGTGTTAGCAGTGAGAGCTGTGTACTGCTGTTAGTGTGTTAGCAGTGAGAGCTGTGTACTGCTGTTAGTGTGTTAGCAGTGAGAGCTGTGTACTGCTGTTAGTGTGTTAGCAGTGAGAGCTGTGTACTGCTGTTAGTGTGTTAGCAGTGAGAGCTGTGTACTGCTGTTAGTGTGTTAGCAGTGAGAGCTGTGTACTGCTGTTAGTGTGTTAGCAGTGAGAGCTGTGTATTGCTGTTAGTGTGTTAGCAGTGAGAGCTGTGTACTGCTGTTAGTGTGTTAGCAGTGAGAGCTGTGTGGAGGGCCAGAGGGGCTGCTGGGTCACCAGGACTAGAATGGGAATACAGTCCCAACCTCCGATACGCCTGGAGCTGTCGTCTCCACCTCCCGTCTCTCTCTCTACCTGGCCTACACTCTCTCTACCTGGCCTACACTCTCTCTAGCTGGCCTACACTCTCTCTACCTGGCCTACACTCTCTCTACCTGGCCTACACTCTCTCTACCTGGCCTACACTCTCTCTACCTGGCCTACACTCTCTCTACCTGGCCTACACTCTCTCTACCTGGCCTACACTCTCTCTACCTGGCCTACACTCTCTCTACCTGGCCTACACTCTCTCTACCTGGCCTACACTCTCTCTACCTGGCCTACACTCTCTCTACCTGGCCTACACTCTCTCTACCTGGCCTACACTCTCTCTACCTGGCCTACACTCTCTCTACACTCAGCCTGTTTCACAAAGCAGACGGTATCCAGGAAGACAGAAGACAGGCCTTTGATTGCCTGAGAGAGAGGAATAATTAGGAGCCACACAATGTGGCCCGCGCAGAGGGACAGCCAAGCTAGGGCCAGTAATTAGTCATGAATATTCAATGAAGAATATTCTTTGTGTTGAAACGATCCTGAGATGTTGTTCATGGAGACTCTTCTTCAGAGTAGAGGCTCTGGTCAGGGTCAGCACCAGGCTGTGTGTGTGTGTGTGTGTGTGTGTAGACTGAGTGTGTGTGTGTGTGTGTGTGTAGACTGAGTGTGTGTGTGTGTGTGTAGACTGAGTGTGTGTGTGTGTGTAGACTGACTGAGTGTGTGTGTGTGTGTGTGTGTGTAGACTGAGTGTGTGTGTGTGTGTAGACTGAGTGTGTGTGTGTAGACTGAGTGTGTGTGTGTGTGTAGACTGAGTGTGTGTGTGTGTGTAGACTGAGTGTGTGTGTGTGTAGACTGAGTGTGTGTGTGTGTAGACTGAGTGTGTGTGTGTGTGTGTAGACTGAGTGTGTGTGTGTGTGTGTGTGTAGACTGAGTGTGTGTGTGTGTGTGTGTGTGTAGACTGTGTGTGTGTGTGTGTGTGTGTAGACTGAGTGTGTGTGTGTGTAGACTGAGTGTGTGTGTGTGTGTGTAGACTGAGTGTGTGTGTGTGTGTGTGTAGACTGAGTGTGTGTGTGTGTAGACTGAGTGTGTGTGTGTGTGTAGACTGAGTGTGTGTGTGTGTGTAGACTGAGTGTGTGTGTGTGTAGACTGAGTGTGTGTGTGTGTGTAGACTGAGTGTGTGTGTGTCTAACATGTGGCCTCTAGTGACAGCTCTCCCAGTGACAGGGCAGATAGCCACCTCCACCTGTGTGGCACGTGACGCCTGACCTGTCCACAGTCCATACAAGGCTCTAAGCCAAGTCTGTGTATGGAGTTTGTGACCAAATGTGTGTTCCCCCCTTCCCCAGCGGGCGCAGCCCTCCCCCCCGGCACCCCCACCATCCCCCTCAGCCAGCTGCAGCAGCACCCCCTGACCCTGCAGGCCCAGGCTCTCTGCTCCTCCCAGCACGCTCACCACTCCCAGCAGGCTGTGTTCCGCTTTCCTGCTGCAGTCTCCCTCACCGGTGAGGAGGAGGGAGGGAGAGGGGGGGGGGGGGGAGGGAGGGAGGGAGGGAAGGAGAGGGGGGGGGGAGGGGGGAAGGAGAGGGGGGGGAGGGGGGGAGGCAGGGAGGGAGTGAAGGGGAGGGGGGCAGGGAGGGAGAGGGGGGGGGAGAGGGAGGGGGAGGGAGAGGGAGGGGGGGGAGGGAGAGGGGGGAGGGAGGGCTGACCATGTGTCTTTAGTATTGCAGGACAGTAGGATGTAGTACACAGTAGGCTGTAGTACACAGTAGGCTGTAGTACACAGTAGGATGTAGTACACAGTAGGATGTAGTACACAGTAGGATGTAGTACACAGTAGGCTGTAGTATTTTAGTACTGTAGTGTTTTAGTAGTACTATAGTAGGCTGAGCAGTGTTCGTGTTCCAGGGGCAGGATTGCAGCAGCATCTCCAGCCCAGCTCAAACAGCACCAACGACAGCAATGCTGAGATGACCCTCACATCCACCACCACTGGTAACCAGCCCTCCTTTCTCTCTGCCTCGATCTCTCTCCCTCGATAGCTATCCCTCCCTCCCTCTCTCTCTAACTCTGACTTGATCTCTCTCTCTCCCTCAATCTCTCTCCCTCTCTCTCCAACTCTGCCTAGATCTCTAGATCTCCCTATTTCTATCTAGCATTCTCTTGCTCTCTCTCCTCCCTGCCTTCCTCTGCAGTACTGGTGTAATGAGCTATAGCAAAAGGATATTTTAATGACCAGTGAAGAGGTAGCAGTCATGTGTCAGACTGAACATGCTGATCAGTAGCAGCTTGGGTCAGGCACAGTTCAACTAGTTTACATCCTGGATCTGTCATCCTGGATCTGTCAGTGCTGCAGCGCCACCTGCTGGAGCATCTACTTCATTCTCTCTCTCTCCATCTCTCCATCTCTCTCCATCTCTCCATCTCTCTCCCCATCTCTCTCCCCATCTCTCTCCCCATCTCTCTCCCCATCTCTCTCCCACTCCCCCCCCCCCCCCCCAGCAACAGTGAGTCTCCCAGCGACCATTGTAACCTCCTCGGTGCCCACCTCCATGGCAGGTCACATGATGTACCCCAGCCCCCATGCTGTGATGTACACATCCACGCCAGCTCTGGGTGATGGTGGCCTGGCCGTGCTCAACACCTTCTCCCCCGGAGCCTCAGCCATGCAGGTGGCCTCCGCCCCTGGCCACGACGCAGGTATGGGCTGGGCGGGCCGCCTGGTCCTGGCAGCTACATCCTAACAGATATACACGTGTTTGAATAATGAACGTGGTCTTCTACTTCTTGGCAGTCTGATGTGGCTAATCTGTGTGTGTAGGTGCAGTCCCTCAGGTATTCCTTACAGCTCCTCCTGGTACTGTACAGATCCCAGTGTCGGCGGTGCAGCTACACCCAGTACGGCAAGATCTACACCTTACAAGTGAAACTCTCATATTCCCTCTGCAACCAGCATGTCACTGACCACACACACCCCAGTGTACACACACACACACCCCATTGCACACACACACACACCAGCTCTGTCACGGTGGGGGGTGCAGGATCATAAGGAATGGCACCGTGTGATGACACGTACACACACGAGTGACACGTACACACACGAGTGACACGTACACACACGAGTGACATGCACCAATGTAACAGCTGCATGTAAAACAGCCTGGACACTGGTGCTTCTGGTCTGGTATCATGCACTGGGGCTTCTGGTCTGGTATCATGCACTGGGGCTTCTGGTCTGGTATCATGCACTGGGGCTTCTGGTCTGGTATCATGCACTGGTGCTTCTGGTCTGGTATCATGCACTGGGGCTTCTGGTCTGGTATCATGCACTGGGGCTTCTGGTCTGGTATCATGCACTGGGGCTTCTGGTCTGGTATCATGCACTGGTGCTTCTGGTCTGGTATCATGCACTGGTGCTTCTGGTCTGGTATCATGCACTGGGGCTTCTGGTCTGGTATCATGCACTGGGGCTGTTCTGAATGTCATGGAGTAGAAGATGATATGTGACTGACTTGAAAAGTAATAGTGAAAATCTGATTATTTTGTCTTTGACAGAGTGATTATGGGATGTTTAAATGTGTCAACGTAGTGGAGGCATGCTGACACAGGAGCAACTCCAAGGTTTCAGGCAGTGACTGGTCCTCTGTGCTGTATGCTAATGAGGACATCTTGTGTTTCAGATGGTGATTGGTCAACAGCAGAACGCCGGCGACAGCACCCTGACAGAGCTGCAGGTCGTCAGCCTGGACGCCACACAGAGCTGTAAGACTGACTGACTCACCTGAGGCAGAGCTGTAAGACTGACTGACTCACCTGAGGCAGAGCTGTAAGACTGACTGACTCACCTGAGGCAGAGCTGTAAGACTGACTGACTCACCTGAGGCAGAGCTGTAAGACTGACTGACTCACCTGAGGCAGAGCTGTAAGACTGACTGACTCACCTGAGGCCTGGTGGACACTACTGTATTTATTGATGGGTTTTTTTCGTTGAATTTTGTATGACTGTTTTTCACGTTCCGTTTGTGCTGTTTGGGAGATTTAGTAATGATGTGTGCTCCCCCCTCCCCTCACACAGCCAAACACGTTGATGTGTCTGATTGGTTCAAACATGGGGTTTATAGATGAACGGCCAATCACCTCTACTCTTGAAATGTACATAAATCTTTATGGAAACACATTTTATTTTTAGCTTGTTTGTTCAATGGCATGTATTAGTTTTTTATGTAGCTGTTTTTGTATGTATGTGGAAAAAAGGAAATAATCATTAGTTTAATGTGCGTAAATGAATGTAGCCTACTATAGGAAGATGACATGTTGAATTTAAATCTGCTGAGGGACTGGAGATTTGAAATATGTAATATTTGATCCAGGACAATGAGCATGGTGCCTTACCCTAACACTGCCCTAACGTGGTCAGATGCGCCCATGATGGCACAGCGCAGTGGTTAAAGCATTTGACTGCAGGTCAATGAAAACATTGAGCGTGTGGTGTTTCAGTGCGTGTCGTGGTCAGGGTGCTGAACATGCCTGCAGTACCAGACAAAGATCCAGCGAACGTGTCTCTCAACCTCCAGCCTGTCTGCTTCCCCTGCTGCAGTCTGGACACGGCCATCTGAAAACCACCAGATACTCACCAGAACTCTGTGATGTCATGATCACTATATACATCACATCAGGGTGCGAATTACGGGGGGCTTTGGGGGGGTCTGATCCCCCTAATTAGGACTTGGACCCCCCCAAAAGAGGTCAAAACAACAGGTCAGGGGGGGGTCGATACACGCCCTGGAGAAGAAGCTGACCACCCCGATTGTCATTGTATAATTCACACTGTGTGTCACGTCATGATCACTACATCAGTGCGCTCCAGTCAACATGTCTTCTTTGTTTGCATGGCTGATGTAAGAAGACATGACGCTGATCTCTGGTCTCTCCTGAAGCCCCGTGTACGACCAGACTGGGTGGTAACACACTTGCATCTTTACAGCTTCAAACTTCAACCTTGCAAACCATTGTTTGGTGCATTTATTTTTTTAAACATTTTGTCTTTGAATATTTGTTTAACACAGTACATGTACAGAAGTTTTGTAATAAAAACAGAAACATTAAAACATTTCTGTCAACAATGCTGGAAAGGACCCCACACAACCGTGACTCATAAACAGAGATGTTTCTTTTATTAGGACGGAGCATGTAAAACAGCCAGAAGGTCCTGCATGGATCCTCACACACAGAGCAGGACCAGGCAGAGAGGAGTCTGGTCTCTGCAGGACCAGGCAGAGAGGAGTCTGGTCTCTGCAGGACCAGGCAGAGAGGAGTCTGGTCTCTGCAGGACCAGGCAGAGAGGAGTCTGGTCTCTGCAGGACCAGGCAGAGGGGAGTCTGGTCTCTGCAGGACCAGGCAGAGGGGAGTCTGGTCTCTGCAGGACCAGGCAGAGGGGAGTTTGGTCTCTGCAGGACCAGGCAGAGGGGAGTTTGGTCTCTCGCCGCCTCAGAACACAGGCATGAACATGCACCTTACCCAACATAGAAATATGCACATCACAGAAAGATCCTGACCATCAGTACAGCAGGCCTGTTACATCCTGCTGACTCACAGCAGTGGAAAGCAGCAGTGAAGGTTTAAATGATTAAATGGAGCAACAAAAAAACAATTTCATACAAAAGTTACAGTGATTGGTCTAAGCTGATATCCATGACAGTAGATGACAAACATGACCTCACTAGATCCTGCCTCTGCAGACAGGAAACAGCGTCTGTGCGCCTTCACAAAGCGTCATGAAACAGAAGAAACAAACATCCTCTGGGGTCCAGACCCTGGTGGGGCCTGAACCAGGCTGCTGTCCGGTGGACAGACTGGTCTCTATTTAAACAAGCCATGTTGGATGCATGCATTTACACCTGGAAACTCACTACTGCACACACAGTATTTACAGGTACAGAAAGATTTAAAACGTTGATAAAAATGTGCATGATCAAGGATAAAAAGATGCTTTTTTTCTCCATTAAAATAGACACGTCAGTCTTCTGATGGTAAATCTTAGTATTTTTTTGGTTCATGAAACAACAAACACTTGAAAACAAGAAGCTGTTTGAGTGTTTTACGTATGTACAACATAGGAACAAGACAATGTGCAAATCTGATTTCATGCAAACATTTGCATAAGTAGCTCGGTGTTTAGAAAGGGTTCAGAGAGGGACGGTACTTCACCTCACAAACAGCCTCATCCATCCATAACATTCATCCAGACCGCCCTGCATCTCTACACCCTCTCAACACATGAAACACACCGCATCCTCAGCACCTGCATTGGTTACATTAAGTACATCCTTAATTTAGATTAAATAAACAATTAAGCGTAAGTATCAAAGCTCCATGAAGGCTAATCCAACTGGTTCACTGAACAAGCCAGCCAGCCAGCCAGCCAGCCAGCCAGGAAGCCAGCCAGGAAGCCAGCCAGCCAGCCACATATAGAACTAAAAATGGATCTCAACATCTTGTTGGGTATCTCGCCCCTGCACTCAGGACAAGGTTGTCTCTCCTCAACAAAGAGCGTGCTGGATGACAGCTGGTTAACTCCAACTCCAGAGGGAACAGCCATCTTCCCCGAGCATTCACATGTATAAGAGCAGAAGCTTAGAGAGAAGTTTCTATCAAATGCATGTGCTGTCACAAACTCTGTTACAAACTTAGCCAAGAACTAAAACTAAATACATAAAGCACAGGAATTTGCAACACTTTATCCTGTATTACCACCCCTCCCTTCTACTCCCTAAAAATAGAAAATGATGTGAGTATCATTACTGCTCTGTCATACAGGTACTGATAAACACTGTGTCCATTTTGATCATACAAATACTATTATGGATGCAAAAGAAAGATGTCTCTTTCCACAAATGCCAACTTAAACTCCCTCATGATGCAAAACATAAACGTGATATGTAACAAATTCACCATTCAAAGACGTCTGTGATCAAGCCCATGGTTTCCAGGTCAGAAAGGCGACCTGCGGGGACGCCTCTGCAGTGTGCTGTGGCAGGCTCAGTGGGTACTACAGATTATCCACACAGCGTAAACAAACAAAGGCGACAAGAGAGGAAAGGCCAGAATAGCACTACTGTACAGTTCTCATGGTGACAACACTACAACCAGGTTTAATAGCGATGAGGATCTGAAACATGAAAGATATGGTTTTGCAAGTTCTTGCTCCTTAGTCTGTAAGGAATTATAAATACTTGTAATAAACTTGTGTATACTGAAAAGGCAATGTGAAATCAAATGTGAATAAATATGAGGGCTTGGCAATAATAGGGGATTCTAGTATCTCAGATACAAACTGCAGCTCCTTGTCTCCATGTTAGAATGAAGATGGATCTATTTTACATTCACTGTAATGTAGGTAGAAACGTCTAGACTGCAGAGGGGTATTAGTGATTCCTCTCCCTATGGCCTGAATCACAGATGACCTGATCCAATCAGAGGGCTCCTTAAACAGGAAGTCCCTGGTGGTTGTGAATAGCACACACATTGCGCCCTCATCAACCTGATCTGTATGGAGTACAGAGAGAGGGCAACAGCCTGTCTGTACTGCTGAAGGAAGAGAGGAGGAGGGGGGAGGATCAGGGGGGAGGTACAGAGCACGTACAGCTCTACAGTCCAGAGACAGCTCTTTCCCTCCTCCATCCTCAACCCTTCATCCTAGTTCCCAGGACCAGGGAATGCTGGGATGACCGGCCCCAAGCCCTGACCCACGCCCCGGCCCCCCCGGTCCCCCTGGGACCCTGGTCTATTCTGGTCCTGCTGGGGTCAAGGGGAGGTGGAGGCAGATGCGTGGAACTTGACGAAGGCGATGGCAGCCAGCTCCTTGCAGAACTCCTCCAGGACGATCACCCCCTCCAGCAGCGTCAGGTGGTCGATGCTGCAGGTAGACGGAGACACCATCAAACACCTAATCTCACACACATCCACACGCTCCACCAGACACCACACGTAAACACAGCCCTCTCCAGGCGGCGGCAGGCGGAGTCTTACTTGGTGCCCTCTGGCTCCAGTCCCAGAAGACGCTTCCTAACCAGCAGGAGTTTGGGGGTGAAGTCTGGGATCCGCTGAATCCTCAACATCAGGTCCCCGACCACCTAGGATCCAGGAGACACCATCACATTACAGCACCCACACCAGACACCATCACATGCATGCTTACAGTATCCAGAGGTGTAAGTGTGTGTGTGTGTGTCATACCCTGACGATGACAGAGAACAGGGACCTGCAGCCGGGGGCCAGGTTGATGTAGGGGTCCAGCAGGTACTCGTGAGCGTGGGGGTGAGGGAGCTGGGCCAGTCTGGATAGGACAGACGTCACCTGCAGGTTCACGTCGTAGGGCTGGACACAAAATACACACGTTACACCCACCTCCATGTTACCCACCTCCATGTTACCCACCTCCATGTTACACACCTCCATGTTACACACCTCCATGTTACACACCTCCATGTTACACACCTCCATGTTACACACCTCCATGTTACACACACAGCGACAAAGAGAGCCAGGCCAGCTAACACCCGGGTGTGCAGTATTTATACTAAGGAGTGAGTTTAAGCAGTTCAACTGGCTTTCACCGAGAGCAAAACAAAGCAGGTTCTTTGATACACGAGCTGGCCTGGTGAGGGAGGGTTTCAGACCGACCTGGTCCAGGATGCGTCCCATCCGGTCAAACAGCATCTTGAGGAAGTGTCCCTCGAAGAAGGAGCCGTCCAGGTTGCACTTCTCCAGGGGCCGGGGGCTGGACCGCCAGTCCCAGCGCTCACACACCACGCAGCAGTCTTTAAACTGCACACCATCACATGGTTCCAGATATACCACCAGCACAGGTTCAGGACAGCAGGTCAGAGGGCTTGTCTGTCTGTCTGTCTGTCTGTGTGTGTGTGTGTGTGTGTGTGTGTGTGTGTGTGAGTATATGGATGGGTAAACAGCAGCGTCTGTGAGTCTTATATACATATACATGTAGATATAGAGTATACAGATGGGTAAACGTGCCTGTCTGTGGGCGTCTCTCAGGTAGGTGTCGTACCCGGTGCCCTCCACGTGATAGGAGGATTTAGCCTCATCAGGAACCAGACACAGGAAACTGCAGACAACAGCAGGGATAAATGAACCAACATGAGCAACATTATTTGAGTACTAGAACAGAACATTCCAGCTGCACCTGGTCCAGAGAGGAGGGGGGTTACCTGTTCACAATCTTGTGGACCTCCGTCTTCCCATCAGGCTTAGCGTGGTCTGGACTCTGGGGCGGAGATGAGCTCAGCCAATCAGAGCAGGACAGTCTGCTCTCTGAAGACAGGTCATCTCCAAACAGAGGGTCCTCCTCCAGGTCTCTGGAAGGAGAGAGGGATGAATACCTCAAACCTGGCAACCAACCAGTCCAAGTCAGGGGGAGTATGTGTGTGTGTGTGTGTGTGTGTGTGTGTGTCAGGGGGAGGGCGAGGCCTACACAGCGTCGTGGGCCTGGCCGTTCTCCAGGATCTCATCTGGGGGTCTGTTCTCCAGGTAGCTGCGCTCATCCAGCCCACGCAGCACCAGGCTGCTCAGCACGTGCTGCTCTGGCTTCTGGATGAGCTGCTCAAACAGCCGCAGGGTCATGATGCTGATCTGGAGGCAGAGAACAGCGTCACAGCACGCGCCACACTGGGGCACTTATGTTACAGAAGCAGCCTGGGGTTCATTCCAGCATTGGATGTGTGCGTGGTACTGTGTGTGTGTGTGGTACTGTGTGTGGTACTGTGTGTGTGTGTGGTACTGTGTGTGTGTGTGGTACTGTGTGTGGTACTGTGTGTGTGTGTGGTACTGTGTGTGGTACTGTGTGTGTGTGTGGTACTGTGTGTGGTACTGTGTGTGGTACTGTGTGTGGTACTGTGTGTGGTACTGTGTGTGTGTGTGGTACTGTGTGTGGTACTGTGTGTGGTACTGTGTGTGTGTGTGGTACTGTGTGTGGTACTGTGTGTGTGTGTGGTACTGTGTGTGGTACTGTGTGTGTGTGTGGTACTGTGTGTGTGTGTGGTACTGTGTGTGGTACTGTGTGTGTGTGTGGTACTGTGTGTGGTACTGTGTGTGTGTGTGGTACTGTGTGTGTGTGTGGTACTGTGTGTGGTACTGTGTGTGTGTGTGGTACTGTGTGTGGTACTGTGTGTGTGTGTGGTACTGTGTGTGGTACTGTGTGTGGTACTGTGTGTGTGTGTGGTACTGTGTGTGGTACTGTGTGTGGTACTGTGTGTGGTACTGTGTGTGTGTGTGGTACTGTGTGTGGTACTGTGTGTGTGTGTGGTACTGTGTGTGGTACTGTGTGTGTGTGTGGTACTGTGTGTGGTACTGTGTGTGGTACTGTGTGTGTGTGTGGTACTGTGTGTGGTACTGTGTGTGGTACTGTGTGTGTGTGTGGTACTGTGTGTGGTACTGTGTGTGTGTGTGGTACTGTGTGTGGTACTGTGTGTGTGTGTGGTACTGTGTGTGGTACTGTGTGTGTGTGTGGTACTGTGTGTGGTACTGTGTGTGGTACTGTGTGTGGTACTGTGTGTGTGCGTGGTACTGTGTGTGGTACTGTGTGTGGTACTGTGTGTGGTACTGTGTGTGGTACTGTGTGTGGTACTGTGTGTGGTACTGTGTGTGTGTGTGGTACTGTGTGTGGTACTGTGTGTGGTACTGTGTGTGGTACTGTGTGTGGTACTGTGTGTGTGTGTGGTACTGTGTGTGGTACTGTGTGTGGTACTGTGTGTGTGTGTGGTACTGTGTGTGGTACTGTGTGTGGTACTGTGTGTGTGTGTGGTACTGTGTGTGGTACTGTGTGTGTGTGTGGTACTGTGTGTGGTACTGTGTGTGGTACTGTGTGTGGTACTGTGTGTGGTACTGTGTGTGTGCGTGGTACTGTGTGTGGTACTGTGTGTGTGTGTGGTACTGTGTGTGTGTGTGGTACTGTGTGTGGTACTGTGTGTGTGTGTGGTACTGTGTGTGGTACTGTGTGTGGTACTGTGTGTGGTACTGTGTGTGTGGTACTGTGTGTGGTACTGTGTGTGGTACTGTGTGTGTGTGTGGTACTGTGTGTGGTACTGTGTGTGTGTGTGGTACTGTGTGTGTGCGTGTGTGGTACTGTGTGTGTGTGTGGTACTGTGTGTGGTACTGTGTGTGGTACTGTGTGTGGTACTGTGTGTGTGTGTGGTACTGTGTGTGGTACTGTGTGTGGTACTGTGTGTGGTACTGTGTGTGTGCGTGTGTGATCACCTCATCAGACAGGTGGTCACAGTGCTCTATGAGTCTGTGTCGGAGGGGAGGCTGTGTGATGGAGGCCAGGGTCTCGGGCCCCCGCTCCTCCCCCAGCAGGAAGTACACCACCTCCCTCAGCAGGGCCTCTGACGTCACCTGCCTGATGATCCTGTTCAGCAGCGCTGTGGAGGTCAAGATCCCCACCTCTGACCTGCGCACACACAGACACACCTCCTTAAGTATCACCAGTGGTGACAGATGACATATTCCAGGTGTGAGATGAGATCTTCCAGGGTCTGAACTCACGTCTGCATCAGCTGTGGCACCATCACCGTCACGAGGAAGCGCTCCCTCACTGCCCTGGCTAGGACTGCCCCCGCAGTCTGGAGAAGACACACAGGCTCAACACAGCGTCCAAACAGTCTCGACACAGCGTCCAAACAGTCTCGACACAGCGTCCAAACAGCCTCGACACAGCGTCCAAACAGCCTCGACACAGCGTCCAAACAGTCTCGACACAGCGTCCAAACAGCCTCGACACCAGCGTCCAAACAGTCTCGACACAGCGTCCAAACAGCCTCGACACAGCGTCCAAACAGCCTCGACACAGCGTCCAAACAGTCTCGACACAGCGTCCAAACAGCCTCGACACAGCGTCCAAACAGTCTCGACACAGCGTCCAAACAGCCTCGACACAGCGTCCAAACAGCCTCGACACAGCGTCCAAACAGTCTCGACAGTCTCAACACAGTATTTTTTTTAAACAGCGATATCCGCCGTGTTACTCTGTCCTGTTTCCTCCCTCCATTCCAAAACGCCAGTCTCCCTTCTCTGCAGAACACATTAGTCTATCGCACAAACGAACCCCCTTTCAGCGGGAAACCCTGCACAACGTGTGGTCAGTGTCGAGTACCTTCTGGGCTTCTTTAATGAGTTGGTCACAGTAATCCAGCCAGGAGAGGAAGGAGATCAGAGCTCTCTTCCCTGTGAACACGGCCGTGTCCTCCTTCAGGTTATACACATCCAACCTGCAAACACACACAGCATCCACAAGGTTAACACACACCGCTACACAGACACCCACAGACTGCTCTCCAGAAATAGAATGAAGAAATGATATTCAGCCTCTCAATAGCTTTGAGATGTTAATATTAGAACTGTGGAGTCATGCCAGTGTGTGACTCCACCTGCACCACAAGGTGTATCTTGAGAGAACATTGATGACAACCTAACAAGATTAACACTGATAAATCATTACACCTAATTGATTGACTGTTTTGTCTTGGCAGTCTGTCCACTAGATGTGACATGACAGAGGGGGTGCCCAGCCCCAGCCCCAGCCCCGCCTACCCCCAGTTCACAGCCTCCACGGTCTCTATATCCAGGGGGTCCATGGACTGGGGCAGGGCCCTGTAGAAGGAGGCCAGCCTGGCAGTCAGCAGCTCACAGAGCTCCGTGTTCTCAGTCAGACTCGTGGCGGCTGCAGGCTCCGGTAGGCTGGCTAGCAGCATCAGGCCCTCACACGCCTTCACCACGATCCTGCCATCCTCAGGGGGATGGGGGGAGTTAGATATAGATCAGAATCTAATAACATGAAACACAAACATAGACTGATAATAGATATACATGGTTTGGTACTGTCATGTTCCACCTCCAACCACTCGGCTGGAGCAGGGACCCACCGGGCTCCTGGTGAGGTTGAGGAGGGAGGAGACCAGGTTATAGTTGTTGTTCTGCTGGGCAGAGCTGGCTGCTGCTCTGGGCTCCCCTGGGACTGTCCCACCCTGGCCCTCGGCCTGGGCCTGAGGCTGGGCCTGAGGCTGGGCCTGAGGCTGGGGCTGGGCCTGAGGCTGGGGCTGGGCCTGAGGCTGGGCCTGAGGCTGGGGTTGGCCTGTATCTGGAGACGAAAGGTCCATCTCCTCTCCTCCAGGACTCCTGGCTTCTGGCCTCCTCATCCGGTTCTGGGAACACAGACTCAACATCATGTGGGACACATCAATCCAGCCACCCTCGCTCCTATCACCCTCCTGTTTCCACCCTCCTGTTTCCCTGATCAGAGTTGATCTGAAGTTTCGGGAGGAAGTACCTCCAGGAAGAAGTTGACGAGGTAGGGGTCCTGCTTGAGCTTGGCACAGACAATGCAGAGGAACTGGATCTCCTCGCTCTCTGTGGGGGCAGCCAGAACCTCTCCACACAGACGCACCAGCTTCTGAAGGGTCACCACAGCAGCACACGCAAAACACCTTCAACATGTAGTCCGTTTCAGGCAATTCAAACCCCAGTATGTAGAAAGCAGAGCACAGCAGGTCCAGCTGTCAGAGGGCTCACCTGTACAGGTCTGTGGACGTTGATGTGGGGCAGCAGCGGCTGGCGGAAGTGCGTCCCAGCAGCTTGGTGTAGAAACTCAGAACTTGCTGCTTCATCCCTGGAGGGCACTGGAAGACACACACACACACACACCCTGAAGGACACTAGAGAACGGTTTCTCTAAATACGGCCTTACTAAACACTCTGGAGCCTTGGTAAAGTAGTCACCTCCCTCTTCAGTATCAACACAGACCACCCCCATACGGCAGGGGGACAGCATCAACACTGAGGACTGTGTGTGTCGTCTCCCTGTGTGTCTGGTCTAGACTGGTGCTTATGGAACCTTACGTCTGCCTTGCCCAGAGTGTAGAGGGTCTCCAGGATCTTGTGGTGGAGGAGGTATTCCATGCAGGGCCCCGTCTCCCCAGACTCCCTCTCCCCCTCCTCCTGGGTTAGGATGTCCAGCATCTGCTCCAGGTGGGAGGGGATGTTGGTGTCAGTCACTGGGGCTTTGTCATCTGGTAGGAGACAAACACATGCAGTTAGCAACAATGCATACCCCACACACAGGAGGTGTGAGGTGCATACACACACGCATGTATATCGTTCATATACGATGTGCTTGAAGGCAAAAGCATTGCAAATGTAGGCTACAGAGAGTTGGGTCATAATACATTGTTCTTTATTCCATATTATTAAAAACTGATAACAGACCTTGGATAACAGTGTGTTAACTGTTCTTACCTGATGTCTCAATGTAATAATGTGTGATGGCCTTCCAGTGATACACAAAGTCTTCCTGCAAGGGCAGTGAAGGCGCAAGCTGAAAAATAATAGAAAACATTCAAAAACACGCAGTCATAGATCCCGTTTAGGACACCATTACAAGACAAGACACCCAGATCCTCTGCAGAACCCCACCACACACTAACATACATGCTTATCACAGCTGATCCACTACGACGACTAGGACCTCCTGTGGACAGTGTTCATACACGTCCAGCTATCTGCCGCTCCCTCAACAGAGGCTGTGTTTGTAAATAATACCTGTGACTATCAGAGTTTTAAATACAGCCAAAGAGGTTTTAGGGTGACAGACATTCTACCAAATACTTGGATGCTTTGGTTCCATAAACTTCATAGTGTAGATCGTTTACAGGCTGTATTGCTTCACATCAACAAGCAAGCCGTCCTCTCATGTTTCAGCCACACAACTTCTGGATAGCTAGCCTTAGCTATAGCTTATGCCTTACATTAGAATGCAACTATTAACAATGTAGTCTACTTTCCTAGTCTATTTTGCAACCAGCATATGCTGGTTGCAAATATTTCAGAATCATTTGCTCATGTTTCATAATCCAAACTGAACAACTAGCCTTTCAAGCTAGCCATCAAGTTTTAGCCACGTAGCTCGCTGGGGTCTTCACATACTCAGACAAAACTGACATAACAAAGACATCGCAGACATAACCAAGCACTAAAGCCTCAAATATATTTCAAAATAAGCAAATGCTTTGATTGGATGGATGGCTAGCGGGCCTTCACTCCCTCAAATAGCTAGCTTTCAAGGGCCGACCATAAACACAGGCCCATTTCTCGCCGACTTCGACTGAACCCTGAACGGCAGGTACGTTTGTCAAAACAGGTAACTTAACTCACCGCCTCAACTGCGTGCTGGAGAATCGATGTGAATTTGGAGAACATTTTGTTCTTCGACTGGAGCAGTTTCTCACGAGAAGACCTAGAGAATTCCTCTATCTTCTTTCTATTGCTACCTCCGCGATCCAGATTGGAGGTTTCATATAATGACCCTGACAGGAAAATAGAGACACCATAAAACAGTAAAACGCACTAGCCAAAGACTTCAAAGATCTAGACTTGCACAACCAAGCCAGCTCCTGGCACCAGGCCTGTAAGCACCAGTAAACAGCACGAGCAGGCTGGATTCTCGTATGGACACGGTGGCACTTCCTCAGCCAAGCGATACAATTTTTGACCACCAGAGGGCAGTAAGTCTCACATATGGGAGGATAAACACGTTTTACTTTACTTTACACTTTGCATGAATATAAGAGTGAAGAAAATAATGTAGCATGGGAAGAAGAATATGCCAGTTCATGTTTTAACTTTGATTTCCTCATTTACGAATTGGTCTGACTGGCGAATGGCGATGCCTGTCTAAAGGTTATACTGGGAGATTTAAAACTAATAGTGCAACATAAAGCCAATTACATATTGAATACAACTGTTATATTTGTTGCATTTTTCAGAAGATGCTGAAAGATTTATCGAGACTTTGTCGAAAGCAAACGTTTTGGGCCCCTTAACCTTTTATTGTGAAAAAGTAAACAGAACCGGAAGTACTTATAGTCGACGCAAAATCAGTATCTGCATTTGTTTTCAATGAAGGAGGAGAAATAGGATAAAGTAAGTTTTTGCAGCCAATTACTTCATCGAGCAGTTCATTCCGAGAATGTCCGAAATATCCAAAACACAAATGCTTAAAGCATTGATCAACGAACGACTAGCGTTCGTCGTTTTGGAAATATTCGAGGCAGTAGAAAAACACATAGGCCTACGTGAATGCCACGACGAGGTGGACAAGACTACTCAAGAAAACATGTTTTATAAAGCTTTTGGACTTGGTTCTTCAACCCTAGATAAGATTGGACCGAGCTGGTAAGGTTTGCGAACAAGTTATTCGCACAAAGCTGCCATTTGATACAAGTGTATAATCAGCGTTTTGAGTCACGGTCATCTAAAGCTACCACAATGTCAGAGTTTCCCAAACTACTCTGCCGGTTGTACCGAAATCGGTGAACTGTCGCGTGCATATAGCCAACTGCATAGTAAACAAACCAGAGATGTACTGAACAGAATAACTATTTGAGTCCAATGTAATGTGTGTATAACGTAAAGCTCCTAAAACTGTATTTAGCGCTCAAATGATTATTTATTAATAAAATTGGCCTCGCATCAACTGTGGAAGCCCCTAACTAAGGTCAAGATAAACATTCAACAGGTCCTATGTTGGGACCAGAGCTATGGCTTTGGTTGGGACTGAGCCCAGAACGTTGACAACGTCTGGCTCGGCCCCTGACGTATCTGCTACAGATACCAAGGCACTGGCAGCAATCATTACTCTAGTCACTACAACCGCTGTTTAGATTCACTAGATGAAAGTATAACACTTAAGTTCTCATCAGATAATTAACTATAGGGTGCGGTTGGCATTTTAATGCTATCATGTAACCAGAGCGAAGAGTTAGAATGTTGTTTAAATTGGCCAACACAAGTCATGCATATGTGTTCTGCTGTTTTCCGTTCAGATGCTCAGCAGTGTGCTGGAGGTTGTGGAGAGGGGGAGCAGATGGGCACCTGGCCAGTGAGCAGGCTGCCTGCCTGGGTCAGAAGCAGCCAGAGCACCTGCAGGTGAAACAGGAGCTGAGCAGCCTGGAGGAGGACCAGCCGCTACAACAACTCAAGTGTGAAGAAGCTGAACTCTCACAGCATCCTCACTGTTTACCTCAGCCACACCAGTTACGCTGTCAGATGCTTGAGAACAGGAAGGAAGGTGTCCAGGGCTCTCTGGTGCTCAACCTGAACCTGAGGAAGTCTCAAGAACACCTGTGGTCAAGCCACGACACTGTGGCCATCTTAGAGTAGGTAACAACTATACAAAATGTTGGCTAATGTAGCTCGATTAATTTTATGAACAAGTAACCCTTTTGTAACTATGTTGATTTGTTTAAATATTTTTGATTTTAAACAGGTTTGGAGTGATTCACCAGGACAATCAATTTCTAAAAAGAGAAAGTTGGCAGAGATGTAAGTTTTCAAGTATATAATAGCAGCTCCACCCTGCAGAGCCCCTCCACCCTGCAGAGCCCCTCCACCCTGCAGAGCCCCTCCACCCTGCAGAGCAGCTCCACCCTGCAGTGCCCCTCCACCCTGCAGCACAAGGTCCTCCATGTGACGACCCCTGTGTAAGGAAGTAGCAAGCATTACCTTGCCATGCTGCCAGAATGTGACCCAGGCAGACAGGTGTGCTGTCAGCAGGTCACACAGTCTATACAGTGTACATACAGTCTATACAGTGTACATACAGTCTATACAGTGTACATACAGTCTATACAGTGTACATACAGTCTATACAGTGTACATACAGTCTATACAGTGTACACACAGTCTATACATAGTGTGAACCAACAGCCAAAGAATATACTGAATTTCAGAAATAATATTAAACCACAATTGGCTGTGATGTGTCATTACATATCATTAGACCATCTGTATGAGAGCTGATGTAAGCTACTGCTTTCAGGCTGGTGATGAGCCCAGAGTTGCAGACATGGAGCTGCTGGCCAGGCTGGCTGACTGGTGGCCAGGCTGGCTGACTGGTGGCCAGGCTGGTTGACTGCTGGCCAGGCTGGCTGACTGGTGGCCAGGCTGGCTGACTGGTGGCCAGGCTGGTTGACTGGTGGCCAGGCTGGCTGACTGGTGGCCAGGCTGGCTGACTGGTGGCCAGGCTGGTTGACTGGTGGCCAGGCTGGCTGACTGGTGGCCAGGCTGGCTGACTGGTGGCCAGGCTGGTTGACTGGTGGCCAGGCTGGTTGACTGGTGGCCAGGCTGGCTGACTGGTGGCCAGGCTGGCTGACTGGTGGCCAGGCTGGCTGACTGGTGGCCAGGCTGGCTGACTGACTGGTGGAACTAAGGACGGCCGGCAGGACTAACCCTCCACATGTAGCAGGTCTCAGGCTGCTAACCCTCTGGTCTCAGGATTTACTATGCAAACCTGGATCTTGAGTAAAACCAAAGAGTGTTTATCCCCTATGTTGTGTAATTATTGTGCCTTCTACTTAGGTGCACAGCATCATGGGCTTGTGGAAGAATCTGTTGATTTCCTTGTCATCCATTCATTAATTGTAGTTTCATTGGTTTTAACTGACATACTATTTTACCATACTTATCTCAGGAGAAACGTTTGTCCTGCAGTACACACACACCTGCATGCTGGTAGAAGCCATGCTCACCCGTGCAGCAGTGTCCAGAAAGCCCTCCTCTGTCCATGCGGTCCATTTGCCAAGAGATTTGGGAGCGGGCAGATATGTCCTGGGGACAGGGTGAAAATATTTATAAGTATATTAAAAATAAGTATTTTTTCAAACATATTTTTCTGGTTTCAGTACTTTACTTTACCATTTCTTTTTTTTCTTTTCTCTTTTTTTTTACTTTCCCTTCTAAGATTTTCTACACATCTGTATTTTATACACCTTACATTTTCAAGCCAGGCTCATTACTCTTTCTAATCTGTATTTGGTGGCATGGTATTTCTCACCCCTGTCCTCTCCTTTCATTGTGTGTGTGAAAAATAAAAGTTTTTTTTTTTTTTACCTTTAGAAACTTTTTAGAAAAAAATAAAGTTTCCCCCAAAAAGTTTTGAAAGTTTGATAATTTTGAGAAAATATTTTTTCAAAACTTTTTCCAACAGACAGTAAAGGAGAGGACCCTCAAACGTTAAAAGTTTTGGAAAAATGTGTCTGAAGGTTGAGATTTTTTTTTTTTTTATGGTTTCTAAAGTTAAAATAACTTTTTCTAACTAAAGTCTCAAAAAGTTGACAGAAAATTATATTTTTCAAAAAGTTCTGAAAGGTTGAAAAATATTGCATCAAAAGGTTGCATCATTGATGAGTACTTGACGAGGACTCTACTATACTATTGTGCTCTGCTTTAATCTACTGTTTTAGGCTTCTCTTTTACCTATCCTCTCCTCCCCTCTATCCTCCCCTCTCCTCCTCTCCCCTCTCCCCTCCGCTCTCTCCTCTCCCCTCTCCTCCTCTCTCCTCTCCTTTCAGTTTGTGTGTGGAAAAAAAGGTACCTTATGGATGAGACAGAGTTAGCAACGTCGACATGACTGAGAATAGAGACATTCCTTATCCCCCATGGCCTATGGGTTAGGGTGTCTTTTTGTATTAATGATGAGTAACATGATGTGAGGTCCAGCCAGAGCCCACACTTCTTTACTTTGAGTGAAAAAGTGTAGTCACTTCTTCAACTTTTACCATTCTTTTTAAACATGAGTATCTGATTCTGTACTACTTGAGTCCATGCAAGACTGCCCCCTGGCGGTAGTTTGGCATACCTCTAGCCTCATGTGAAGGGGGCTTGAAGGAATACTACTACCTTTGTCAGGTTTGGTTGTAATAACGGACTAATAGGGCCAGTTATATCCCATGACAAGGCAGTCATAGATATATTAGTTGGGCTAGTAGGTTACGTAACTTTGCAAATTATGAAAACGATGTTATATCTATACATATATATATATCTATATCTATAGATATATCTATATATACTATATATATAACACTTTAAAAGTTAGGCCTACTTGATTATTAGCTACATTATTTATTATATTTAGTCTACCCACCTCACCCACTCCTACAATGACAACTTCATTGATGATAAAACCAATTTATTAAACATCAATGTATAACACAGGTACTTTTGTCTATGCCCTACGAAACAAGATATACAGTCTTGTTACAAATATCAAAAAAGAAACTGAAATTGCAGCGAATTACTTGGCCTTCTCTTTAACTTTTCCCCTTTGTAGTAAAGAGGTAGCCTACGTGACCAGACATTGCGATTTTTGATAAATTCTGGATTTATCAAAGATTAACTTGGGAAGTGTCCCTACAAAACTGTATGATATACCTACAAACCAAGTGTGGTGGGTTTCCCAGCTTTACTGAACATCGAAATCAATGTTAATTTTTTGGATTCGCGTAACAGGATGATTTGCCTCCCCATCCCAGCAGGACACGCCCTAACGCCACTCAGCGGGCTACCTACAGGAAAAACGTGGGCTGCATTTTCTCTGCGTACAGTCTTAAATAGTCCTATTGTCTAGCAAAAATATTCTCAACCGCTTTTCTATTCTCTATTTTTTTTCAAATCGTCACTTGGGATTTTGTAAATAAGCCTCCATACCCGCCGGGCATGTCTACTGCTGCAAGAGGTGAGTGTCTAAGACCGGTACCGCAGTAGCCTTCATTACATTCGGGACAGAATACATACATCGCATGTTAACCCTGATAACGGATACAGAAGAGGTAGCCCAGTTGCGTCGTCCAAAGTGAATTGTCTCAGACTCACGACGCGCTTAAGTAGGGTACAATCCCCCTGCTGTACCCGGCGCATATATAGCCCAAACCAAACTAACAGCTGCCTCTGAACCGCAACCACCGCAAACAGGCTATCATTATGAAATAAACCTGCCTATTTTGACGCATTTGCACAAATAAAAGACCAGACCCAGGGATATGTCAGGTGTTGCTGTCTATAAGCGATGACAGCCACATTGTAGCCCAAGTGCCAATACAACCATATACAGTGTAGGGTATAGAAAGTGTATGTAACATTGAGTAAGAAGTTGTTCTAATACTTTCACCTGTTCATGCTGGCTATTTAAGCCCTGATGTTAATAATTTCTGCTTGGAGGGCAACATGGACACTGGGTTGAATACACCTGTCATCAGGTTTACCTTGTTTAGGAGGATCAAATAATTTAGCAACACAAATCTCAGATTGTCTCACCATATCTTGTTGTCGTGGGAGACATTGTTCTGAGAGCCTTCCTCAGGTTTCCCTGGAGTGTGAAAGTAAACTTCCTGCTTTCTCAGCTGCAGTGTGCCTCTGTGGTCTGTGACTGGATGTTGGGTTTCCTGTCTGGCGGGGGGGACAGTGGTCAGCTCCCAGTCTGAAGGAGGGAACCATCTTCTCCCTCTGCCTTCAGATGCATTCTGGGTTGTTTCAATCATTTATTTTCGATAATCAGTTCTCGCTCTGCATAGAGTACATCCACAGGACTGGAAAGGAAGCAGTTTGAGGAGATATTGAAAGTTAGCAGACTAGTTCACAGCAGGGGGGCCTGTGTGGTGTCCTGGATGTGAGGTGATGGCGTGTCTGGCAGGGCTGAGGTAAACAGCCTGCTGATGTTCAGAGGTCATGGTTAGTGATATGTGCTGAGAGAGGAGGCTGTGCTGGGCGGACAAACAATAACACAACATGAGACCGTACTGCACAGGAACTACACTGACAATAACGCACCATGTACTGGATGACTTTTCTTCATGCATGTTTTGGGGGCCAGAACCCAGCTCCTCTCTGAGGGGCAGAAAAATGTTCTTACATGACACTTGAAGTGCTAATCCCTCTAGAACTGACGTTGAGAAGGTTCTGGAATCGCTGACTAGCTTCCACACTTTTTGCTATCTCTGATGTCATGATGTGGGCGAATTTGTCCTGCTATTGGGGATGGAGGCCAGCGCTCGTCAGCCCTGGGGTCACGCACATGGGATTAACATACCTCATGCCTGTGTTACCGGCCAATCGTTCTGATGTAAGTCCTGCTCTGAAACCGTGCTGGAGGAACGCCTGCTCACTTTGGTTGGTGTAGTTAATGATCTAAAACATGTGAACAGTAGTTTATCAAACATGTCATTTGATGGTACTTAAACCATTTTACAGAAAGTGGAATGGAAAAAAGGAATATCATGGCAGGTCTTAATTTCATATGGTTGGGTATTAAATATCTCTGGATCCATTTGGCATCAGTCCTACTTTTAGCTCTACTTTCCACCTTAAAAACGCTGAACTGTCCATTTTGCGTTTGGCATTACCATGGTCTTGGTCTTCTTGTCGTTTCCTCCCTTCTCTCCTCCACTTGTATGCAGACCCCTCTCCTCCACCTGTATGCAGGCCCCTCTCCTTCACCTGTATGCGAGCGTAAGACCCCGCAGCATGGTGTATATAACCCTTTCCTAGAGGGTTGCACCTTCTGGCTTGTGGAAAATAGAAAGTGGGTGATAGTGGAGGAAGGCCCCTACCTTCGTGACCCTGACTTAGAGCCTCGTTCCTGGGCTCGTTGCTATGGGACCCGTCCAGTCCCTACCTGTCAGGGTGCAGCAGCGTCTGCGTCGCTGCGTCGCGGAGCGCTGCAGCCAGCTCCTCCTCTGAGCACTGGAGAAAGCTGCTCTCTCTCTCTCTCTCTCTCTCTCTCTCTCTCTCTCTCTCTCTCTCTCTCTCTCTCTCTCTCTCTCTCTCTCTCTCTCTCTCTCTCTCTCTCTCTCTCTCTCTCTCTCTCTCTCTCTCTCTCTCTCTCTCTCTCTCTCTCTCTCTCTCTCTCTCTCTCTCTCTCACCACACTATCCTCCGCATCAGCACTTTCCGCCAGTGTGTTCTCGCATGTGTGTGTGTGTGCACCCGTGCGGCCTTGTGCGTGAACCTGTGTGTGTGTGTGTGTGTGTGTGTCCGGGCATGTGTCTGAATCATTGATGAGGAGGAGAAGCAGCAGAAGAGCTGCTGGGACAGAGAGAGTGTGTTAGCGTAGCGAGATGGGGGAGAGGAGCCCTGTGCAGCAGCCTCGCTATGAAGGGATCTGCAACTACGCCCAGAAAATCACCTCCTGCTTCGGACTGGACGGTAAGAGAGAGCGGGGTTCCTCCAGTGAGCCGAGGGGAGGGAAGGGAGGGTGGGCCTCGATGACTAGGGACCATCCGAGAATCACTCAGTGATACTAACATTTCAACGGGATGCTTTCTGTTTGTCTAACCATGATGCATATTGTGTTTGTGTTAGTGTGTTCGTTTGTTCACTACGGATTATAAATATATGTATGTGTGTGTGTGTGTGGAGAGGGCATGGCTGCTGGGATGCGTAGCTACGCCCCAGAGGGTGGAGGGGAGGAGCAGGGAAGTAGAGGGCAAAGCCCCACTGCAGTACAGCAGCATGTGCTCTAGCTCAGCCTCTGTCCTCACGCCTGTCCTCTGTCCTCACGCCTGCCTCTGTCCTCATGCCTGTCCTCTGTCCTCACGCCTGCCTCTGTCCTCATGCCTGTCCTCTGTCCTCACGCCTGCCTCTGTCCTCATGCCTGTCCTCTGTCCTCACGCCTGCCTCTGTCCTCACGCCTGCCTCTGTCCTCACACCTGCCTCTGTCCTCATGCCTGTCCTCTGTCCTCACGCCTGCCTCTGTCCTCATGCCTGTCCTCTGTCCTCACGCCTGCCTCTGTCCTCACGCCTGCCTCTGTCCTCACACCTGCCTCTGTCCTCACACCTGCCTCTGTCCTCACGCCTGCCTCTGTCCTCACGCCTGTCCTCTGTCCTCCGCCTGGCATCACGCCTGCCTCTGTCCTCTGCCTGGCATCACGCCTCGCCCTTCAGACAGCTTGCTGCAGCAGCGGCTGGGCTGGAGGACAGATGGATGATCTAGGTGAGGTGAGGATGAAACTGAGGAACAATACAATATTGATGTCAGTAGAAGCACTCATTCATCCGTGCTGTAGCGGTCCTGTGTTCTCACTGTGACCTAGTAGGGAAGGGAGTTTGTAACAGCAGCCCTGGAACTGTCCTCTAGATTAGGGTTCCCACTGTGTGTTTCCTCTGGGTGATGATGTTTAGGAGGATACTTTGTCCAGTGGATACAGTATGGTGTGACTGAAGTCTCCACAACAAGAGCATGCAAACTGTCTATGCTTTTGTAGTAGCCAATGTCGTTCTACCATAGAAATAATAAGAGCATATTATTTTATTGAATCGGTTTTATCAGTCTGTACAAGGCAACTTTATGGAACTGCATCCAGTTGCCAGTCTGCCTCTTTCTCAGGTTTGCTGAGCACTGCTGGCACTAAAACAGTTAAGTGAGTGCTCTCTCTCCCTCATCCTGCCTCCCACAAGATCATCTTGATGAGTCTTTATTTTTGGCACATGGAAAATTCACTCCATCATCAAGGAGAGAGAAAGTGCAATCTTTAATTTATGAACTTTCACCAAAATCCTAAAATGAATGGAAATTTGTGGAGTGGCATTTATTATCATTTTTTAAATCTACATCCGTCCGTTCCTTTGGAAATCTTTGTGCAAACATGATTCATTCCGCCATTAGACATTCCAAGATTAGAAACTCAAGACTTGACTCCCTACATAGTTTCTATCCTCCTGATCCTCTTGTCAGACAGGGATCCACCTCTCTCCTCATGAGATTAGCATGTAGCTCTGTGCAGAGCTGCACGCAGGGCTAGCTGGAAGGAGACCAACAGTAAAAGTTAAGTCCTTCTATGTTGTTTAGGGGTTTTTGTACTCTAATTGTTATTTTGAACCATCTGTGTCAAGTGTGTCATTGGTGGTTTGGGAATGTACTTTCTGGTTTGAGACTTGTCAGATTTAGAAAGGTAACATGCTTAGGTCCACAAACAAATGAATGAAATCTAACTCAACTAAAAGCCTGCACACAAAACAGTACATTTAGTAGATAGCGCTAAGTGTCTAGTCTGGGGTCATTTAAGAGCATTGAAAATAGTTTTAGGTCTCATCATCTTTAAGCTTTCAATAGAATCTCACATATTAATTGGACTGATGTGAACAAGCTTAAAACTACATCAGAAACCTGGAGAGAAACATCTAAACAAAGACTGCGTCTGTAATCTGCTTAAAACCACCCTCTCCCAGTGGATGACCAGAGCTGTGTTCCTCCAGTCTGTTGTTCCACCCCCAGCAGGTAGGGGCAGCATCCCTGGCAGGCGTGTTTAACACCATGCCACCCCCAGGAGATCACCAGGGAGTGTACGTCAGCCCTAAGCTGCTTAGGGAGTCAGGCTGACTGGTCCTGAGACACCCAGCACAGTAAGCCTCTTTCCCTGGTCTCCTCCACCTGAAGGCTCCTCCTGCTCTCTGGCTCTCTGGCGTTTCGTGGCTGTTCTGAGGAGTTGAAACCACTCGTCTCCTGCCTTGCTATCCACCCGTTCAGGACCCGCTGTACCTAGAGCCCTGACCCAGGACCCTGGCCCAGCTGTACCTAGAGCCCTGACCCAGGACCCTGGCCCAGCTGTACCTGGAGTGCCTCACCCGGCTGTGTGGGAGTGTGGAGGGGGAGGCGGCCGACATGCCCACCCTGCCCACCCTCAGCAGCCTGGGCCAGCTGTGCAGCATGAGCCGCAGCCAGACCGTGAAGCGCTCATCCCTGAAACGCAAGCCCTCTGTGAAGCGCATGTCGCTCATCGAGGACGGACATGTGGCAGAGGTGCTGTACCTCATCCCCAAACAGTACATGCTGCAGCTGCCCCACTTCAACCCAAGCGACTACTACCTGAGCGACAAACTGACGGACGTGGCCTCTGGTAGGACCCGGGAGGGAGGACTGGCAGACTGGGGCTCTATCTCTCTCTCTCTCCATCCGTAGTTTTGGTTTCTTTGTTGCATGACAATGATGTCTATGTCCATTAATGTTTCATATAGCAGTATAATGTAGTGTCATAGTGTAGTCTTTAATATAGCCATTGATTCTTTTGGCCATTGCAATAGTCTACAGTTACAAAGCTAAATAACTGACATGCTTTACCCTGGTTGAATATTTGCACCAGGTACAATCATCCAAGATCAGAAGCAGTCATTGTGGTGTGTTTGTGAGTGGGTGGTTTGCAGTAACCATAGAAAGAGAACATTTGATGAGGTGCTACACAAAACATTTCTTAATTTCAATTGGATGGATGGAAGAGAGTGATAATGCTGTAACATTTCAAGTTGTGTGTGTGTGGTGGGTGTGTGGACGTGTGTGTCTGTGTGTGTGTGTGAATGGATGTGTTTGGATGTGTGTGTGTGTGCTACAATAGTAAAATGTTTTGATGTCCTCTTAAAATGTACAAAACACTAAACCAATGCAGAAAAAAGCAGCAGAATCTGTAAAGCTGGGAAACATGAGGATATACTGTTGACATCAGGATTACATACAGAAACTTCCAGATGTGTTTATCCTCTAACTGCAGTCGCCAGATTCAGTCTGAAACCTCTCGTGACGTTTGAGCACTGCCAGAGACAGAATCCAGACACAACCTTCCATCCCATAATGTCATGGAGATGGGACGCTTGTATTAGTGAGATGGTGATTGATCGTTGTCTTGCAACCTTTGACTCTTCCCCAGCCAGGACCAGTGCTGTAACAGAACACTGGTGCTGATCTCAGGGGGGCTCTTTAGACTGAAACACAAACACAACCGTTTTAGTTAAAATATTCTACAATATAATATACTTCAATATTTAGCTTTTCACTGGAAGAACAGCCCAAATGTTGTGATTTTGCATTTATACATTTTCTATTTCAAATATTCCATTGGTTCAATCCCATGACTGCCTGCTGACCAGCAGAGTGACTGTGTGAGAGGAGGATTAGAAAGGAAATCCTGTTTTATGTTATTATTAAAATAAAATCAATCAAATCTACACAAGTCAAAAGGGAACCAGTGATGATTACATCGACACAGAGAATGTGATTGTGAGCAAGTCTGACATCGTGTAATCCTGCTTTGCATTCTAATCCCAGAGGTACCTGTATACCCAGTAATATGACTCAGATTATACTGTGGTTGGACTGGTCATGGTTAAACTGCTACATTTGTGAAGAACGTTTGTTCTTTGATACAACTTGAAAGTAAAAACTTGTTGAGAGCCATTGAGCAATGCATCAAGCTGAAAACAGTCTTGTCGCATTTGATAAACTTCCGGTTGTGCTTGGATGTGACACAGGGTAAGTCATGTCACAACAGTACAACAGTCAGACATAGATCATCCATAGGTTTAAGTAAATCCACTTTTCACTCAAAGATAATGGGATTTACTGACCCATAATTATCCTGGCAACCCCTATACAGACAGAATATTGGGTGTTGGGTAAGAAAGGGTACATTACTTGCTCTGACTGTGACATAATACTGTAACAACTGGCCCTCATGTTGCTGCTGTTTCTCAAATCCTTTCTACAACTAGGAGCACACCAACAGCATATGACACAGTCAGTCAGAAATTCACAAATTACAGTCAGTCAGATAGATATAAAACCATTTGGGCAATGTATTTCCTAACACCCCAATGCAGCCTCCACAGTGAACAGCTCCCTGCAGCTTCCACAGTGAACAGCTCCCTGCAGCCTCCACAGTGAACAGCTCCCTGCAGCCTCCACAGTGAACAGCTCCCTGCAGCCTCCACAGTGAACAGCTCCCTGCAGCCTCCACAGTGAACAGCTCCCTGCAGCCTCCACAGTGAACAGCTCCCTGCAGCCTCCACAGTGAACAGCTCACTCTGATAACTGCAGGTTTCACATTCTCCCCAGCAGGTGGAGTAGTTGACACCAACACACAGAGAGAATCATGGAAACCCTGCTTGAGCAGTTTTAAGGTGCTGATTGTTGAAAAGGGGGAGTTTTTGTGTGGTGGTAAGGCCCAATCCTCCTCCTGCTCTGCTCCCTCTCTTCTCCCTCTCCTCTCTTCTCCTCCCTCCCTTTCCCTCCTTTCTTCTCCTCCCTCTCCTATCCCTCTCCTCTCCCTATCCTCTCTTCTCCTCCTTCTCCCTCTCCTCTCTTCTCCTCCCTCTCCCTCTCCCCTCTTCTCCTCCCTCTCTTCTCCTCCCTCTCCCCTCTTCTCCTCCCTCTCCTCTCTTCTCCTCCCTCTCCCCTCTCTCTCCTCCCTCTCCCCTCTTCTCCTCCCTCTCCCCTCTCCCCCTCCCTCTCCCTCTCTTCTCCTCCCTCTCCCCTCTTCTCCTCCCTCTCCTCTCTTCTCCTCCCTCTCCCCTCTTCTCCTCCCTCTCCCCTCTTCTCCTCCCTCTCCCTCTCACCTCTTCTCCTCCCTCTCCCCCTCTTCTCCTCCCTCTCCTCTCCTCTCTTCTCCTCCCTCTCCCCTCTTCTCCTCCCTCTCCTCTCTTCTCCTCCCTCTCCTTCTCCTCTCTTCTCCTCCCTCTCCTCTCTCTCCCTCTTCTTCTCCTTCTCCCTCTCCTTCTCTCTTCTCCTCTCCCTCTCCTCTACGCCACACATGCAGTGATCATGGGGATCTGAAAGACAGTGTGAACCCAGATCAGCATTAGGGCTCCTGTTGGATGTGTTTCCAATCCCATCTTCTTTGTCCCATGAGGGCAGACAGCTGATGGGATGTGTAATCCTAACCAGTTATCATCACTGTGGTGAGAATCAACTATTTTTTTTTTTTTTCCTCGAATCACCCATGATGGCAATAACATGCAGGCGATTTTTCCCTGTTTTAACGGCGTGCTAATTAACACTAATGGGCGCTGATTGCTTGACAAGGATCTGGTTTGATAAATACCACGTAAAATGCAAAATACACCGTCCGCTATTTGCAGTTGGGCAAAGGCGCAGATTAAGCTGCGGTCGCAATGTTAGTTAATGAGACCCTGAGTGTAGACATGACATGAAGGGGTTCACACTGAGGGCCTCATTTACTAACATTGTGACCGCAGCTTAATCTGCGCCTTTTCCCAACCGCATATAGCGCACGGTGTACTTCCGCATTTTGCGTGGTATTTATCAAACCAGATCGTCGTCGGGCAATCAGCGTCTTACTCCGCCCTTTAGTGTTAATTAGCGCGCCGTTAAAAGACGGGAGATATCGCCTGCATGTTACAGCCACCATGGGTGATTCGAGGAAAAGAAGGTTCAGCGAACTGGAGATATAAATATTGGTTCACGAAGTTACAGTTAACATTAACATGTTACAAGGAAGAAATACACCTCTCCTCCTATCTCTTTGCGGCACACACCCACTTTCCCTTTTATACCCTCCCAGCAGCGCTAATCTGCGTTTCTGCTCGTGTGCGCTGCCTTTGTAAATACGGTTGCCTGAAATTGGTGCAATCCTGTTAGTAAATGAGGCCGAGTGTAGACATGGCATGAGGGGGTTTACACTCTGAGTGTAGACATGACAGGCTCACACACTCTGTCCACGCTATTGTGTTTGTTTAACTCTGAATAGATGTATCTACAGAAAGACCCTCAGACCAGATGACATGTCCCCACAGGCAGGCAGGTGCTGTGGTGTCCAGGCAGGCAGGTGCTGTGGTGTCCAGGCAGGCAGGTGCTGTGGTGTCCAGGCAGGCAGGTGCTGTGGTGTCCAGGCAGGCAGGTGCTGTGGTGTCCAGGTGGGCAGGCAGGTGCTGTGGTGTCCAGGTGGGCAGGCAGGTACTGTGGTGTCCAGGTGGGCAGGCAGGTACTGTGGTGTCCAGGTGGGCAGGCAGGTGCTGTGGTGACCAGGTGGGCAGGTTTGGGCTGTATGGCTGCGAAGGAAGCTGAGAGGTCTGCTAGGCAGGCTCTACCCTGATGGCTGTGAAGGATCCATACAGGGATAGAAAGAGGCAAGATCACGCCGGGCCTCCACAGTGATCCTAGATGACCCTTCAGGTACTCTGCTACAGGACACCTTGTACAGTGTCTCCTGTGTGGGGAAGGGTGACAGGCAATGACAGGGAGATTCAGGAGGTGGATGCCATGCTTGCATCAGTACAAACAGAGCAGAGCTAGGACAGACGTCTACAGCTAGAGAAAGAAGAGCTAATGTGTTGCACGGTAAATACCTTTTTTTGGTAAGAACTATACAAAGTTGTACTTACTTACAGAGTTCAATAAAACATGTTTACAACTGGGTGTTACAATACAAGATGACTTGTCATATCGTTGGACTTCATTTGTACCTTCATATTATGGGTAAAGAAGAATGGGTTTTCTTCATTTTAAATATAAATCTGTAAGAGTGACTGAGGGCCATTTCAAACAGACCTCTTTACCAGACAAGCTGATGTGTGTGTGTGTGTGTCTGCTTCTGTGTGTGAATCTGCTTGCATGTGTGTTAAGGATTTGGAGATGGGGGGACTGAGGAGTGTTGGGGGGGCGGGGTTTGTCACAAGGCACCAGCTGCCACATGGTTACTGCAGTAAGGGGGCAACGACAGTAGTGGGGCTGAGAGGGAGGGGGAGGGGAAGTGGAGCGAGAGGGAGGGGGAGGGAGGGAGGGAGAAATTGAGGGAGGGGAGAAAAACAGTCTGGCAGGAGGCATACCCCACGCGGTCATACTGGTGCTCTGGTGCACTGGAAGAGAACGCCTCCTCTCTGTTCTCCTCCATCTCTCCTGTCTTTTGTTGCGCGTTCCTTCTTCACAAGGAGATAGAACCTCCTGGAACCAACCCCGATCTGTTGGGCACTTTCATCTGGATTCTAATGGTCATGGTTAAAGAAAAAGGTAAACATAGAGCTGTTTGTTGGTGTCAATATTGTCAGATCGGTTGAGTCCGCTCTGATGTGTGTGTGAGTGTGTGTGTGTGTGTGTGTGTGTGCGTGTGTGTGTGTGTGAGTGAGTGAGTGTGTGTGTGTGTGTGTGAGTGTGTGTGCATGCAGGGGTTTGTGGTGTTTGGTACCAGCGTGAAAGGCATTAGTCAAAATAACCAATCTGCTGTATCACTAAATGCCTGAGTTGACCATGACAGTAAAATGGGAATGAGCTGTTGTTGTGGACACACGCACACATAGACAGGGTTAGGGTTAAGTGCTGTCCAGATGCCGCCCTGGTGCTGCCCTGGTGCTGTCATGGTGCTGCCCTGGTGCTGTCATGGTGCTGCCCTGGTGCTGCCCTGGTGCTGTCATGGTGCTGTCATGGTGCTGTCCTGGTGCTGTCATGGTGCTGTCCTGGTGCTGTCCTGGTGCTGTCATGGTGCTGTCATGGTGCTGTCATGGTGCTGTCCTGGTGCTGTCATGGTGCTGTCCTGGTGCTGTCATGGTGCTGTCATGGTGCTGTCATGGTGCTGTCCTGGTGCTGTCATGGTCCTGTCATGGTGCTGTCATGGTGCTGTCATGGTGCTGTCCTGGTGCTGTCATGGTGCTGTCATGGTGCTGCGGTCATCCTGGTCTTGGGTAGTGTTGTCTGACTGTATTGCTAATAGGATGCGCTGCTTTTCATGCTGTGAAACTGAAGCACTAGAGAAGAGATCCACACTGCACACAGCAGCCCTGGACACGCACGCACACTCTGTCTGCAGCCGTAACCATAGCAACCAGTTAAAAGGTACACTTCATTGTTGCTGGCGGTGGCCTCATTCATGATGATGCGTTTCTCAAAGCTGTCTCTGCCCTACACAATGTGTGTGCTGTGTGTGTGTGTGTGTGCACTGTGTGTGCGCTGTGTGTGTGTGTGTGTGTGTTTGCAGGTCAGAACACACACATGGAGCTACAGCCACTACTGCCACTTACCCTCCCCACCCCCACAACCTCCCTGATCACTTTATCTGTCTGAGGCCTTCCGAGCATTTTCTGTTGTTGCAGGAACCGCTTAATCAAGCAGGCCTACTTTACCCTCAGAGTGATGAATCAGGGCAACTAGCAAATGCAGTGTTAGCGTTTTATCTGCTAGCAGGCAGGATGTCCTGTTTTCAAAAGCTAAGAATAATCCAAAACACTGCGTGCTGGAAGGAGCCGTGTGTAGTCAGTGTGATCTGCTTACTGAGACCTGCCCCATCTCCATCAGTGCACTGTCCCTTTAAGTACGTGTTCTTAGTGCTAAATGGGGCCAAGTCTCCTTGCATACCTGAGTGTTGTCGTCTGGCTTCCCTCAATGCATATCGCTGTTGGGTGACCCGCAGAACTACAACTCCCAGAATACTCTTTGTCCTAAGTTCAGCCCCACCTTGTTTATGGTGTCTCACAGAGAGGAGCTCCTGCCCGCTGCTGTTCCAGGGAGCTGCATGCTGACTGCAGCCTGGACTGCAGACTGCAGCCTGGACTGGCGAGAACTGCAGCCTGGACTGCAGACTGCAGTGCTGTTTCCTCCTGAAGCTCCAGACCTCCTCAACCAGGCAGCCTCTCCCTTGCTGCCCCCCTCCCAGAGCAGCAGTCAGGAGAGGAGCTGGGGGTGCTGGAGCCAGACAGACACCAGTGTTAACAGTTGGGATCAGTACATCACATCTTTGTTCACTAACATTGTCTGTATCTCCAAGGTAGTCATATACATACACATATATTCACACGTGTATGTATATAGTTAGGAAATATTCATATTTGAGGAAAGGCTTCATATTTCTGCTCTTTGTTTACACATGGCTCCCAAACACACAGGACAACATTTAGTACTTTAGCTTTATGGAGAACCCCAACAAACGTGCCTCTCTGACATCCAACCCCTCAGAGACAGGGCCATGCTGATTATACCATGCTAGTCCACAGGGATTAGTTATTCGGGGTGAGGGGCCTGGTGGAGGGAGATATCCCCCAGTCTGTACCCACGTTTGAAGTGCTTTGTCTGGGTCGCTGGAGCGGGGTGGAGGGGCGGAGGGGCAGGGCTGTGAATGGAAGCATCCATATTCATGAGCAGGAGGAGGGGTTAAGGAGGCTTGTTATGTCTGTATGTAACAGTGCTCTACACCCCTCCACCAAATACACACTTGCGTGGTGTGCAGCACAACACACCCAAATACACACATACATACACACAGAATTCTCTGAGGGGATATTTTGTGGATTAGAACCCTTTGATGATTTTTGTGGCCCATGCCATCCAGTACTGTTCATCCCAAAGGGTTAGATACTGGAGGAGGGTTAGATACTGGAGGAGGGTTAGATACTGGAGGAGGGTTAGATACCGGAGGAGGGTAGATACTGGAGGAGGTTAGATACTGGAGGTTAGATACTGGAGGAGGGGTTAGATACTGGAGGAGGGTTAGATACTGGAGGAGGTTGGATACTGGAGGAGGGTTAGATACTGGAGGTTAGATACTGGAGAAGAGTTAGATACTGGAGGAGGTTAGATACTGGAGGAGGTTAGATACTGGAGGAGGGTTAGATACTGGAGGAGGTTAGATACTGGTGGAGGTTAGATACTGGAGGAGGTTAGATACTGGAGGAGGGTTAGATACTGGAGGAGGTTAGATACTGGAGGAGGTTAGATACTGGAGGAGTGTTAGATACTGGAGGAGGTTAGATACTGGTGGAGTGTAGATACTGGAGGAGGGTTAGATACTGGAGGAGGGTTAGATACTGGAGGAGGGTAGATAGTGGAGGAGTGTTGATACTGGAGGAGGGTAGATACTATAGGAGGAGAGTAGATACTATTGGAGGGTAGATAGAAAGCCTAGACAAGCTCTGCTCAGCCCAAGTACACTGCCACACACAGGCACTGCCTCACACACGCGTACAGCCACACTTAAACCCAGGCTCTCTTCTCTGTGTCCTGTCTGACTGAGCTCTGGGAGGAGAGGTGTTCTATTACTGACACAACAAACTATGAAATGACTTCATGGATTAGAACTTCTCATCTGTCATCTACATCTAGTGTTTGAACATCCTCCCAGCACACTTTCACTTCAGTTCCTCCTGTCACATTCCTGAGGAAATTAAAGTTCCAGATCTCAGATCCCTGGAGCAGTCGCCCCTTGCAGCAGCTTCCTGCCCTCAGATCAGCTGCTCGCTCCAGTTCTGTTTACTGAGACATGTCCTGAAGGACCATGCTCACCTGGCATACCTCACCGCCCACAAGACATTGTGAGACACGTTCCTGATTCCCACACAGTTGTTCCCCTTAGGTTCATTCCCCCATCAGAGGGTTGAATCTTCAGGATGATTTGATTCAGATTTGTGGATGGTTCTTATCATCTCTAGAAAGTGCCTGATCAGCTGACTGCAGCTCTTCCTCCTGCAGACAGATGAACCAGAAGCACAGGACCCCCGTTAGCGCTGCTGTTACTGCACCAGTGATGAGTTCAGATGCTATTTCTGGGTCCTTCTGCTCCTGTTTTAGCTTCATCCTGCTCCGTGATCCACTGCAGTGAAGACAGAGCACACGGCTCCTTTCATCCCCTGTGTGTGTGTGTGTGTGTGTCTGCATATGGAACTGTCTGCCTGTGTGTGTGTGTGTCTGCATATGGAACTGTCTGCCTGTGTGTGTGTGTGTGTGTGTGTGTGTGTGTATGTGTGTGTGTGTGTGTGTGTGAGAGAGAGAGATTCTTTGAGCATGTGTGATGTCTTCAGTAGCTAATGCTCTTGAATGTGAAATAGTCTCTCGGTTTCAGAGAAGCTGATAAGCTCTGTGCAATATTGCACTGCAGTATGGCTTTAAACTAGTACATTAGGACTGTATGACTCCAGTACAGTCTACATTAGGACTGTATGACTCCAGTATAGTCTACATTAGGACTGTATGACTCCAGTATAGTCTACATTAGGACTGTATGACTCCAGTACAGTCTACATTAGGACTGTATGACTCCAGTATAGTCTACATTAGGACTGTATGACTCCAGTACAGTCTACATTAGGACTGTATGACTCCAGTACAGTCTACATTAGGACTGTGCACATCGACATGTCCCGATGTTAAAGCGAGGCTGGAAGGAACTACACCAGTATGTCCTCTGCAGCAGGCTGATGGTGTTGTGATGGTGTTGTGATGGTGTGGTGATGGTGTTGTGATGGTGTGGTGATGGTGTTGTGATGGTGTGGTGATGGTGTGGTGATGGTGTTGTGATGGTGTTGTGATGGTGTGGTGATGGTGTGGTGTTGTGATGGTGTGGTGATGGTGTTGTGATGGTGTGGTGATGGTGTTGTGATGGTGTGGTGATGGTGTTGTGATGGTGTGGTGATGGTGTTGTGATAGTGTGGTGATGGTGTTGTGATGGTGTGGTGATGGTGTGGTGATGGTGTGGTGATGGTGTTGTGATGGTGTGGTGATGGTGTGGTGATGGTGTGGTGATGGTGTGGTGATGGTGTGGTGATGGTGTTGTGATGGTGTGGTGATGGTGTGGTGATGGCCTTTTCTCTGTGTTACAGTGGCCCATGCACAGGACACGCCCCCCTCAGACAAGCCCCTGATCCAGTGCTACAAGTGTGGGGAGCCATGCAAAGGGGAGGTGCTGCGTGTGCAGGCCAAACACTTCCACCTGAAGTGCTTCACCTGCAAAGGTACAGTATCACCCCCCTCCCCCAGGCCTTGCAGGGCCAGCTCAGGTGCAGAACGGTGTTCTAAAGGACCCAGGGGTGACAGGGGGGAAGGTCTGGCCAATCTGCTGCTGTGCCATCCAGGAACATGACTTGTGAGAGCTTGACAATCTTGGCTAATTGTCATGAAATCATATTTAGAGGTTTCAGCTAATCAGAGCGCTCTGATTTAACAAGTCAATTACTGTGGCATCCAGACCGCTATGAAGTCATTCATACAACGGGTTGAACAAGTAGATGCCAGAGTAGATCCTTAACTGTGTTGTTTATGATCCTTCAGGAGTACCTCTGCTGTTGTCTGGTTGCTCAGCAGTCAGCAGTTCAGGTCAGGAGAGCTAATCTCTGAGGGGTGTTTTTATACATTTGACTTAGCTCTCACAACCCAGAATAACAAACACTCTGAGATTAGATTCTAATTCTGTCCCTGGCGGGTGTGGTGGCTGTCCTGAATGATACTGTGTGATGGATGAAGTGTGTGTTTCATTGGATGTGCCAGGAGTGTTGTGTTGTTCAAACTGAAGGCCACCTAACCCTAACCCAATGCACAGCACATTAACTCCATACTTGTCTGAACTTGTTACATTACATAAAATCATGCATGATGAAAAATACAGGATGTTGAGTCTATGAATGCGTATTCAGCCTTTTAAAGAGACTGCTGGCTGTCGTTCCAACCGTAGGCCTGTGGACTTAAAGCATTATTAGCTACGATGGACTTTAGCCCAATCACACACTGTATCTCCACCATAGGCTTTCTTCAACTCGATTAGGTTATGAACAAATCCTGTCATGCTTGAGCCCTAATCCAATCAAACCTGATTCTCTCCCTCACTCACCTTCATCCCCTGGGGTGACGCAGCAGGTTGTGTAAGAGGGGTTAGTCCTCGTCATCTCAGCCATCAAACTGCTCTTTCTGTCAGAATGCTGAAACATTCATAACATCAAGAACCACAGCAGTGTTCTACTCTATGATTATGATGTCAAACCACTTTGTTATGATCATTCTTTCCCCCTTCAAAATGTAATAACACCTTGCGGAATATGTAAATACTGCCACATGTTCGACAGCATATATTAACAAGAAGTTTGTCATCTGGCAGTTCCAGTAAAAGCTGGGTCTCAGGAGGGGTGAGAGGTGCTGGAGAGAAGGTCTTAACCCCATCCTGGATCACTCAGATAGCAAGCACTGGGTTTCACACACAGAACCATCCAGATTCACCTCAGTACAGTGATCCACACTGCCAATGTTGGTTGCCTAGTAGACGATGGTCTAGTAGACCTGAGAACTGGCTGACACAGAGCCAGAGGTCAGAGGTCAGGAAGATAACCATAAAGGTCAAAGATAATGATGTGTGACTCTCATAGTCTGAGTTATTTCAGGATAAGTAGAAAATAGCAATAGTTCACTATTGTCATCTCTAAAATGTGGATATGAATAGCACTCTCACTTACGCCCAGCTGGAAATAGGTGTGGGTTTCATGTATCCATGGTCAGATGTGAATGGAAGGAAACTAACCCTGAGGGTTTGTTAAAAAGTAGCCGAGAGCAGACTGCTATTCAACAATTTATACACAGGAAGTGAGTGAGGTCACTTCCTGTGGCATGGAGACATGGAGGGCTGTGTAACTATGAGACACACGTCTCATGACAACAACCTTGATGTTCCCTCAATCAGTCAACCTATGGTGTGTGTGTGTGTGTGTGCAGTGTGTGGCTGTGACCTGGCCCAGGGGGGGTTCTTCATGAAGGGGGGGGAGTACCTCTGTACGCTGGACTACCAGAGGCTGCATGGCACCCGCTGCCACGGCTGTGGAGACTTTGTAGAGGGGGAGGTGGTGACCGCGCTGGGCAAGACCTACCACCCTGCCTGCTTCATCTGCTCCCTCTGCAGGTCAGACACGCATGCAGACACAGCACACACACACACACACACACACACTGAGCCAGTGTTAAAGGTGGTGTGTGGTGTGTTTTCAGACGGCCATTCCCAGCTGGAGACAGGGTGACCTTTAACGGTAAAGACTGTCTGTGTCAGTACTGTGTCCAGCCCACCTCCCCTGGACCCAAGGACATCATCGGCTCTAGCAGTGAGTACACACACACTCATATTTTCTGCCTTCATCTCTCTCTCTCTCTCTCTCTCTCTCTCTCTCTCTCTCTCTCTCTCTCTCTCTCTCACTCTCTCTCTCTCTCTCTCTCTCTCTCTCTCTCTCTCTCTTTCACTCTCACACACACAAGTCCCTCCCCAGACTCCAGGAGGAATAGCCATACTCTTCCTTTATGAATAACACAAAGACAGGCGCTGGTAAATTATGCATGACCATGCAGTTTCCTCTGGAAGATAGAATGTATTCCTCCCTGCCTCCCAGATCCCTCCCCCTCTCCCTCTCCCTCCCCCTCTCCCTCCCCCTCTCCCTCCCCCTCTCCCTCCCCCGCTCCCTCCCTCCCTCCCTCCCTCCCTCCCTCCCTCCCTCCCTCCCTCCCTCCCTCCCTCCCTCCCTCCCTCCCTCCCTCCCTCCCTCCCTCCCTCCCTCCCTCCCTCCCTCCCTCCCTCCCTCCCTCCCTCCCTCTGTCTATCCTTCTCCCTGGGATGCCAGCTTGATAGCCTTCTGACAAGGTCACCTATAAATAAGGAATGCTGTTGGTTCTCCTCACGTCATGGGGGTTTCATTATGGCACAGCACTGTCCTGACAGTCAAGTGATGCTCTTATAAACTAGTGTGTGAGATGCTGTTGTACACAGTTTGTATTTTCAGGTCCTTGTGTAATGACTGGGATGTTGCTAGGATGCCTGTGTAATCAGAGAAGAAGGGATATTGATAGTTAACCAAAACAGTCATCAAACAACAGCTAGTAATTCTCTATTGCCCCCCTGTGTCTCAGGATTGAACAGTCGAATAGGCACTCATTAGTTTACAAATCTTTGTATGTGTGTGCGTGTGTGTGTGTGAACAGACTGTGTGGGCTGTGGTAGGGACATCAAGAACGGCCAGGCTCTGCTTGCTCTGGACAGACAGTGGCACCTGGGATGTTTCAAGTGCAAGTCCTGTGGCAGAGTCCTGACTGGGGAGTACATCAGCAAGTAAGCAGAGCAGGAGGAGAGGCGTGTACACAGTCGCACCCTTCACAACCCCTAACACACTCCAGGACTCATCCCTTCACAACCCCTAACACACTCCAGGACTCATCAGAACCTGTTCCTTTTGGTCTTCCAACCCTTCTGCTGACAGGGATGGCGCCCCCTACTGTGAAAAGGACTACCAGATCAACTTTGGTGTGCAGTGTGAGGCGTGTCATCAGTTCATCACAGGCAAGGTGCTTGAGGTGAGCCAATCACCACACACACCTCTAGTCCCTCCCCCTGGACACTGTCCTCGGATTGGCTCCTTGCTTTGAGAGCCTCCCCTATTTGTGTCCTCAGAACAGAGGTGAGACAGTTCTTCTATAGACCATCACATCTTCTAGACACACACATATAGCACCATGCATCATCTGAGCACAGCGTGAGGTAGGTCTGTGGTCTGGGAAGTCTTAGAACCTTTCAGGAAATCACAAGGTCGTACTTTTCTCATTGTTAATGAATGTTAGGTTGTTTTAGAATAGTACTATGAACATATGGATGATGTTTTGCCATCTGGGCATTTTTTAGTGTAAGTAACATACGCAGTGTAAAGTCACTTTTTAAACTGCGAGTTTGGTTTGAAGTGTAACTTCTGCTTTAGACCATGGAGGGATGTTGTGCACAGGACGTTGTGACATGTTGTATGGGTAATCTCCTGAGTAATCTTTTAAATACACATCAACACAAACTCAAAATTAATTCTGTCAAGGATTACCGCTTACCGGAAAGGCCTCCCATATTTTCTGCCTTCATCTCTCTCTCTCTCTCTCTCTCTCTCTCTCTCTCTCTCTCTCTCTCTCTCTCTCTCTCTCTCTCTCTCTCTCTCTCTCTCTCTCTCTCTCTCTCTCTCTCTCTCTCTCTCGCTCGCTCTCTCTCTCTCTCTCTCTCTCTCTCTCTCTCTCTCTCTCTCTCTCCCTCTCTCTCTCTCTCTCTCTCTCTCTCTCTCTCTCTCCTTATCTCTCCCTCGCTCTCTCTCTCTATCTCTGCTCTCTATATCTCTCTTTATGACATGGAATAACACACACTTGCATGACAGTATACGCTCAACTTCTGAGCCTTGTGTTAGTCGTCCTATCATGTTGCATCCTAAACTTTTCTAAATGCTCTGGAGTCATGCTGTGTTGATCCCCAGGGGAATGCGCTCTCAAGGCTCAATGAAGAAATATATCTAATGCACAAAACACAAGTAACAGGATTCAACAATAGAGTGGTTTATATCAATGTTCTCTCAGTTACAGTGTTCAATGGGAGACATGGAACATCCATAGGCATTGGGCCCAGACAGGAAACATAGGTGTCTCTACATAAAGGACTTTACTGCCACTGCCTCCGTTAGCCTGCTGCCTCCATTAGCCTGCTGCCTCCATTAGCCTGCTGCCTCCATTAGCCTGCTGCCTCCGTTAGCCTGCTGCCTCCGTTAGCCTGCTGCCTCCATTAGCCTGCTGCCGCTCAGCTCCTACCTTAGTGCAGCAGCAAGCTGATGCTAAACCTTTTTCTAAAATACTTTTGAAACCTTTCAAAACTTTTTTTTAAAAACCTTTTCACACACAGTGAAAGGACAGATGAGAGGAGAACAGAGAAGCCAAAAACAGGGGGCTGGTAGGGGCATTTCACTGGTAGGGGCATTTAACTGGTAGGGGCATTTCACTGGTAGGGGCATTTCACTGGTAGGGGCATTTAACTGGTAGGGGCATTTCACTGGTAGGGGCATTTCACTGGTAGGGGCATTTAACTGGTAGGGGCATTTCACTGGTAGGGGCATTTCACTGGTAGGGGCATTTAACTGGTAGGGGCATTTCACTGGTAGGGGCATTTCACTGGTAGGGGCATTTAACTGGTAGGGGCATTTCACTGGTAGGGGCATTTCACTGGTAGGGGCATTTAACTGGTAGGGGCATTTCACTGGTAGGGGCATTTCACTGGTAGGGGCATTTAACTGGTAGGGGCATTTCACTGGTAGGGGCATTTCACTGGTAGGGGCATTTAACTGGTAGGGGCATTTCACTGGTAGGGGCCTTTAACTGGTAGGGGAATTTAACTGGTAGGGGCCTTTAACTGGTAGGGGCATTTCACTGGTAGGGGCATTTCACTGGTAGGGGCCTTTAACTGGTAGGGGAATTTCACTGGTAGGGGCATTTCACTGGTAGGGGCCTTTAACTGGTAGGGAAATTTAACTGGTAGGGGCCTTTAACTGGTAGGGGCATTTCACTGGTAGGGGCATTTCACTGGTAGGGGCATTTCACTGGTAGGGGCCTTTAACTGGTAGGGGAATTTAACTGGTAGGGGCCTTTAACTGGTAGGGGCATTTCACTGGTAGGGGCCTTTAACTGGTAGGGGCATTTCACTGGTAGGGGCATTTCACTGGTAGGGGCATTTCACTGGTAGGGGAATTTCACTGCAGAAAACTTCCCCTGTATACCTGTGCCTCGTCCATTACATGGATATATTTTACACCATTATATGTCATTACATGTATATATGTCATCACATGTATATATGTCATTACATGTATATATGTCATTACATGTATATATGTCATTACATGTATATATGTCATTACATGTATATAGCAGAACAAGTTATCCCTTATTCCTCAGCGTGAGAAATACAAGGTGTTGAGTGTGAGTGATGGTTGAAATACAAGGTGTTGAGTGTCAGAGGGCTAGGGTTAGTTAGATTGTTGAAATGCTTGAGTCTCGCGGCGCGTGAATGAGACTTGAGACCAAAACATAAACAACATCGTCACAGTGATCCACATTTCTGGCACTTTGCCCACGTGCCTGTCGCAGGTGATTGATCACGTAATGAAAACGAGACGGTTCTGTAGGTGGTTTTAGTGTATAAAGCAATTCATTGTATCTGTGATGGGCCCAGTAGAGATCCGGTCTGTTCCATGATGCCCCTGTCTCAAGCAACCTGGGTAATTTAAACTAGCTTCCCTGACAGACATAGATGCAATCAGTCTGAGCTATGTATCGTTTAATGTCACGTCTAACCAGGCTTAAAGTAATCCAGTAAAAAAAAACAGCTCTTTATGACAACAGGGAGCGGCTGTGTCGTGTCTGGTGTAGCCAGGGGATGATGGCTGGATGTGCATATTGTTAGCAGCAACGCTTTGACAATTGTAAAATAAATGCTGTGATATTTCAGATCACATTGCATGAGTGTTTGTTGGAGAGAGAGAGAGAAATAGACATTGTGTGTGTAATCACAGACTCTAAGCCTGGCTTTCAGAAAATAAACCCAAGATGTTTGTGCTGTGTGAGGATGAAAGCAGATTGTTTAATCCTGGGATCCCGTATGGACCCTGACTGTGTGTGTGTGTGTGGACCCTGACTGAGTGTGTGTGTGTGTGTGTGTGTGGACCCTGACTGTTTGTGTGTGTGTGTGTGTGTGTGTGAGAGAGAGAGAGAGAGAGAGAGGGAGGGAGGGAGAGGGAGGGAGGGAGAGAGAGCTGGGAAGGCTGACTCATTTGGGTACTGTATCTCTGTATCTCATTCTCTATTATTTCCCCGTTGACGCCCTGTTCTTGAAAGCTCTTGTCTGATGGTCCGCTTGGCATGCAAAGCAGCTCCGCAGGCCCTGGAGGCTGGAGGCCCTGGAGGAAAGAGGCCCTAGAGGCTGGAGGCCCTGGCGGAAAGAGGCCCTAGAGGCTGGAGGCCCTGGGGGCTGGAGGCCCTGGGGGAAAGAGGCCCTAGAGGCTGGAGGCCCTGGAGGCTGGAGGCCCTGGGGGAAAGAGGCCCTAGAGGCTGGAGGCCCTGGAGGCTGGAGGCCTGTGGCCCTGGGGGCTGGAGGCCCTGGGGTAAAGAGGCCCTAGAGGCTGGAGGCCCTGGGGTAAAGAGGCCCTAGAGGCTGGAAGCCCTGGGGGCTGGAGGCCCTGGGGGAAAGAGGCCCTGGGGGAAAGAGTAAAGAGTGAGGGAGTCAGATGGCTGAGCGGTGAGGGAGTCGGGCTAGTAATCAGAAGGTTGCTGGATCGACTCCCCATCATGCCAAATGACGTTGTGTCCTTGGGCAAGGCACTTCACCCTACTTGCCTTGGGGGGAATGTCCCTGTACTTACTGTAAGTCGCTCTGGATAAGAGCGTCTGCTAAATGACTAAATGTAAATGTAAAGAGGCCGGAGGGGCTGGAGGCTGGAGGCTGAAGGCCCTGGGGGCTGGAGGCTGCTCTCTGGGAGAGGAGAGGGTTTGGCTCAGAGAGGGAGGCTGAAACAATAGAACCCTTTTTGAGTTTCCCAGTAAAACCTTAACCTAAAACCTTTTATTTACATTTTATATCAAACCATCGATTAGACCAAGAGCATGATCACAAGACATTTGCACCAGAATCTTTGCCAGTACATAGTTTTCAACCTCTTTTAAGGCTTCACAAACTTCTGGTACTGAGAAGGAATATTGTATTTGTAAATATTAATTTCATCTGTGCTATTTCAACATACATAATATTCCTTGTGTGTGTGTGTGTCCAGGCAGGAGACAAGCACTACCACCCCAGCTGTGCTCGCTGCAGTAGGTGTAGCCAGATGTTCACGGAGGGAGAGGAGATGTACCTGCAAGGTGAGCACAGCTGTATGCCTTCTGAGGGAACCAATCACAGGGTCTCCTTCTCTCCTCCTGAACATCTCTGCTCCTCTCTCCCAGGGTCTCCTTCTCTCCTCCTGAACATCTCTGCTCCTCTCTCCCAGGGTCTCCTTCTCTCCTCCTGAACATCTCTGCTCCTCTCTCCCAGGGTCTCCTTCTCCCCTCCTAAACATCTCTGCTCCTCTCTCCCAGGGTCTCCTTCTCTCCTCCTGAACATCTCTGCTCCTCTCTCCCAGGGTCTCCTTCTCTCCTCCTGAACATCTCTGCTCCTCTCTCCCAGGGTCGACTGTGTGGCATCCAGGCTGTAAGAACTCCACCAGGACGGAGGAGCGACACAAGACCAAGGTACAGAAAGAAGCTGGCAGGGCGTTGGCTTCATGTGCTACTTCCTGTCGGTTTGTGTTCAGGATGTGTGACAGGGTTCTTCTGGGTCACAGACACCTGATCCTCCTCCCTGACTTCTTGACTTCCACACCTGCCCTTCTCTGTATGGAGCCCCCCCCCCCCCCACACACACACACACACATATGGAAGCAAATCAGTAACATTCATCAGTCATTGAATACTTTAATTTAAACACTACCGAATTAGTTGGTTTTGAATTCACCTCTTTAAAATTGAAATATACATTTATTTAAAATATTTTAAAATTCTGACCAAAAATTAAAGGTTTGGAAATTCAGGTTGCTCAAATTTGAACAGTAAAATTCAGATCCCAAGATTGACTCAAAATAATTTGAGCCCCCAAAAATGTCCTTGCCTATCTTTGGTATCCCGGATGTTACAATCAGACATTTTTGGGCTGAAGATTTTCTGTAAAATTTTTGGGGATGTGAATTTCACCATTATAATTTGAACAGACTGAATTTGTTTTTTTTTCCTGAAAATTTTTTACATTGAAAAAAAGAAATGCACCCCCTGCTATCTCTAACTCTGACTAGGAAGGGGCCACATGCATGAAACTTGCTCTGGTTACTCAAATTAGTCCCCTTAATTTACAGTAAGAATCATTTGATGCTGGGATATACAGAACATAAATGACATTTGGGGAGTGCAAATAAACCCATATTTAAATTTTAAAGGATAAATTCAAAACCAACAAATCCGATGGTGGTAAAATTTTAATATTAAGTATTCAATGCCTTTTAAAATTCAAAACATGATGTCACTGATTTTCTTCCATACACACACTCTGGTTGTCATAAGTGTGTGTGTGTGTCATATATTTGTGTGTGTGAGCTCTGGGGAAGGTTGGAAAGCCGCAGGCCCTGTGTGTTCCGCTGTGTGATGCTCCCATGTCCTCTCCTCTCCCTCTCCCTCTCCCTCTCCCTCTCCCTTCCTCTGCAGCTGTTGCCTCCTTCCCTTTTACTCCTCCACCAAACAGAAAGGCAGGTACTGTATTCATCAGAGGGCCTCACTCTGTGCTTGTCCATGTACATGGGACGATGCTCTGCAGGCTGCCCTCTGCTGGCGGCGGTGTGCAGTGCAGTTCATCTGTCAGTGTGTCTCATGCAGAGCCATTTCCCACCACAGCCCCAGCCTCAGCCCCAGCCTTTGGCCCAGCCTCTGGCCTCACATTCAGCCTCAGACGTGTGGAGGATGCATGGGGTTGAGGGTTCAAGTCACATTTCAAGGACCAGACCTCATTGTCTTGAATCGTTTCCTTTCAAACTACCAGATCCACCAATCATAGACTGGAGCAGTGGAAACACATTTGGTACATGATGCTGCTGCACATCCCCATTAGAAAGCATGTGGCTTCAAGACATTCAGTCACTGGCTAAAGCCCTCATTCACTTTGCAAGGATCAAATGAATGGCACCCCTGTATTGTACTCAGAGACGACATCCAGTCAGACTGTGTTTATTGTCCAGCAGCTACAAATGATCCAATGCCAATGTGTAACCCATACATCCAGCTTCCCAGCGTGATGTTCAGGGGATGGGAGTCGGAAGAGGCTTCTGATGGCAGACTAGACTGGTGCAGGCAGCCTTATCATCTGACTGTTTGTCTGATGTCTGATCTTCCTCTCATCCTCCTGCAGCCTGCCAGCTCGTCGTCTGAGAGTATCTGTTCCCGACCTGGTTCAAGCATTCCTGGCTCACCAGGTCACACCATCTATGTGAGTTCTGTTCTCCTCATCAGAACATAGCCGGGTTCTACTGCCCTGCAGACATCCAGCTGCTGTCACATGCTGTCCTTCAGGTCATAGCTGGTCTCAACATGTCTCACTCCTCTGTAGCACCACTTAGATCCTGACTAGATTTACATCTGTCAAGTTCTGTAGATGTCAAGTTCTGTAGATGTCAAGTTCTGAAGATGTCAAGTTCTGTAGATGTCAAGTTCTGAAGATGTCAAGTTCTGTAGATGTCAAGTTCTGTAGATGTCAAGTTCTGAAGATGTCAAGTTCTGCAGATGTCAAGTTCTGTAGATGTGTCCCTCTAGTTAACTCCCTCTCCCTTCTGTGTGTGTGTATTGTTCTGTCTTGTCTCTGTAGGCAAAAGTAGACAATAAGATCCTTGATTACAGGGACCTAGCTGCCATTCCCAAAGTCAAAGCCATTTATGAGATAGAGCGGCCTGATCTGATCACCTATGAGCCCATGTACACCACCACCCTGGACAGCCTCCAGGACAGACCTAGGGTGGCCGAGGTAACCACAGCTCTGCTCCTCCTCACACATACATGACCACACACGTGTGTTCTGTATGTTCAAAAACCCTCAGGACGTCACAACTGTTTACCTGCTCTAGTGTGTCAAACTGTGGTTGTGTGAGTGGTGGGATTCTGTGGTGGTGCTCAGTGTAACCTGTGATTGAGCTGTTCTGGTGAGGCACAGTGTGGAGACAAGTGTGTGATTGTGGAGACAGGTCTGTAATGAACCTGTCTGTGCCCACAGATCCACACTGCCAGCAGAGGGCGCTCTCCTGTACCTGATGACAGGGTGTGTTTCCTCCTGCACCTCACCTCACCACCATAACCCTCACCCTCTCTGATCCTGGACTCTGAGCCATATGAGAGGGCGGGCTTACTGTACATCACCAGGGTGACATGTGAGCTTGATGGAAATTAAAGCACATTAACACAATAACTGCATCTCTATTACAGTTCTCCAGGACCATGTCTCCCACCCCCTCAGCTGAGGTGAGTTCAGAGACTGATTACCCCCCCTAGTTTATCCTGATTGCGCCATGGTGAGGTTCAGAGGTGAGTTGGTTGTGTTCTCCCTCTCCTCGCCCAGGGCACCTCTGAGAGGAGGGAACGCATTCTCCAGAGGTCAACCAGTCAGGGCTCCATCGGTTCACCTGGTTACAATCGCCATAGTTACACACCCACGTTGTCACGGTCACCGCAGCATTTTCACAGACCAGGTGAGTGTGTGTGTGTGTGTTTCAACAGTGATTTTCTGTACTGAATTCAAGTGTAAGTGTCCTGTTGTATGGATGTTAGCCACTTGTCCACACAGCAGGTGAGACCTGAGTTAGTTCACCCTTTTGGCCCTCTCTCCTCTCTTCTCTGAGTTCTCTGATGCACCGTTCAGATCCTCTAGTGGCCTCCCTCCCTCCCACCCGGCTCGTCACAGCATCCTTTACCTCTTTATTTGTTTTTAATAATGGTACCTGAATTTACCCTCCTTTCTTTTCCCTCCCTCCATCACCACCCTCCTCCTCCTCCCTCCGTCACCATCCTCCTCCTCCTCCCTCCATCACCTCCTCCTCCTCCCTCCATCACCTCCTCCTCCTCCTCCCTCCATCACCGCCTCCTCCCTCCATCACCTCCTCCTCCCTCCATCACATCCTCCTCCCTCCATCACCACCCCCCCCCCCTCATCTTTGCTGTCTGGATGGATCCTTGGTCATGTACACATTCATTCTCCCTCTCCCTCTCCCTCTCCCTCTCCCTCTCCCTCTCCCTCTCCCTCTCCCTCTCCCTCTCCCTCTCCCTCTCCCCATTCCCTCCCTCCCTCCCTCCCTCCCTCCCTCCCTCCCTCCCTCCCTCCCTCCCTCCCTCCCTCCCTCCCTCCCTCCCTCCCTCCCTCCCTCCCTCCCTCCCTCCACTCCTCCCTCCCTCCCTCCCTCCCTCCCTCCCTCCCTCCCTCCCATCCCTCCCTCCCTCCCTCCCTCCCATCCCATCCCTCCCATCCCTCCTCCCTTCCCCTCCCCCATCCTGCAGAGGCCCTGACAGGCATGCAGAAGCTCTGCTCCTCCCTGTGCAGTAATAGTGTGGGCTCCAACCACAGTGATTCTCGCCCCACCTCCCCTTTCAGACACCACCTCCTGCCCCACACCCAAGGTAAGGGCCCTGCCACCCCCCCCCCCCTCGCTCCAGCACAGGCAGGCAGGGCGGAGACGTCTGTGGATCTGTCACACCCATCACAGCCCCCCCCCTCCACACTGTGGATCTGTCACACCCATCACAGCCCCCCCCCCCCCCCACACTGGGGTGACCCGTCTTCCCATGGCATGGGGTCTTCCCACCTGCACTAACTTGACCTTTCACTCCAAACTCTCTCTAGAGCTCTTTGATTTCTGGAGGACTGTTTGCATGTCAGTGACTCTGCATGTTTGAAAACACAAGCTAAATCTATGGGATTGATTGTTGTTGATTAGACCTGCATGGTCTTGGTTTTTGTCATTTTTCCAACAAGAGTCGTTATTAACGTGTGATGTGTGGTTGTATGTTAAAACAAATACCTTTTGTTTTCTACTCTGCAGTTGAAGAAACATTTCTAACACCTGTTGTGTTGACAGTGTGTTCTGTAGTTGTAGTTGAGAGCCACAGTCTGTATTCCAGTCTCTCCTGATTTGAACTGCACGGTTGTTAGTCTGAGATCTATTCCTCCTCTCCCCATACCTGACCAGCTCCATTGCCACATTCGCTTGCTTTGTCACAAGCCTGTATGTCCTCCCTGGTTCCCTGCTTACGTTCTCCTGTGCTCTCCTCCCTGGTTCCCTGCTTACGTTCTCCTGTGCTCTCCACCCTGGTTCCCTGCTTACGTTCTCCTGTGCTCTCCTCCCTGGTTCCCTGCTTACGTTCTCCTGTGCTCTCCTCCCTGGTTCCCTGCTTACGTTCTCCTGTGCTTTCCTCCCTGGTTCCCTGCTTACGTTCTCCTGTGCTCTCCTCCCTGGTTCCCTGCTTACGTTCTCCTGTGCTCTCCTCCCTGGTTCCCTGCTTACGTTCTCCTGTGCTCTCCTCCCTGGTTCCCTGCTTACGTTCTCCTGTGCTTTCCTCCCTGGTTCCCTGCTTACGTTCTCCTGTGCTCTCCTCCCTGGTTCCCTGCTTACGTTCTCCTGTGCTCTCCTCCCTGGAGGCTCTGACCCAGCCAGCTGCAGGAGCTCCCCTCTGCCCCTCCGGCCTGACAGCCGGCCCGTCACCCCGCCTCTCTCTCTGACCCCTAAACATTTTCACCTCCCAGGTAGGAGCCAACTGGAGCACACCCTGTCACTGCTATACCTCTCACCCCCCCTCCCTGTCTCTATCACAACCTCCCTCTCTGTGTCTCTATCAGACCTCCCTCTCTCTCTGTCTCTCCCTGTATCTCTCCCTGTCTATATCACACCCTCCCTCTCTGTGTCTGTATCACACCCTCCCTCTCTCTGTATCTCTCTCTGTCTCTCTCTCTGTCTCTATCACACCCTCTTTCTTCCAGTCTCTGTCTCTCCATCACTCTCTCTCCAACTCCTCTCTCTGTATTTATCTCTCTCTGTATGTATCTCTCTCTTCTCCCCTTGTCTCTCTTGTGTTCTATTAATCTTTTCTTCATTGTTTCTGCCTCTTGATTTATTGTTTCTATTTCAATGTCCACTCTTGCTTTGTCCTGCCTGCATCTCAAGAGCCGGAACACACATCAGCCTATCACAAGAGCCGGAACACACATCAGCCTATCACAAGAGCCGGAACACACATTAGCCTATCACAAGAGCCAGAACACACATCAGCCTATCACAAGAGCCAGAACACACATTAGCCTATCACAAGAGCCAGAACACACATCAGCCTATCACAAGAGCCAGAACAGACATCAGCCTATCAGAAGAGCCAGAAACACACATCAGCCTATCAGAAGAGCCAGAAACACACATCAGCCTATCACAAGAGACCAGATGACTGCTGTTGTGTTTTGAATATAAGGCAGTTTAACAGCATAGGTAGTTTGCTGTCCTTTCTGCGTGGTGCTTTATAGGTAGTTTGCTGTCGTTTCTGCGTGGTGCTTTGCTCTCTGTCTGTGATGTTTCACTGCTACACCATCCAGTGGACATGTCGGATCTCACAACTCTTTGTGTTCCTGCCTTCAGATCAGGGGATCAACATCTACAGAAAACCACCCATCTACAAACAACACGGTACATTCACTGGTCCTTTCTCATATAGATATGATCAAACTATATTGTTCAAGTCTTGTATTTGTCAGGTATACAGAACAACACAAGGTCAGACTGGGCACTGAAAAAGACAACGCAAGCACCTGGCACAACATAACATATAAGTACACAGAACATAATTTACATCTATGCTGAACTTAAATAAGTGAAACGTCCTAAATATACAGATAACAATAAATAATACACTATACTAACCCTAAATGCACATAAAACCTATTACAACCCTATAACCTATTCTAACCTAAGTGGAGTACAGTACAATAGTTCAAAATTGCAGATCAGTGACCATGTCAATGACCATACAGGTATCATCAGGTATACTGGTATCAGTTCCAAGCCTTTAGACAGTGTCAACATGTGGTCCACTGTCTAGTCCTGTGTCCAGGTCACCTCATGAGTCGGTCTGTTTCCATGAACCCTCCCTCGCTGTCAGTGTTGTCCACCTGTTTGAAGTCTCTCTCTGAACCAAAGCATCCTGAACTGAAGTTTTGACCTGCAAAAAGCATCTCAAAGCCAGTGCTAATAGTTAACCTGCCAAGTTCATTATTACAATTCTAAGTCATTGTACGGTAGGTTTTTGCAGCTTCAAAAACATTTCAAACTCGTCTTTCCACTGGAGCCCTTGGGGATTTTTCTGTTTAAGTGAAGACACAGCAGAAATGATCTTTATGTTTTCAAGGTGTTTAGATGTGCACTTCTAGACTCTGACAGCCCCTGGTTCCTCTGGTTGCCAACCTAGATCCAGCTGCCGTAGCGCCCCAAAGAAAGTCTGATGACATCATCAGATCCTCCACCTTCCCCTCCGCCCACACTCCGTCTCCAGACGGCTGCCCTCAGAGTGGAGGCGACTCCTGGCCCTGCTCCCCCCCGCGTGCTGCCCCTGGTAGGCTTCCTGAGGCCTCTATGCTCCTCCCAGGGCCTAACTCTCCTCCCTCTCCTCCCTCCCCTCCCTCTCCCTCTCCTCCCTCTACTCCCAGGGCCTACCTCTCCTCCCTCTCCCTCTCCTCCCTCTCCTTTCCCTCTCCTCTCCTCCCTCTTCTCTCCTCTCCTCTCTCTCCTCTACTCTCCTCTCCCTCTTCTCCCTCTCCTCTCCTCTCCTCCCTCTCCTCCCTCTCCTCCCCTCTCCTCCCCTCTCCTCTCCTGTCCTCTCCCTTTTCTCCCTCTCCTATCCTCCGTCTCCTCTCCTCCCTCTCCTCCCTATCCTCCCTTTCCTCGACCTCGCCAGTCCTCAGCCTCCTCACCTTGCTCACAGCTTCCTCTTCGCTCAAGCTTGGCTGCATCTCCGCTCTCGTGTCATGTGACTCCCAGGAAGGTGTAACAGCTTCAGGGGAGGGCTTTGTGTTTTGTTTGCTTGTTCAGCGCTTCTCTGGATCAGTTCTCTTTGAAAGGCTTCTGGCTGCGTCTGGTTTCTGCTTGCAGAAGCTTCAGTTGTGCGTTTTTAATCCACAAACAGCTCAACATCAGACACAAATGATCTGGACAGAGATGTCTGAGACTGGCTTCAAACCTCTTTCTGTCTCACCTCAACCTGTTTTGTGTGTGAAATACAAAATACGTATTACGTAAACACGTAAATACGACAAATACTAATCACTCAATCAGTGATTAGTTTTGATCAAGCAAACTGATAGGGTAATCTTTACAGTGCTTTTCTGGTGTGTGTCTGTGTGTGTGTGTTCTTCACTGGGCACATGCTGTTCCAGGGTCAGAAGGGAGAAAACGGTCCAGGGAAGAAGAGGAAGAGGAGGCTTTGAAACGAAAACAGATTCAGGAGGAACACCTCATCAAGGTCAGAGAGAGCCAGCACAACCACTCGAGAAAACACACATGCAGTACCCACACATACAGTAAACACACATACAGTACACATGCACACACATACAGACATACTGATACACACACAAACACACACTGTGTTTTCCCTCCACTCCGGATGTGTGTGTGAGCGGGTGTTATGGCTGCTCCCCAGATCCAGTCTGGGTTAGGAAAGCTCATCCTGAAGGAGGAGAAGGAGAAGGAGCTGACCAGAGAGAAGGCTTTGACCAGAGAGAAGGCTTTGACCAGAGAGAAGGATCTGACCAGAGAGGATCTGACCAGAGAGGACCTGACTAGAGAGGATCTAACCAGAGAGCGCTCCTTCCACAGCCTGTCCGCCCCTCGTTCTGACTCCACGCACACCAACTGTGACGGAGGTAGGGCCCCCATATGCATGCCTTCTTGTTTCAATGTGTCACTATACTGTTTATACGGATTGAAATGAGTGTTTTCAGTTTAACACGTTATAACGGCAATTACGCAAACCCAAATTAACTGCGTCAATTTTTTTACTGCACGATTAACATTCTTTTTGGCATAGCAAACTTTGTAGTTTTTTTCACATGCTGTTGCAACAACTGCTGACGTTAGAAAAACTACAACACCACACCGGATCTAGCTAGACCGGAAACAAAACAACAGGCACGCCACACACACTTGTTTGGGCTTGCGAGCCGGCTAAAGAGTAATAGGCTAACTGTACGTTATGAGTGGATGGCGAGCGTGAGACGCCGAAATGGATGCAAATAAGATTCTGAATGGAAAGTTTACTTTTAAAAAGTTGACAAATGGTTCCATTGACAAGACCAAAGTGATCTGTGTGTTTTGTCATTGTATACTGATCTATCATCTCAGCACGTCCAGTCTGAAATACCACTTGATGGCCAAGCACACAGCTGATGCAAATTCTCCGCCTCCTCGTCAAAGCCAGGCGATTGCAATGTTGTTTTGAAATATATATTTATTTGCATTAAGCAATCCGATCCACTTTTCCATGTTGATAAGAACATTAAAATTAGAAAAAATAATGGGACAAAAATAAATCAAGGGACATTTAGAATAAATAAAAATGTGCGATTAATTGCGATTAATCGCGAATTAACTATGATATTAATGCGATTAATCGCAATTAAATATTGTAATCGTTTGACAGCACTAATTGAAATCAATGTATTATTAAGTATAAAAGAGGATTGTTTATTTATATGTGCTTCGATACTTACATTGTTATACTCCCATTTGACCATTGCACATGAAGCACAGAGAATGAAGCACAGAGAATGAAGCACAGAGAATGAAGCACAGAGAATGATGATATACTAACCCGGCAGTGTTGACTCACTTTGAGTAGATTTCCACTTAACTTTTAACTTTTTGTTTTCTGTTCTCTATTGTTGAACTAAAATGCTTTGTTTCAACCTTTTCAGAGGCAACCTCTCCCACCAAGACATCATCTTTACCTGGGTATGGCAGAAACGGACTGCACCGGGTAAGATCTGGCAGGCCTGTCTGATGGCTCAGATCCACACAGAATGAGTCCCTGGGGCTGTGTTGGTAAGAAGAAGCCCTGCAGGGCTGAAACACACTGTCTGTCTTGATGTTTCCAATGCTGTCTGTGCCCCCAGCCCCAGTCCACTGACTTCACCATGTACAACAGCTATGGGGACATGTGTGGGGGAGGTCGAGGTGAGTCCAGTTGCCCTCACTCACACAGGCAGACACACACACACACAGGCAGACACACACACACACAGGCACACACACACACACACACAAACAGGCAGACACACACACACACACACACAGGCATACACACACACACACAGGCAGACACACACACACACACACACACACACAGGCAGACACACACACACACACAGGCAGACACACACACACACACAGGCAGACACACACACACAGGCAGACACACACACACACACAGGCAGACACACACACACACACAGGCAGACACACACACACAGGCAGACACACACACACAGGCAGACACACACACACACACACACACACACACACACACAGGCAGACACTCACACCGACTCACACACGCACACACACAGACACACACTCACACAGACACACACAGACACACACAGTAAGAGCTTTCATAATTTGTGTTTAGATTTTGTTTTACATAAAAAATTCTCCAGTCAGGTTTTTATTGCAGAAGACCAGATATAATCTAGTGATCAGATCAATCAGGTAACTGTGAGTTTCCTTCTCTGTCTCATTTTGTCTTGCAGAGTTTCAGGTATGTCTCTCATCTGCTTGTTCCCATGGCGCGTGTTCCTCGCCTCTCTGCCTCGCCACCCTGCCTCACCCCCTGCCTCACAGCACCCTCTCCTAACCGCTCGGCTCACTGTCTCTCGCCGCAGCAACCACTGCGTTTGTCCTGCATGCCAGCCTCTCCCATCGTCCTGTTCAGTGCACAAGGCAGCCGTGCCTGTCTTCACTTTTCGCCTGCTGTCTCGAGTCCATCCAAGCGTCTCATTTGAATATATGTTCTACAGAACACCGATAGTGTTATGGAGTCTGTATACGGAGGTCAGGAGGGTAGCTAACAGTTAGCTACCAGACACAGTAGACTGGAAAGCTAATACACGCTTGACATGATTTGACAGTCAACTTTAAACATTCTGAAGCCCTTTCTAACTGTTCTGACTGATTGTTCCCAAAGTGCCCGTCTAACAAAACTAAAGCAGCCTTGATCAGAATGCGTCCCTAGCGCCCGACCTCTATATTACATCCTGTGTGTGTTATGCTCTGCTCTGTAGCACATAAAGGATGGCCGTGCAGCGATTGCCAGAATGGACAGGGGAGTATCTATGCCTAATATGTTGGAGCCAAAAGCAAGTATCTCCTTTCTTTACATTTCTAGACTTACAAAATATCACATCTCTCTGAAATGTTGTTTTGGGATAATCTGCTACATGACATGTATGTACGTACGATGAAAGGCAATTAATTCAACAAGTCATCGTAACAATCGTAACATCCTAACATATACTGTAACTGTACAGTAACTGTAGTTTTGATCACATGACACGGGTCACATTATTAGAAGGAAGCAGCAGTTTAAGTTCAGCCAGTAGATGTTGTGTAGTCCACCTGTTGCAGGCAAGTGTGTGGTCAGGGAAGACATGTCTGCTCCACAACATGACCCAGTAATGAGTCAGGAGATGCTTGGACCTGTTTTGCTTAGCGTGCTAACTTGACCATGCTAGATTATCCATGTTAACTTGTCCATGCTAGCTTATCCATGTTAACTTGTCCATGCTAGCTTATCCATGTTAACTTGTCCATGCTAGCTTATCCATGCTAGCCAGTCTATGCTAGTGTATCCATGCTAGCATATTTATCTATGTTAGTTTATCCATGCAAGCTTATCCATGCTAGTTAGTGTTAGCTTGTCCATGCTAGTTTGTCCATGCTAGCTTAACCATGCTAGCTTGACCATGCTACATGTACATGGCTTCACTCCAGAGTGGTTGCTGGATTCTGTATGTAACATACAGTGGAAACTCCAACATTGAATGTATCATTAAAACAGCTCATATGCCGTCAGTACTCTATAACTGAAGACCTTTATGTTGGGCTTTGGTGTATATACGAGTTGGTCAGAAACCAAAACATTTCATTTTGTTGGTGATTTTAAGAGCATTTCCCCCCGATTTAGTTTTACACCAAAAAAGCTACTTTCCAGAATTGTCCAAAACTTTTCTATGATTTGCTATTTGCTTCTTTGCACTTATGCACCGGGCGACTGTATTTCCCTCACATTTGTCCTCTTGTTGCTATGGATACATCAACACAAACCTGAACACTATGATACCTCAGGACACCACACGCTTCTCCTGTTCAGCTGTGAACATATTCAACCTGCCCCCTAACCATAACCACACAGCCCTCACTCCCAGACTCTGCCTGGACATACACCTGTTATCTACCTCAGTATTTTCCCTCACAAATGTTCAAGTCACAAAGATGTTAGTCTGACTAAACAGATAAGAGTGACTAGAAGCTGTGCATTGATATCCCCTACTGATGGGTGTCTCCTTCTGAAGGTCTATCCATATGAAATGCTCATGATCACCAGTAGAGGGCGAGCTAAGCTTCCCAGAGAGGTGGACAGAACCAGACTTGAGGTATCATTTCTTGCTATCGATACTGGACATTGTTTATTTTAGTGTACATGTGATGAATGTTACACAATACCAGCAATAAAATCACAGTATCCATGGCTTATTGAGAATGTTTCAAGGAAAACAGAAGCTTCAATGCTAACCACTCACCCCCACCCCCCATCCCCCACCCCCCATCCCCCACCCCCCACCCCCCCAACCCCCATCCCCCACCCCCCCAACCCCCATCCCCCATCCCCCACCCCCCATCCCCCACCCCCCCATCCCCCACCCCCCATCCCCCACCCCCCCACCCCCCCAACCCCCATCCCCCATCCCCCACCCCCCCATCCCCCACCCCAACCCCCCTTCCCCCATCCCCCAACCCCCACCCCCCATCCCCCACCCCCCACCCCCCATCCCCCACCCCCCATCCCCTACCCCCCACCCCCCCTTCCCTTCCTTTTTTTCTGAACCTCTCTTCTCACTCTAGCGCCACTTAGCGCCTGAAACGTTCTTTGACATCTTTGGAATGGAGATCCAGGAGTTTGACAGGCTTCCTCTTTGGAAACGCAACGACATGAAAAAGAAGGCCAAGCTCTTCTAACAGTCAGGACTGCATGTATACTGTACATTCAGTCACACTGTGCAGTACAAACTGTAATATAGATGTAGACATTCTTTTCTTCATCTCCTACTATTTTATGACATTTACAAGAAAGAATGATTTATTTTTCTCTGAAGCTTCCAGAGACTGGGAACTGAGTGTGTGTGATTGAACAGACTTGCTCACGAGGTCGCAGGGAATGAGAATAAAAACAACTTCCATGTTCAAAAATGACAAAGAATGAGAAAGAATGAGAAAGACTAATCAGTCTGGTCATGTTGCTTTTGACTGCGCTTGTTTGTTTTGTTTCTTGCTTTGCATTGAGTGGAACTGCTTTCCTTTCTGTCCTGCTTATCTCCTCATGTGTTGCTGTTGATTCCTGTGGAACTGTGTTAGCTGAACTATGTTAGCTGAACCTCACGACACCATAGGAGAAGGAAAAAACACAGTTCTCAAGCCAGACTGGTGCGTGAGGCTGGCAGTGTAGCCCTCACATTACCACAAACATTTTAATCCAATGTTGATATCAAATGGATTGATTCAATGGGTCTTCATGAAACAAACAGTGGCTTATTGTGAGGCTTGTGCTAGCTTGAATAGCCCGTCCCACTGTTTCCTCTGGCTCTGCACTGTGGAGATTTGGTTGTTCCAAGCTTGTTCCTGTCATCAGTACTGTATACCCAGGACATGTGCTAGTCAATCCAAACATAAACACAAATTACACTGCTTCACTCAGGCTCCCAGGCCAGATAAGATTACGTTTCTCTCAGTTGATTTGGAACTTCATCTCCGATTAATTTTTAAGTATTCAGCAACCACCACATGAGCAGATATATTCAGCAACCACCACATGAGCAGACCCATATTCAATGTAAGCTGTATTTGAATCTGTTTTTTAACTGAAACCCACACTGCCATTTGTTGTATTGAATTCTAAGCCAATAAAGCTTGAAATCCCGTCGTTTAGACAGCTGAAGCAGACATCCTTCCCCTCTGCGTGTGTGTGTCTTCTGCGTTCTCCAGAATAACCACGGTGGTCTGGAGGGCTGGGGGGATGGCAGGGGGGGGGGGATGGCAGGGGGGGGGGTGGTGCTGTCTGAGGACTTTCCTTCTGTAATGGGACCAACTTGACTCAGTTAAGATCAGGACAAGCCAATAAAGAGGCACAGACCAATGGGAGCCTTGTTGTTGCTTTTTAAACAAGCGTCTTCATCTTTCTCAAGTTTCTCTCTTTCTCTGTCGCACACACACACACACACACACACACACACACACACACACACACACTTTGTACTGTATGAAATGGTGGCATCTACAGCGTATATCTAAATCTTGTTACAGGGGAGTTCATTAATTGAGGAATAACCATTAACACTTTAATAAAAACATGTATTTGTGGCAGAATCCGTTAACTGTGATTTGAATGTATTTAATCTGAGCCAGAGGCAGACTCACAGACTGACAGTATATTATAGAGGCAGACTCACAGACTGACAGTATATTACAGAGGCAGACTCACAGACTGACAGTATATTACAGAGGCAGACTCACAGACTGACAGTGTATTACAGAGGCAGACTCACAGACTGACAGTGTATTACACTTGAACTGGTCTGCTGGAATTCTCTTTTAGCATGTAGCGCTTTCTCCTGCTAGCCTCATTCCATCAGTTCATTCTATCTCTTCAGATTACCCATAAATCCTGCAGGTCCCCTTCCTGCACTGGTGCCCAGTACCCTAGACGTCACTCAGACTCATTGAGAACAGACACAGGAACATGAGAGACAGATGTCTGTCACCGCAGGGAACAAGGTTGTGGTCATTTAGGATCCTTGTGGGTGAGTTATGACAGAGGGGTCAAGGTGAATACTGTCCAGGGCAGCCTGGTACAGCCCAGCCCCCCTAATGCTCTGGTAGGTGACCTCATGTCGCTGTTGAAACATGGGCTTGTTTACCCAACCAGGGGCCAAGTCTTAAATCACAGCACGGCTCTAAATTGATGGTCTGAGGCCTGGCTGTGTGGCCGCTGGTGCTCACTGATTTAAGACGCTCTGACATCAAGCGAGAGTTTGTCTTTTACTGTCACTTCCCTGGCAGAGGGTTCATGAAGCGAGGAGAGAGTGTTTAGTGTTGATGTGACTATCTGCAGACATGGAGACCCACAACCACATGTGTGGCTCAGCTACTCTGCCTCCACTTAGGAAGCTGCCTCTGTTTCTGCCTCCATGCTGAATGTGTTTGGAATGCTGCTTCACAGGAGAATCTGTGGAGGCAGCAGGAGAGCTTGAAGAGGCAGAGAGAGGCGGTCCGCTTCAGACTGACAAAACTGACAGCAAGGCAAGGTGAAATAACAGTAAGTGGAGACAGGAACAGTGAAACACAGATCTGTCCGTACAGACATCCGGACACATGCAGACCGTACACAGTTTGCCTTGATTGAAAAGTTTGTATGTAGCGTGTGTGCAAAAATTGTAATTCTTTATTTCATTTGTTCCAGTTAATTCTCAATACTGTTATGTATACAATAGGGTCCAGAAGTCTGAGTTAAGTCAAGTTAAGCATGGTTAAGTTAAATTTATTGGAGAAATTGAAGACTGAGAAAGTCAAGCATTCTGTGACATCACAAGAATCTCTTTGGAATATTGTCAAATCATCAATCATATTTTATTTGTGTAGCCCTTTTTACAAGCAATGTCACAGAGGGCTTTACACACTCCTTGTGCCTCATTAACACAAAAAAGGGACCAAATACAAAGACATGGATTCCATTTTCCACTCAAATGTCAAGATGATATATAAGTTATCATTTGTACAGATTTTTTTTATTACATTCAAAAACGCAAAATAAAAGTATCTTGACTAGTGGTCTCAGGCAGTTGGACCCTGCTGTATGTTTAAGAAGCAGGCGACGGTTAGAGCACATCACTGCATGGTTCAGTGGACAAAGCTACAACATAAGATCTTAGATCAGAGTTCCTTTTCTGTCACAACCAGAAGAAGTCATCTGACATGAGGGCCAGCATCCGGAGGCAGTACGAGGAGATCCAGAAGGTTCTGGAGGAGGACCAGAGGGTGACCCTGACCCAGATGGAGATGGAGGAGCGGGCTGCCGTCCAGGCCCTGGATGACCTGGAGGAGACCAGCTGTGCTCTCATCCAGGAGATAGAAGAGGACCTGAGCAGGATCTCCTCTGAGCTGGCCAGGACTGAGGAGGGAGGAGGAGAGGAGAGGAGAGAGGAGGAGGAAGGAGGAGGAGAGGGCCAGACAGACTCTATGGTGACGAGGCCCTTCTGAATACAGCTGTGACACATATTGCTGTGACTAGAGGTGTTGTAACACCTGCTGCTGTGCTCATGTGCTGTCTTTGTTTTGTGTCTCTCGTTTCAACCTCTCACATGTGTTCCTGCTCCCAAGGACATCGACAGCCCTGCGAGGTAGTACGAGTCTTCATTCCAGTCACAAACAAACAACAAACTAGCTGATGTTTTCACTCACAACCAACTTGTATGGTAGTTTATATCTTCATGAGGTTGTAAAGCTGCCTGCAACACGACATTTCTTGTAATATCCCAGTGGATGTGAGATGAGGTCCTCCTGGCCTTCAGCTCTGCTCTGTCTGCAGGGTGAAGGAGGTGCTGAGTGGATGTGACCCAGGCAACATCCGTCTGGATGAGGCCCGAGCAGAGCAGATCCTCAGCCTGACCAACAACCTGCTGCTGCTGCTGCGCTCACAGACCCCCATCAGCAAGAGAGTCATCAGGGGCTGTGAGTCCCCATGCCACTTCCACACCACACAATGCAGCAGACGTCTTTATCCAAAGAGACGTACGAGTAGAGCACAGAGATCATGCTTTAGAAGTGTGTAGTTTGGTGCTCAGAGTCAAGGAATGCTCTGTGTTTACCAGCTGTAGCAACATGTGATCCCACTCCGGTGGTTCCAGAGGGTTTCTGTTGGTGAGGTGTGTTTCTGTCCCCAGACCGCAGCGCGGTGTCCCTGGACCCTGACACAGCCCACCCCAAGCTGGTGGTCTCTGCTCAGGGAGACAGTGTCACCTACACCGACACCTGGCAGGAGCTGCCGGAGCACCCCGGACGCTTCGACACCACCCTGAACGTGATCAGCCTGCAGGGCTTCGCTTCAGGGTGCCACTACTGGGAGGTGCAGGTGACCGGCAAGACGTACTGGGAGCTGGGGCTCACTTATCCCTCCATCCCTCGCAAGGGCCGGGCCGAGTCCTGCTGGCTGGGCCGAGGGCGTGAGTCCTGGTGTGTGGAGTTCTTTGATGGGGAGTACACAGCCTGGCACGCTGGAGTGCCCCACCCCCTGCCCATCACCAAGCGCTTCAGTCACATCGGGGTGCTGTGCAGTTTCTCCACAGGGCTGGTGGCGTTCCTCGGGGCAGACAACATGACGCCCCTGTTCTCCTTCTGCGCAGGCACCTTCACAGACAGCCTCCACCTGGCCATGTGCCCGGGGCATGACCACAACAGCACCAACGCCAAACCCCTCGTGATCTGTAATGCAACCCTGCCAGCGGGTGGACTGTGACGTTGCTATGGAGACTGGGCTTGGGCCTGGGGACTGACGTGTTCAGTATATACTACACAGAGGACACACAGTGTATACTAGACAGAGGACATGGTGTATACTAGACAGAGGACATGGTGTATACTAGACAGAGGACATGGTGTATACTAGACAGAGGACACACAGTGTATACTAGACAGAGGACACACAGTGTATACTAGACAGAGGACACACAGTGTATACTAGACAGAGGACATGGTGTATACTAGACAGAGGACACACAGTGTATACTAGACAGAGGACACACAGTGTATACTAGACAGAGGACATGGTGTATACTAGACAGAGGACACACAGTATATACTAGACAGAGGACATGGTGTATACTAGACAGAGGACATGGTGTATACTAGACAGAGGACACACAGTGTATACTAGACAGAGGACATGGTGTATACTAGACAGAGGACATGGTGTATACTAGACAGAGGACACACAGTGTATACTAGACAGAGGACATGGTGTATACTAGACAGAGGACACACAGTATATACTAGACAGAGGACATGGTGTATACTAGACAGAGGACATGGTGTATACTAGACAGAGGACATGGTGTATAAATGTGGTTGATGAATTGTATATTCCCACTTGGCTGTGGCATTATTTTCAAAGTTCTATCTTGTTCACCTAAAGGTTATCAGCCTAGTTTGTATTAAAAAATGGTCAATGTGCTTTTTAGATTATTCCACAAAAAGCTATCGAAATTATCCCATAAGATGTGGATCCAAAGTCTGTGTTTAAACAAACATTTGTCTCCTGTTGTAAATATAATCTCTGAACCCAAAACTTCAGGGGAGAACTAAGCTAATAGAGTACTAGGCTAATAAAATATGTTACGTAAAGTAGTATGGTAGCTAGTTAGTAATCATGACAGCTAATATTTGTGATCAGTGAAAACAAACAGCAACTCTGACAGACTGTTGAAATCAATAAAACCAGGTGAGAGTCCTGGATGCCAAGGCACCCTGTTCCTCCAGGCGAAGGTCAAAGATTAGTCAGCCCACACAGCAGGAGAGACAGGACAGCTGCTGATCCAGAGCCCACTGTCTCACTGCCGCCATGAGAGCCAAGCTGATCGTCTGGTTTCTCTTCCTCCTGGTGCTCATTCTTCCAGCTCAAGTACGTGCTGTCACTGATCCTCACAAGTATGCATCGGCATATGACACCTGTGCTCTTTGTTTAGCTCTGTTAGAGATGATTGTAATTCAATATATATTTTCTCATGAGCGACCATCATAGTTGATAATCTGTAAGGTGTATGTGTGTTCATGTGCTGTTTTGTTTTCAATGAAGTGCCTACAGTCAATATTAAAGTCGCTACACACTGTACACACAAGATAAAATATTTTATTTGGTCAGTTGAAAAAAGACGGCCACAAAAAGCACGAAAAAAATGACCGACAGGGCGAGAAACGGGGCAGGAAACTCCCCAGACACAAAGATATAGTTGAAGGTAAACATGTTTACTCATGTTCTTACACAATAGACATGTTTCATTGAGCATCAAGTATTCATCAAAACAGAGAGATCTATTTAATGGCTCAGATGTTTTTTAGACCCTTTTTTCAAGCCTGCTGAGGACCCCAACGATGACGATGATGAACCGAATACTGACTGGATTCTCAAGCTTCAAGACCTTGATGGTGAAACATTTATTTTCAAAAAATATATCAATTTCAAGGATTTTAAATAGATAGATGTCCTTCTTTTGAATTATGTCATCAGGTATCAATCCAAGGTATACAATCAGTGGGTCCCTTGGAATCTTGTAGCATAAAATCTCCTCAAGAATCTGAATAACCCTGTCCCAGAATGTTTGTATTTTAAGATCAAATGTTTAAAGCTTTTGCCTCAGATTTCAGTATTACACAATTGCATAGTCAAACTACAAACTGAAGACTACAAACTTAGAGGCTGCCTCTTTCTCCTGTTGCTCCTCCCCTTCCTGCTCCAGGCCGGTGCAGCCCTGACCCCTGCCTCAACAGCGGCGTGTGTGAGGAGAGGGGCAAGAGAGGCTTCAAGTGTGACTGCCCCAAGCCTTTCAAGGGCAGGAGGTGTGAGAAAGGTTTGAAACACACCTAGATTTGTATTCATGAATTATTTCAAGATAATGACCTTCTTTCCTGCTGCTAAGCTGTTGAGTTGTTTTTAATTGTATTCACTTTGATCCCAAATGAAATTCAACCATTCTGGTAACTGTGTACACAGAATTATAAAAAAGGGATGCAACATGTAGAATATACACAATAGCAGCAACGACATTATAAATAAAGCTATTGAATCTGCCTTGGAAGGTTATAGAGTATATCTATCCAATAGATGAACCTAACTAGCATGTTCTCACAGCACCCAAAGTTTGCAAGAAGGGTACATGTGGGCGCGGCGAGTGTGTGTTGACCTCCACTGCTCCTTTCTACGAGTGCAAGTGCAAGGAGCCCTTCCAGCCGCCCAGCTGTCTGACAGGTAGGACTTCCTCTGACACATTCTGTAGAGACACAGGAGGAGAGCTCATGCAGAAGAGTCGTCTGAAGTGAGTGTTTCTGTGATGGTCTGCAGTGAGTGTTTCTGTGATGGTCTGCAGTGAGTGTTTCTGTCTGTAACCATGCACGTCCCACAGTTGCGACATGTAATCCAAACCCTTGCAAGAACGGAGGAACCTGTATCAAAGAGAACCTGGACTTCGACTGCATCTGTCCCACTGGCTTCAGCGGACGTTTCTGCCATGTCGGTAAATACAGCGTAGTGTTGGCTCCTTCAGTCCTGAAGCTGCCCTTCTTCCCCCTGAGTGCTTATGCCTGACAGCCCGTCCCTCCAGGCCCAGACGACTGCTACAGGGATGATGGGGAGTCGTATCGTGGGATGGTGAGTGAGACAGACGACGGGGATGAGTGTCTCTACTGGAACTCTCATTTCATCCTCAGCAGAGGAACGAACCCCTTCAGCTCCTACGAGGATGCTGAAGGACTGGGTCCTCACAACTTCTGCAGGTCAGGAACAGGGGTGCACACACACGCGCACACACACGCGCGCACACACACATGCACGCACACACACACACAGTGCTCGGTTGTCATGGCGCAGCTTGACAGTGTGTCTCCATGTCTCAGGAACCCAGACGGGGACACCATGCCGTGGTGCTTCGTCAGACGAGGCCGCAAGCTGAGGTGGAGCCACTGCAGCGTCCAGAAGTGTGCTGCTCCTCCAGGTCGTCCTGACGCCAGCCCCACAGACACCACCTAAAACCATTAAACACAATCTAAAAGAGCACTAATGGTGTCCCGTCTGCTCATGCTTCCAGGTCCCAAGCCCCTCCCCTCTACTTCCTCTCCCAAGCCCCCCCCCTCCACTTCCTCCCCCAAGCCCCTCCCCTCCACTTCCTCCCCCAAGCCCCTCCCCTCCACTTCCTCCCCCGAGCCCCTCCCCTCCACTTCCTCTCCCAAGCCCCTCCCCTCCACTTCCTCCCCCAAGCCCCTCCCCTCCACTTCCTCCCCCAAGCCCCTCCCCTCCACTTCCTCTCCCTCTGGGATGAAGTTCTCCAATTGTGGTAAGCCGCAGCCTAAGCGGGCCATCAATCGCATCTACGGGGGTCTGAAGGCTCTCCCAGGGGCCCAACCCTGGCAGCTGTCCCTGCAGGTCCGCCCGGCCCGATCCACCCAGGCCTACCGCCACATCTGCGGAGCGGTTCTCATCGACAGCTGCTGGGCTCTGACGGCCGGACACTGCATGTGAGCGTTATGTCTAGTGTAGTGGGAACAGAAGCTCTGCGAGGTGCAGGCGTGAGGTCACCCTGCACATCTTCCTCCTGTCCTGAGCTTGTTGCTACGTTCCTCAGCCTGTCCTGTGCTTGTTGCTGCGTTCCTCAGCCTGTCCTGTGCTTGTTGCTGCGTTCCTCAGCCTGTCCTGTGCTTGTTGCTGCGTGTGTTTGAGCAGAGACAAGAAGAACTCCATGCAGGTGGTGGCGGGGGGGCTGACTCTGGACACACCAGAGCCCCTGGAGCAGACCGTCTCAGTGGAGAAAGCCATCCTGCACGAGAACTACCGCGAGACAACGTCAGCCGTGTACAACGACATAGGTGAGTAACCACCTTCATCTACCGGTATCCCTTCTGGATGAAACAAGACGAGATAACAGCAAGCTGCCCAGCTGCAGCAGCTCTGTGGTGCTGTGGCTCATGGGATGTCTATACTCTGACCCTAAGCCTTGCTGAAGCTGAAAGCCAAAGATGGAGTTTGTGCTGTTGAGAGCCAGCTGGTGAAGGCGGCCTGCTTGCCTCTGGGTCCACTGCCTGATGGGACAGAATGCAGCATATCTGGATGGGGGTCCACAGAGGACTGTAAGCTACTGAACCACTGTGTTTGTGAAGCCACGTTTGTCATACCCACATAGCCTGGCGCTTTCTGAACTGTCGCCACACTGCACATTTCAACCACAGGAGTGTGCTTTGTTACAGTTTCAAAAGATAAACTTCATTGTTCTTGCTCCTGGTCATCCTCGTCATCTCTCCACCATCTTGTCTCTCCTCTCCCCCTCCCTCTGTTTGAAGCGGATTACGGCTCCACTAACTTGCTGGATGCAGATGTGCTGTTGATCAGCCAGACTAGCTGCTCCTCGGAGGCCGTTTACGGCAACGTCCTGGACCAGGGCATGTTCTGCGCCGGCTACCTGCAGGGGGGAGTAGACTCGTGTCAGGTCAGCTAAAGAGGATGGGGCGCAGGGGGGGGAGGGCGCTGGAGGGAAGGGGAGGGGAAAGCTGAAGTTTAGGGTTTTAACTAAAACCCATTTTGATTTATTTCTTAAACATTCTTTGTTGCCTGCTTGAGTTCTCTTATCTGAGTTTTGTTCGTTTTTTGTCCTGCAGGGTGACTCTGGTGGTCCTCTGACCTGTAATTCGAATGGTACTCATGTAATCTACGGGCTGGTGAGCTGGGGGGACAGCTGTGCCCAGCAGAACAAGCCTGGGGTGTACACCCGCATCTCTCACTATCTCAGCTGGATCAAGACGAACATGCAAGCATCCTAGCAGGGTGGCACTAACCATAACATTCTGATGGCCAGAAGACAAAGTTCTGATTCATGTTTTGTAATCGAGCTTCATGTTAACATCTGACGGCTAATGATAACACAACTGTGTTATCATTAGCTGCAGAGATACACAACGATGAAATGTCCTAAGACATATAAGACCCAATTTGTGTAACAGAAATCCAGATCCTTCATTTACAGGATACTGATATTCTCAAAATAAATAAACATGTTTGAGATTTGTAGATTTGATTGTAAATCATTATTGAGCACCGTCTACATCACATAACATTTTTAACAACTAATTGAAGAGTACAAAGAGTTACAAAGAGTCCCATCTCTGCAACAGTGTAAGAACAGTGTCATAACAACATAATACACATATAATAACTGTGTAGAAAGTGTATTTACAACATAATAAGTGTAATAACAGTGTAACAACATAATAACAGTGTAATAACAACATAACAGTGTAATAACAGTGTAGAAACTATGTAACAACAGTGCAATAAGAACAAAACAGTGCCCCATGGTAGCTTCATAGATTAAGTTATGTTTGTTGTGCGTGATAGCCAGGAAATGAAAAAAGCGCAAAACTACAACAAACAATATTGATCATGCCACCAAATACAGATTAAAACTAAAGTAACAAGTCTGGCTTGAAAATGTAACAAGTACAAAGTACAGATATAAGAAGTGAGAGTAAAATGTCAGAAAAGTAAATAGTAGAAAAGTTCTGAAACCAGAAAAATGTACTTAAGTACAGTAACAAAGTATTTGTACTTGGTTACTTCCTCTCTCTGGACAATACACACAATCCATGATGTTAATGATGTCCATTGTGTAGTATCAGGCGACAGTCCTAAGATGGTGACTGTGATGTTCCTGCTGCTCCTCCCCCTATGCTCCTCGACCTATCGGCATCTCTGAGACAAAACAGCGTGAGGGGCTGTCTGTTCAGGTCGTTCATGTTGATACAAGGGTTGAACATGGGGTAGAGGGGCTCCAGGCAGGGCACGCAGAACCGATGCAGCAACGTCAGTGTGTCGGCATCATAGAACGACAGCGCCCCCTGCTGGAGGTCAACCATCATGCCCAGCTTGACAACCCTATTCCCCACAGACAGCAGGGTCTCCTGGGCATCGTGGCACGCCAGGTACTGCCCATCTCCATGGTAGATGCACCAGGACGCTTTCTTCTGGTCTGCGAGCCCCTTGGTGGGGCCTCCCTCTTGGGAACCAGACGCCCCGGTGGTTGTACCGATCAGCCAGAAGGGCTTCTCCTGGACCAGCACTTCCCAGTAGTGCCGGCCAGTAGAGAAGGACTCCCGAGCCAGGATGCTGTACTGGGCGTCCTGGCGTCCAGAGCCCGGGGACCCAGCGCTGGGTTGGGTTCCCCAGCGGACCTGCTGCCTGTCCTGGGACACCAGCAGCTGGGGGTGGGCAGTGCTGGGGTCCAGGGTGAGCGCTCTAAGATCTGCACACACACACACACACACATGTTACTGTGTGTACACAGTGAAGATGCACTTGGTAAACTGCTCTTTACATGAAAGGCGCTAATACCAAACACATTCTAAAAACAGAAACTAATCGACATTTGGTTTAATTTAAACATTGATCTGTCCTCAGCAGAAAAGCACTGACATGACCACATCCGTGGGAAGTGCTGGGACAAGGCCAAGGTCAGGTCGTCCACCAGGCGCTCGATGGTCCTCAGCTTCTCAGGGCTGCAGATCTGCTTCTGCACCTCCCTGAGTGGAGGCAGCTCCAGAGGTCTCCTGCACACAGGGCAGCTATAGTCTAGTCATGTCAAATAAGTATTCACTTAGCAGACGCTTTTACCCCCAGAGATGTGCAGAGGGAAGGTTGAGCCTGCGGACGTTTGATCTGCTGTCAGATGCTGTCTGGAGTCCGGTACAGTGATCTGAGAATTTAAACAATGTGGACTCACCCAAGCCCATGTGCCGTGATCCGCTAAAAAAAACATCACACGAAATTATTAAAACATTTAGATAATTATACATGACATCCTTATGATGCTCAATACTCACTTTTGTTTGAATCTGGAATATTTACCTGTAGGAAGATCAAGTCATTTGTTTCTTGGATCAGAGATTTGCTGGTGCTTCTCAGACTGTCAAGCTCCTCGATCTGTTCCTCCAAGACCTGCCTCTGAGCCTCCAGCCATTCTGAGATGAACACCTCCTCTGAGTCTACCATCTTTACCATCAGGTTCTCGTCTTCCTCAATCAGACCTCGAATCCTGCTGTACTTGTCAGAGATTCTGCTCCTGAAGGCTGCAGTAGACTTCTGGAAAAATGAAACTCCAAATTACGTTGCTTTTTCATGATAGAAGATAGATTCTGCCTTCCATAAAAATAACTGAACACATAACTGAACTACTTAGTAGTGGCAGTATGATCGGTTAGAACATGAGTTGAGTCAAAAATACGTCATTATGTGTTTACAGTACCATCGTCTCTGTGTACAAGGCCTCCAGGTCTTTAATGGCTTGCTCTGCTGACATCCTTCTCTGCAGCAGCTGGGTCATTGTGGTGTCCAACATCTTCTGCAGAGAGAGACACAGGAGCACCACGAGGAGCACCATGAGAAGCACCATGAGGAGCACCATGAGGAACATCAAGAGGAGCACCATGAGGAGCACCACGAGGAGCACCAAGAGGAACATCAAGAGGAGCACCATGAGGAGCACCACGAGGAGCACCAAGAGGAACATCAAGAGGAGCACCATGACGAGCACCACGAGGAGCACCACGAGGAACATCAAGAGGAGCACCAAGAGGAGCACCAAGAGGAGCACCAAGAGGAGCACCAAGAGGAGCACCATGAGGAACACCAAGAGGAGCACCAATAGGAGCACCAAGAGGAGCACCATGAGGAGCACCATGAGGAGCACAGGGTCAAGGAACACCTGCTGTCCTGAAGACTGTAACTTAGCTTTCTGTTTGTGTGGCTGTGCTCTCCTCACCTTAAGCTCTGTGCTGGCATCCTGCAGCTGCAGGGCCTGGTGGTGTTGGTGCTGCCCCACCAGCAAGCAGAGGGAGCAGACAGGAAGCTGCTCCTCCACACAGAACAGCTTGAGCTGCTCTTGGTGCTCCCTGCACTTCAGAGAGAGGGGGTCTCTGGTCACTTCCACCAGCACGTGCTTCCGCAGCACTGCCCTCTGCTGGTGGAGCGCTGCATGGGCCCGGCACAGGGAGGCGTCACAGGTGAGGCAGGTTCTGATGGCGACGGACGCTGTCTCTATGCAGTGGTCACAGGTGACAGGGGAGGAGGAGGGGGAGGAGGGGGAGGAAGGGGAGGAGGGGGAGGCGGGGGAGGAGGGGGCCCCAGCAGAGGCAGGCTGACTGAGTGATGCCCCTGTGATGGAGAGATCCTTCATACTTGCCTGGAGACTGGGCTCCACCTCCAGGGTCAGGTCTGAGGGGAGCAGCACCTGGCACTCCGGGCAGAAGAAGGGGCCTTCAGCAGACAGGTCTGCGTTCCACACTGTGCGGATGCAGGAGAGGCAGAAGGTGTGTCCACATGGGAGCATTGCTGGTTCTGAGAAGACGTCCTGGCAGATTGGACATTTTAGGCTGGGCTCAGCAGTCTCCATACAGCACTCTAGTCAACGGTTGTTGCTTTTAAATGAGCTCTATGAATAAACTTGACTCGATACTTCTGCTTGCAACTGACTCCTATGGTGCTTGTCTGCGGTGCGCTGCCTCGACCTATGCATATTTTATTGATCCTCTTTAGCCACAGTGTCACATTACTAAAGATTTACTCTTCTTCTATTACATTGAACACAATGGGTCTGTATGACGTATGTATGATAGGATAATTTGGAGTGTGTGGAGATTGAGTAAAAGCCATAGACATATATATGTCTATGGAGTAAGCTACATAGAATTTTGTAGAAATATTGCGAATAATAGGCATTCAAATTAATGAAAAAATATAAGTTTAAAAGAGTCAACAATATGTGTTGACTGAGAATGAACTCCCATTGACATAATGGATCTAGGGTGAAATTCGATCGGACTGCCCGGGCTGACTAAACAAAGGTTCCCGATTAAGTTTACTCTACGTCATCAGTTTGCGACCTAACATGCGAGCAACTGAAGGGCACAGTGGAATGAGACAATGAAATAGCTATCTTTTAAGGTGAGTAACATTTCCCTGCACTTAGATAGTAATGTAACTAAGTGCATGACTAAATGAGCAAAACACTGATTCTGATGGAAACGGGTAAAGCTAATTAAAGAATGTCAGCCTTCTTGATATTGATGCTCGCTAACTTACCTAGCAACCTAGCTTGCTAATGTTATGTATCTGGCGTATGATATGCCAGCTAGCTACTTAGCAAGAGATACTTACCAAGTGTATACAAGACATGATACCGGTAACAGACAACAGAACACAGCAAATAATTTGAATCTCCCTCACACCACCAGTTTTGTCCACGAAACAGTGATCATCATGGCATTGCCATGTCTTACTCGGGCTTTGTGTTCGTTGTCGCTGTCCCGCACTGCCCTGCTCCCTGCTCAGGTAAGACATGCATCACATTTCACCTGTAAGCCTCCCACAGAATCCTGAAAAAAGTGCAATGTAGACGTCAAAAGCCGCCTGTCTTCATGTCGGGTCGCATTGACAGGCTGCGGGGCAGTGCGTGCTGACTATGGTCGCCTCCGGTAGTGTCCGGTCCCCTGCCGCGGCTGTCATGGGGGCAGTGGGCCAGTGCAGGAGCTTCATCACCACCGCCTCGCTGGAGCAGAACAGAACCCGCTGGAAGGAGAGAGAGAAGTACACCATCAGGCCTGTGGGCATGAAGAAGACTGGAGGACGAGATCACACTGGCGAGTTCCACTGTTCACGTAGTGCTTTGATCAAATAGCAGGACATAAAAAAGGAACATGAAGCAGGTTATTTATTGGTAATGACACGCAGGTAGGATACGGACACATGGCATAGGTGGCGGCCACAAACAGAGGTACCGCTGGATCGACTTCCAGAGGCTTCGTTACGAGGAGGGGAAGGAGGACAAGGCCTTTGATGAGAAGGTTCTAGAAGTCCGTTATGACCCCTGCAGGTGAGGTTTTACCTCCTAGTAATAATAATTTTTATATTATTGAATGAAATCAATAATATACTGACATAAATGAATACATGAAATGTACTTTAATGTAAAAAAAAACACAATTTGGACATGGGGTGATTGGGGTGGCCAGTTTTTTGGATCCGCCAGTGCACAGAAGCCAGGACACGAGTGGTTGACATGGTGATCTCCCTGTTGTCGAGTAGGTCAGCAGATATCGCGCTGGTGGCAGGAGGAAACAGGAAGCGCTGGATCATTGCCACAGAGAACATGCAGGCTGGTGACCTCATCAAGACCTCCGGGACGATTGGACGCATGGCAGGTGAGACAGGGCGTCCTCGTGAGGCTTCACTCAGGCTGCCACTCCTGAAGTGTGTGAGCAGCATGGATCATCTGTGAAGCGTCATCATCAGAACATGTTCAGTTAGCTATCGTTATCATAGTGTTATGAGTGTAGGGTAGCCGTGGCAACAGGAGGGAGGCGACAGCACTGCAGGCTTGTTTGTCATGTGAGCTGTGCTCCTCCCAGTGGCTGCCAATGAGGGTGATTGCTACCCTCTGGGAGCCCTGCCCGTGGGCACACTGGTCAACAACCTGGAGCTGTTCCCTGGGCGAGGAGCCTGGTTCATCAGAGCAGCAGGTGATGACCCTGGCATCAGAGTTACACTGATCAGACATCAGCCCTCGCTCTGTTTTCATCTGCTGTTTTGTTTGCTCAGGGACAAGTGGAGTGTTGCTCCGCAAGGTGAACGGTACAGCCATAGTCCAGCTGCCCTCCAAACGCCAGGTCCAGGTGAGCCAGCCGTGTTTCTCTGCAGGATTTAGGGATGTCGTCCTGTGGCAATACATACTCACACCTCCTGCTGTGCCCCTGGTGCTTGAGACATGCACACACACTCACACCTCCTGCTGTGCCCCAGGTGCTTGAGACATGCATGGTGACAGTGGGACGCGTCTCCAACATCGATCACAACAAGCGCATCATCGGGAAGGCGGGGACCAACCGCTGGCTCGGCAAGCGGCCCTCTAGTGGCTGGTGGCAGAGGAAGGGGGGCTGGGCGGGGCGCAAGATCAAGCCCCTCCCCCCCATGAAGGTGTATGTCAACATGCCAGCCGTGTCCGCCAGGTAGAACAACCTGGACAGGAACCCAGCTGGACTGACAGAACCCTGCTGGACTGACAGAACCCTGCTGGACTGACAGAACCCTGCTGGACTGACAGAACCCTGCTGGACTGACAGAACCCAGCTGGACTGACAGAACCCAGCTGGACTGACAGAACCCTGCTGGACTGACAGAACCCTGCTGGACTGACAGAACCCTGCTGGACTGACAGAACCCAGCTGGACTGACAGAACCCTGCTGGACTGACAGAACCCTGCTGGACTGACAGAACCCTGCTGGACTGACAGAACCCTGCTGGACTGACAGAACCCTGCTGGACTGACAGAACCCTGCTGGACTGACAGAACCCAGGCTGTCTCAGCTGTGACTGTGGGTTTAGTAACTGCAGTGGACTGACATGGACGGTTATCGTTCTAGCTCTGTGATACTGATTTGTGTTTCACGTAACGTGATCTGGAGTCTGTTTTGAGCTTATTGTAATAAATGACACATGGATGGTTAAACTTTTTTTTATTAAACACAGCTGCTTGTGAGAGCATGGAGAAACAAAACAATATAAAACTTCAAACTACAAAACATATTTACATCCATAGTAAAACATGCAAAGATTAACCCATGTTTTCTTTAGTGGTAAATTTTAAAATACTGTCATGTCATTTAAAACAAGATTTGTGCAAAGACATGGGTGGTGTTTCAAATCACAGGCTCATTGAGATGGCCCTGTACCTCTGATTATAAACAGCTGTTAGCTTCCCTGTTTCATAGTTTAAACTAGAATTATGTTTCTGATTGTAGAACTGAGCAGTTACAGTCCAACACATCTTATGAACGAGCTGTCATGGAGATTTGATGAATATTTAACAAAGTTATCTGGCCATTTCATTGGTAATTGTTGGTGAAACACCACCTGCTACCTCTAGGTTAGGGTCAGACACGGTCAAAGGTCACAGACATTTAAAGTACACTAGCTGAGTTCTGCCTTCTACAGGTAGAGGTCTGTCCCTCCCTCGTCCCCCTCCTCCTCCCAGCTGGGTCTGTTCAGCCGGGGTCTTCATGGGGTAATGAAGGGCAGGCTGTCTCTTGGTTAAAGCATACACAACACAACAGGACAAGGGCAGGACTACCATGTACACACACGTACGGTGGTCATGTAGCTGTTAAACATTTCAATATGAAGTGGCACGAGCAGACTGAACAACGGAACTATGGAGGTTTTGTGAGACACACAAGGCGATAACGCTGCCGCATCTTATCTTCCCCACTATGGTCAGAGGTCAACACATCCATCCCCACTAAGGTCAGAGGTCAACACATCCATCCCCACTATGGTCAGAGGTCAACACATCTAAAGACTTGGAGACAGGACTTTCTCCCCTGCAGACACAAGTCCAATAAGAAATCTAAAGTATTCCCACTAGGTAAAGGAGCTATAAATGTTCAAGAAAGTGCATGTTTAAAAAAAAAAATCTTCTGAATATTACATCTTTAAGATAAATTTAGATGTGCTTTTAGGTTAGAACACGGGGCAGAATAGTGATGGACAATAGGCTATTTTATAGACATACAGTTTGGTACAAATAAAAGCCAGCATAGTTATTCTTCATTTAAGCACAACATACTACGATACAGAGATAGGAACCTATGTCCTTTCCCAAATTCCAACAGTTTTCTATTGCAAAAGTTTCACATCAGTAACACTATCCAAACAGTATCATCAAACACTGCCACCTGCACACCAGGCTGTGCTCAAACACGTCTGTCATCTGAAACTTCACCAGAACTAATCACATTCCTGCATCAAGTCTAGACTTCACGTTTTGCAGGAACTCTACGAGCGTGTGCAGTGAAGCCACCCCTTATGGGTTCAGCCCCAGATTATGACTGTTCAGACTACATAGACATGAGTTCATATTGTGCATGTTTTAGTCTGGCCTTGGGGACTGAAGAAGCACTAAAATACACTTGTGACAGTCCAACAGTTATGTTCCCTTCAACACATGAGTGAGGCACATAGAAGACTAGTCTACGTGTTGAGTTTAGAGTGTTACATTTGCTTAAACCAAATGAGTGGTCTGTTTCCTGTCAGACCAGTTGTGCTTCCTGAAACTACAACAGTGTCCTGAACAGACCAGCATTGGTGAGAGAAGACCAGGTCATGTGACCAGCCAGAACCAGAACTACTAGGAAGGAAAGGACTGAAAGTGACCGCGGTCAGAACACATCCACTTTGGCACAAGGAGACATCTGAAACATTAGGAGACTCCTAGGACAGCGGAAGTGTGGTGTGTATGAACCCAAATACAGAGTGGAGAGAGAGAGAGGGGGTGAGGACAGAGAGAGAGGTGGTGAGGACAGAGAGAGAGGTGGTGAGGACAGAGAGAGAGGGGGTGAGGACAGAGAGAGAGGTGGTGAGGACAGAGAGAGAGGTGGTGAGGACAGAGAGAGAGGTGGTGAGGACAGAGAGAGAGGTGGTGAGGACAGAGAGAGAGGGGGTGAGGACAGAGAGAGAGGTGGTGAGGACAGAGAGAGAGGTGGTGAGGACAGAGAGAGAGGTGGTGAGGACAGAGAGAGAGGTGGTGAGGACAGAGAGAGAGGTGGTGAGGACAGAGAGAGAGGTGGTGAGGACAGAGAGAGAGGTGGTGAGGACAGAGAGAGAGGTGGTGAGGACAGAGAGAGCATCATCCTGAACATTCAGACATGACAGTTAAACTGGACGTTTTGGCTGTAAGACAGTTCCACGTCTTCATCCTGCAGTCCCTCCCAGCTACACATGCTGTCACCTGTCCTCAAATGTAACTTCACTGATGTTCTGTATACAGGGTATGTACAGCTGTCTACACCACGACAATAGTTTGATTTAATCAAAAATGTTACGTAAATATGTCCTATATGTGTGATACTGTAGCAAAATTCTTTATAGCTACTTCCCAGAACACACTGTTGCTCGTGTTTAGGGTTTGTTTTAGGTACACAGTGTGCTTAAAAACAAAAGGCAGATTAGGGTAATAAATTCAGTTATTATAAAAAAGTTATAACTTTTTTGTAAAAAATTAATTCAGGGAGAAAACAACACACTGAGTTAGAGTTCCAACAAGATTCACAGCAATATTCCACCTTTACAAACAAGCAAGCACACACACACACACACACACACACACACATACTACAACACACACACACCCTGCACCCCTCCCCCCTCAATTGTCCATAGAGCCAAAATAAATGGATTTCACAGAAATAATAAAATGTAAAAAAAGCTAAAGCAAAGTGCAAACAACTGCCATCGTTGAAATGTGGTAAATTCTTTCCAAAACCACAGAATCCTATTTTTTTCGGGTGGCAGCATAAACTCTTACAAAGTAGTACCGATTGTAGTGTGTTAAAAAAACAACCTAAAAAAACAACAGTGAATTTTGATGACGACAAACGTTTGTGTGGAGAACAGGTTCTGAGGCTGGGTGGCCTCCACAGGAACCCTGGGTCCAGAGGGGTCTCCTCACAACCTCCTGGAGGCTGGGGCTGGGGCCAGGCAGCCTTCTGGGGATGAGGCTGGGGCTGGGGCCAGGCAGTCTTCTGGGGATGAGGCTGGGGCTGGGGCCAGGCAGCCTTCTGGGGATGAGGCTGGGGCTGGGGCCAGGCAGTCTTCTGGGGATGAGGCTGGGGCTGGGGCCAGGCAGTCTTCTGGGGATGAGGCTGGGGCTGGGGCCAGGCAGCCTTCTGGGGATGAGGCTGGGGCTGGGGCCAGGCAGTCTTCTGGGGATGAGGCTGGGGCTGGGGCCTGGCAGTCTTCTGGGGATGAGGCTGGGGCGCTAGCCTCGGTCACATGGGCTTGCTGTATCCGAATATTCCCACGGGGAAGTGCTTGACGTGAGTGGGCCACTGGGCTGCAAGCTGGAAAAACTTGACATCATTCCACTCCACCCCGTCGATGGACACTGTGGACCAGAGGAGCAGGAAGGTGAACTGCTGGACTTCACTACCTGCTGGACTACAAATGACCACTAGGTGGTGCTGGTACACCACACCAGGCTGCAGTTATCTAATGTGGAACACTGAGCTGTGTTTACTGTGTTAGATGTGTATCTGCTTTTAGATGCAGCTGCCTTTTGTCCAGTGTTAACTTGATAAAAGACAGGCTGAACTACATAAAAGATGTGAACTGCACATGACTTGGCTGAGTGGCTGTGGACTGTAGAATAGATGGGGCTGGGCTGTACGGTAGGTGAGTGTAGGGTAGGTGATGTACCTCTCAGCATGGTGTGCTGGTTCTTGGCCGTGCAGATCAACCTGCTGATGCCATCGATCACCTGACTCCTAGAATCCACATCCTTCTCTCTGGGCCTCTTAGTCAGGAAGATCACTGTGGGGACAGAGTTCACTAGTACTGCATTATACACCACACAGACCTCATAGGTCAGTACTGTTATTGTGTACAAAACAACAAACAGTGAGTTGTCTGTTTAGAGCTTGCAGAGAGATTAGGAAGAGGAATGTTGATGTTCAGAGTTGGGGAAAGGAAGCTCACCTTTCTTATTCTTCTCCTTGGTGACCACGGTCATGGCCATGCTGGGGGACGGGCAGGTGTCGCCCCCCACAGGCAGCCTGCTCACCTGCAGGGAGCGGAAGTTGCTCTTCAGGGTGTTCTTAAGGCCTGCATCCCTCTTCTCCCCCTCCTTCTTCCTGTCTGGACCCTGCCATCCCCAGTAGTCCACCTGCAGCCCCATCACCTCCCCGCCCGCACACGGAGAGCTGGGGAGACATCGCCACCATCACCATCATCACTATCACCATCATCACTATCACCTTCATTATCACCATCATCACTATAATCACTATCACCTTCACTATAATCACCATCATCACTATCACGATCATCACTATCACCATCATCACTATAATCACCTTCACCATCACTATAATCACCATCATCACTATAATCACCATCATCACTATCACCATCATCACTATCACCATCATCACTATAATCACCTTCACCATCACTATAATCACCATCATCACTATAATCACCATCATCACTATCACCATCATCACTATCACCATCATCACTATAATCACCTTCACCATCACTATAATCACCATCATCACTATCACCATCACTATCACCATCATCACTATAACCATCACCACTATCACCATCACCACTATCACCATCATCACTATCACCATCATCACTATCACCATCACTATAATCACCATCATCACTATAATCACCATCATCACCATCACTATCACCATCACTATAATCACCATCATCACTATCACCATCACTATCACCATCATCACTATCACCATCATCACTATCACCATCATCACCACCACCACCACCATCGCCACCACCACATTACATGTTATCTATATCCCACTTTCATGTTTCGTGTGTGTGTGAGTGCAACAGTGTAGGTGAGTGAACCAGGCTGTGCTGGAGGTGTACCCGGCTCCGTAGAGGGTGGAGGACACGGAGGGGGACTGGGGCGGGGTGCCCCCCACCTCCTTCCCATAGGGGCCCGCTGGCGGGGGGGGTGGGGAGGCCAGGACCCCCGCGCTGCCTCCCAGGGCGTCGTCAGAGTCCACTGGAACAAAAACAACAAAGTTTTTATTTAAAAGCTCATCTGAGCAGGCCTGGAGAGAGACTTGTCTGGAAAGAGACTGGTCTGGAAAGAGACTGGTCTGGAGAGAGACTGGTCTGTAGGGAGACTGGTCTGGAGAGAGACTGGTCTGTAGGGAGACTGGTCTGGAGGGAGACTGGTCTGTAGGGAGACTGGTCTGGAGGGAGACTGGTCTGTAGGGAGACTGGTCTGTAGGGAGACTGGTCTGGAGAGAGACTGGTCTGTAGGGAGACCAGCTATACTGTGACTTTCTGTGAAAAGCATCTCTGACAGAGAGCAGAATCTCACCTGAGGTTGAGAGACCTGGAACACACACACACACACACAGTCTCACCTGAGGTTGAGAGACTGTGCTCCACGATTCCCACCTTCACAACCTGGAACACACACACATTTCAGTTAATGGAGATTGTTATTACCACTTCATCAAATGTTACAATGAAACATTTCAGGTTACTGCTTTCTTATGAATCATCACCATATAAAAAGATTTCTTACCCCAATAAATGGCACAAACTTCTGACAGGAGTCTTCGTCAGGGCTGGGACAGAGAGGACCAGAGGGAGGGTTAGTTTGTCCAGAGAGGGACTGTCTTGACAGGACCACACAGGAACACTCATGTACCATCCTTGGACGGAACACATGTCCCTGGATGGAACACATGTCCCTGGATGGAACACATGTCCCTGGGTGGAACACATGTCCCTGGGTGGAACACATGTCCCTGGGTGGAACACATGTTCCTGGGTGGAACACATGTCCCTGGGTGGAACACATGTCCCTGGGTGGAACACATGTCCCTGGGTGGAACACATGTCCCTGGGTGGAACACATGTCCCTGGGTGGAACACATGTTCCTGGGTGGAACACATGTCCCTGGGTGGAACACATGTCCCTGGGTGGAACACATGTCCCTGGATGGAACACATGTCCCTGGGTGGAACACATGTCCCTGGATGGAACTGGGTGGGATGAGCTCACTCTGGGGTCACAATGAGATGGATGACCATACAGGATCCCTCCGGACAGCCAGATCACACAGCTGTGTGTGTGTGTGTGTGTGTGTGTGTGTGTGGGAGGGGGGGGTTGAGACAGCTGACACACAGATAAACACAAAGGTCAAGCAGGTCAAAGGAACAAGGACAGGGATACAAATGAAACTTCAGTAAAGATACCTGATGTAAAAATCAAAATACAAACTCCTCTTCCTTGAATGCAAACCAAGAGAACACGGGAGAGAGAGGAATTGGACAGTGTTATTTGAGTGGTACTGTGTCTGCATGTTATTCACGTGTGGAGAATCCCTTCTGGCCACTGAGGCCCCCTGCTCTCTGTTAGAGGAACAGTGAGGCCCCCTGCTCTCTGTTAGAGGAACAGTGAGGCCCCCTGCTCTCTGTTAGAGGAACAGTGAGGCCCCCTGCTCTCTGTTAGAGAGGAACAGTGAGGCCCCCTGCTCTCTGTTAGAGAGGAACAGTGAGGCCCCCTGCTCTCTGTTAGAGAGGAACAGTGAGGCCCCCTGCTCTCTGTTAGAGGAACAGTGAGGCCCCCTGCTCTCTGTTAGAGGAACAGTGAGGCCCCCTGCTCTCTGTTAGAGGAACAGTGAGGCCCCCTGCTCTCTGTTAGAGAGGAACAGTGAGGCCCCCTGCTCTCTGTTAGAGGAACAGTGAGGCCCCCTGCTCTCTGTTAGAGAGGAACAGTGAGGCCCCCTGCTCTCTGTTAGAGAGGAACAGTGAGGCCCCCTGCTCTCTGTTAGAGAGGAACAGTGAGGCCCCCTGCTCTCTGTTAGAGAGGAACAGTGAGGCCCCCTGCTCTCTGTTAGAGAGGAACAGTGAGGCCCCCTGCTCTCTGTTAGAGGAACAGTGAGGCCCCCTGCTCTCTGTTAGAGGAACAGTGAGGCCCCCTGCTCTCTGTTAGAGAGGAACAGTGAGGCCCCCTGCTCTCTGTTAGAGAGGAACAGTGAGGCCCCCTGCTCTCTGTTAGAGAGGAACAGTGAGGCCCCCTGCTCTCTGTTAGAGGAACAGTGAGGCCCCCTGCTCTCTGTTAGAGAGGAACAGTGAGGCCCCCTGCTCTCTGTTAGAGAGGAACAGTGTTCAACTTAAACCACAAAGCAAACAAATAAACAAACAAACAAACAAGTCAATGAAGAACACACAGGCCCTTCCGGAGACCTAGCTGAGCTGTACCTCTTCTGCTTGTAGGTGAGCATGGCTTCTGAGATGGGGATCTGGTGGGACAGCTGTGCCCCCGCCAGGTACTGAGCCACACGCGCTGCCACATCGGGCTTCTCTGTCAACATAGAAACACCCTGGTAACACGGGTTACATGCTGTGTAAACACAACACATGCTGTGTAAACATAACACACTGAATCTGATGTGGACGTACACACACACACACACAGGGACACACACACAGCCCTACCTGAGGTGGGTCGTTCTGCCCGGCAGAACAGCTCCTTCCATGCAGAGTCCATGAAGATGCTGTTGAACCTGTTGTCAAACGAGGCCATGTACTTGGCCAGGGGGTGCGAACCTGGAGACACCACGCAGATGAACATCAACAAGCTGAACTACACAGGAGTGGAGGTGAAGGTGGTAGGTGGAGATGCTAAGTGGGGTTAGGGTGTACAGTTGGTTGCCGTACCGATGGGGATGACCAGGAAGCGGATGTAGCTTAGCCAGTCTGGCGTCTTATTGGCCAGTTGCTCCACAAAGAACCTCAGGATGGTGCTGAGGTAGCTCTGGTCACCTGCTACCGCCACCTTGACCGTGGCAGGAGTCTGGGCGTTACAGTTACAGCTGCAGGACCACACGGCAGTCAGAGGGACGGAGAGAGATAAGAGAGGTGGAGGAAAATAGGGAAATGGAAATAGAGATGCACAGAGACAGATGGAGGGAAAGAGAGGGTGTATGTGTGTGTTAAATAAAGAGAGAAGAGATGAAAAGAGAGAGAGAGTGGGTGAGCTTGTTACCGTGTGTGTGTGTGTAGCAGCTGAAGGAGACAGGTTGTGTGAGGGGCAGGTGTGTGACAGGTGAGGGGCAGGTGTGTGCAGACCCTGCTTGTCTGGCTGCTCTGAGGACTCCAGCAGAGCAGGAGACATGAGCCAGGCAGAAGGAACTGACTTCCTGTCTGCAGAGAGAACTGACTGTCAGGGAGGATGGACCACAGAGAAAGACAGAGAGGGACTGAACAATGCCTTTTATGGGAAAGGATGAATTCTTATGAAGTTAACAGAGAGAGATACATGAAGAGAGAGTCAGGGACAGAGAGAGAGAGAACTAGAGAGTAGAATAGAGAGAGAGAACTAGAGAGTAGGACATAGAGAGAGAGTGTTCAACAAACCAAAAAGGCCTATCTGGAACATTGGAACAACCAAACCAAAACACAAAACAAACTAAGTTGCTATTGGGCCCTAAACAGAAACTATGAATTGGCTAAATATCTTTATACCGTAAAAGATGTAAAACAGAGACAGATCCTGACTAAATACAGGATCAGAGACCACAGTCTGGCCATTGAAAAAGGCAGACATAAGAAAACCTGGTTACCGGAAGAGTCCAGAGTGTGTGGCCACTGTACGACAGGTGAGGTAGAGACAGCACTTTCTACTACACTGCAATACCAGACAGCATTTCTTGATACATTTGAATCCCTTGTACCATCATTCACTTCACTGTCTGATAATGAAAAGATGAAAGTACTCTTAGGAGAGGGACACACAGCCCCCCTATGTAAGAGTACCATGAAATCAGGGAAAACCTGAATGTAATGTGACCAGCCTTGAAATTCTATTTGTAATATGTGTTGTCCATCTCAATGTAGTTATTTACTTAGGGTGTTTTTGTTTTGATTTGTTGTTTTGTTTTGGACAATACTGACTGTCGTTCCTAATGTTGTTTTTGAATGGTGTTGTTGATGTATGGTTGTTTGTTGTTGTGCCTCTTGCTTTAGCAATACAGCTGTAATGACTGTCATGCTAATAAAACAAAATGTAATTGAATTGAATTGAGAGAGAACTAGAGAGTAGGTCAGAGAGAGAGAGATGTAGAGAGTAGGACAGAGAGAGAGAGAGAGATGTAGAGAGTAGGACAGAGAGAGAGAGATGTAGAGAGTAGGACAGAGAGAGATGTAGAGAGTAGGACAGAGAGAGATGTAGAGAGTAGGACAGAGAGAGATGTAGAGAGTAGGACAGAGAGAGAGAGAGATGTAGAGAGTAGGTCAGAGAGAGATGTAGAGAGTAGGACAGAGAGAGAGAGAGATGTAGAGAGTAGGACAGAGAGAGAGAGATGTAGAGAGTAGGACAGAGAGAGATGTAGAGAGTAGGTCAGAGAGAGATGTAGAGAGTAGGACAGAGAGAGATGTAGAGAGTAGGACAGAGAGAGATGTAGAGAGTAGGACAGAGAGAGATGTAGAGAGTAGGTCAGAGAGAGATGTAGAGAGTAGGACAGAGAGAGATGTAGAGAGTAATACAGAGAGAGAGAACGAGAGAAAACTAAAGAGAACAGAGTAAACTGTAGAGAGCATGCACTAGCAGAGTTGAGGCATTGCAATGAACAAGTTAACTGGCTAACAGCCAACATGTGTTGAGCAGTTGTGTAAAGACTGTTAAAGGATAAAGCACAGACAGATCTGGAACTTGTGGCTTTGTGTTATTGCATCATTTCTTCAGTTATGAAGCCCGGAGGGATGTGTGTGTGTGTTCCGTTTAACTACCCTTCTAACTAACTACCCTTGTAACTAACTACCCACAAGGCCAGTTGTACACATCGTGTGTGTGAGCCTCACAATCTCTGGATGCGTGCTACGATGGTGTTGAAGGCAGCCTGCACATCAGCTGCAGAGCAGGTGGACACGATGGGCTGACCCTGCTCATGGAGAACCTCCGCCACGTACTGCAGGACACCGGAGGGAGGGAGGGAGAGAGAGAGGGGAGGGAGGGGAAGGGAAGGGAGGGAGAGTAGGGAGGGAGGGGAGGGAGAGAGAGAGGGGAGGGAGGGGAATGGAAGGGAGGGAGAGTAGGGAGGGAGAGTAGGGAGGGAGGGGAAGGGAAGGGAGGGAGAGTAGGGAGGGAGGGGAGGGAGAGAGAGGGAGAGAGAGAGGGGAGGGAGAGAGAGGGGAGGGAGAGGGGGGAGGGAGAGAGAGGGGAGAGATAGAGGGGAGGGAGAGAGAGGGGAGGGAGAGAGAGGGGTGGGAGGGGAGGGAGAGAGAGGGGAGGGAGGGGAGGGAGAGAGAGGGGAGGGAAGGGAGGGAGAGAAAGAGGGGAAGGAGAGAGAGGGGAGGGGAGGGAGAGAGAGAGAGGGGAGGGAGGGGAGGGAGAGAGAGGGGAGGGAGAGAGAGAGAGGGGAGGGAGGGCGGAGGGAGGGAGAGGGGAGGGAGGGAGGGGAGGAAAGAGAGAGTATGGAGAGAGGGGAGAGATAAAGGGGGTGAACGGGAGAGAGAGATCAATATAGAGAATGAAATACTAGAATCGGACAAACAGACCTCCACACACACACACACACACACACACACACCTGGCCTTGCCATTCCAGGGTGTTGATGAGGATGATGCTCTCTGGGAGACGCTCATCTGAGATGAGGATCTGGTTCAGCTGGTCGTACACAGACTTCCTGGGAACCTGTGCCAATCAGGAGGCAGACACAACAACAGTCTGGCTTGTAATACTACACCAGCCTCATTATATCGATTTGTGTCTTTCAAGTATGTCCACCGTCAAGGTAGGATCAATCCAACATGATTCACTGTGTCTGGTGGGTGAGATGGGGCTCACACATCCACACTCTGAGCTCCAAACTGCTGTTCTTTCTATCTGCACTATTTGTATGTCGTTTTGGATAACAGCGCCTGCCACATGAGCACAGTGTCCGGGTGTGGGAGGTTACCTGGGCTAGGAGGGCTGAGCACAGTGTCCGGGTGTGGGAGGTTACCTGGGCTAGGAGGGCTGAGCACAGTGTCCGGGTGTGGGAGGTTACCTGGGCTAGGAGGGCTGAGCACAGTGTCCGGGTGTGGGAGGTTACCTGGGCTAGGAGGGCTGAGCACAGTGTCCGGGTGTGGGAGGTTACCTGGGCTAGGAGGGCTGAGCACAGTGTCCGGGTGTGGGAGGTTACCTGGGCTAGGAGGGCTGAGCACAGTGTCCGGGTGTGGGAGGTTACCTGGGCTAGGAGGGCTGAGCACAGTGTCCGGGTGTGGGAGGTTACCTGGGCTAGGAGGCGTGTCTCCAGGGAGAAGTCACTGTCCATGCTGCAGGTGCGGTCGTTCTGGGTCTTGGAGTTCTGACGGTCCTTCATGGAGGTGCTGCGAGGACGGCGCTGGAGACGAGGCTCTGCTCTGCTGGAGAACACACACACACACCGAGGTTCTCATGAGGTCACACACCTGTACCTGGGAGACATGGGATTTAGGATAGTGTTGTGTACCTGGGAGACATGGGGTTTAGGATAGTGTTGTGTACCTGGGAGACATGGGGTTTAGGATAGTGTTGTGTACCTGGGAGACATGGGGTTTAGGATAGTGTTGTGTACCTGGGAGACATGGGGTTTAGGATAGTGTTGTGTACCTGGGAGACATGGGGTTTAGGATAGTGTTGTGTACCTGGGAGACATGGGGTTTAGGATAGTGTTGTGTACCTGGGAGACATGGGGTTTAGGATAGTGTTGTGTACCTGGAAGACATAGGGTTTAGGATAGTGTTGTGTACCTGGGAGACATGGGGTTTAGGATAGTGTTGTGTACCTGGGAGACATGGGGTTTAGGATAGTGTTGTGTACCTGGGAGACATGGGGTTTAGGATAGTGTTGTGTACCTGGAAGACATAGGGTTTAGGATAGTGTTGTGTACCTGGGAGACATGTGGTTCTGGGACTCGGTCTTGCAGAGTTTGCCCACAGAGCTGGCCAGACGGTCTGCATTCACCTCCCAGACACTGACCACCTCCACGGGGCTGGGAGCCGGGGGCGGGGCCGGGGGCGGGGCCTCCGGGTCCTGGGGCACGCACACAGTAAGGTTAGACAGCAGAACAATCCCTCTACAAGCGAGGTGCTGGCTAAGGTGGAGAGAGGAGGTGAGAGAGAGATGGAGAGATGAAGAGCGGAGAGAGAGATGGAGAGATGAAGAGCGGAGAGAGAGATGGAGAGATGAAGAGCGGAGAGAGAGATGGAGAGATGAAGAGCGGAGAGAGAGATGGAGAGATGAAGAGCGGAGAGAGAGATGGAGAGATGAAGAGCGGAGAGAGAGATGGAGAGATGAAGAGCGGAGAGAGAGATGGAGAGGAAAGAGAGACAGGCAGGTTGTCAGGTACAGAGATGCTGGGGTGTGTGTGGGGTGTGTGTGTGTGGGGAGTGTGTGTGGGGAGTGTGTGTGGGGTGTGTGTGTGGTGTGATTGGTGTGTGTGTGTGGGGTGTGTCTGTGGCGTGTGTGTGCATGTGTGATTGGTGTGTGTGTGTGGGGAGTGTTGCTGGGGGATGAGGGTGCAGACAGGCCCATCATGATGGAGCAGATAAAGGTCATGTGGAGGAGAGGAACTAACCCCAGCAGTAGAGTAGGACTGAGAGGTGACTGAACTAACCCCAGCAGTAGAGTAGGACTGAGAGGTGACTGAACTAACCCCAGCAGTAGAGTAGGACTGAGAGATGACTGAACTAACCCCAGCAGTAGAGTAGGACTGAGAGGTGACTGAACTAACCCCAGCAGTAGAGTAGGACTGAGAGATGACTGAACTAACCCCAGCAGTAGAGTAGGACTGAGAGGTGACTGAACTAACCCCAGCAGTAGAGTAGGACTGAGAGGTGACTGAACTAACCCCAGCAGTAGAGTAGGACTGAGAGATGACTGAACTAACCCCAGCAGTAGAGTAGGACTGAGAGGTGACTGAACTAACCCCAGCAGTAGAGTAGGACTGAGAGGTGACTGAACTAACCCCAGCAGTAGAGTAGGACTGAGAGATGACTGAACTAATCCCAGCAGTAGAATAGGACTGAGAGGTGACTGAACTAATCCCAGCAGTAGAATAGGACTGAGAGGTGACTGAACTAACCCCAGCAGTAGAGTAGGACTGAGAGGTGACTGAACTAACCCCAGCAGTAGAGTAGGACTGAGAGGTGACTGAACTAACCCCAGCAGTAGAGTAGGACTGAGAGATGACTGAACTAACCCCAGCAGTAGAGTAGGACTGAGAGATGACTGAACTAACCCCAGCAGTAGAGTAGGACTGAGAGGTGACTGAACTAACCCCAGCAGTAGAGTAGGACTGAGAGATGACTGAACTAACCCCAGCAGTAGAGTAGGACTGAGAGGTGACTGAACTAACCCCAGCAGTAGAGTAGGACTGAGAGGTGACTGAACTAACCCCAGCAGTAGAATAGGACTGAGAGGTGACTGAACTAACCCCAGCAGTAGAGTAGGACTGAGAGGTGACTGAACTAACCCCAGCAGTAGAGTAGGACTGAGAGATGACTGAACTAACCCCAGCAGTAGAGTAGGACTGAGAGGTGACTGAACTAACCCCAGCAGTAGAGTAGGACTGAGAGGTGACTGAACTAACCCCAGCAGTAGAATAGGACTGAGAGGTGACTGAACTAACCCCAGCAGGAGTGTCTGTGATGTCCTGACATCTGGCTCCTTCTGCTTTACACCTGTCCACCGAGAGGAAGTCTCCAATCTGTCACACACACACACACACACACACACGTTATACAGCGCTCCAGAGGGGAGCACTAGTAAGATGTTAGCAACCTTGAACAGTCTGAACTTCTCCTGTAAAGAGCATCTGTGTGACCTGTCTTGTGGTGGTTAATGGATTCCCAGACATGGTTACACACATGCAAGCCCGAAGACAGCAGCTAGCGAGAGAAGTAGGTTCTCATCTGACCAGAAGGATATAAATAACCAGGACCAGAGACCAGTTCTGGAGCATCCTGCCTCTCCTCTTTACTCAGTTCAGTTCAGTTCAATCATTCTTTACTCTCACTCCTTTTCTCTCTTTCTGACTCCCGCTCTCTCTCTCCGACTCTCTCTCTCTGACTCTCTCTCTCTCTCTGACACTCTCTCTCTGTCTCTCTCTCTCTCTCTCTCTCTCTATTTCTATGTCTCTCTCTCTCTCTGACTCTCTCTCGCTCTCCCTCTATCTCTCTCTGACTCTCTCCCTCTCTGACTCTCTCCCTCTCTGACTCTCTCCCTCTCTCTCTCTCTGACTCTCTCTCTCTATGACTCTCTCTCTCTCCATCTCTCTCTCTGACTCTCTCCCTCATTCTGACTCTCTATTTCTCTGTCTCTCGCTCTGACTCTCTCTCTCTCTCTCTGACTCTCTCTCGCTCTCCCTCTATCTCTCTCTGACTCTCTCCCTCTCTGACTCTCTCCCTCTCTGACTCTCTCCCTCTCTCTCTCTCTGACTCTCTCTCTCTATGACTCTCTCTCTCTCCATCTCTCTCTCTGACTCTCTCTCCCTCATTCTGACTCTCTATTACTCTGTCTCTCGCTCTGACTCTCTCTCTCTCTCTCTCCCTCTAAGACTCTCTCTCTCTTTGACTCTTTCTCTCTCTCTCTCTCTCTCTCTCTCTCTCTGACTCTCTCTCTCTCTCTGACTCTCTCTCTCTGACTCTCAGCACATATGGCTGTCTGCTCTGACAGGTGTTTATGAAAGAATGAAACCTGAAGCTGACAGGCTTCATTTCAGTCACTTCTTCCTACAGGACAGATGAGAAACTGCTCACTAAGCTAACGAAGGGTCAGTGAGCAGGGAGGACTGGTCTCTGGTCAGGGTCAGTGAGCAGGGAGGACTGGTCTCTGGTCAGGGTCAGTGAGCAGGGAGGACTGGTCTCTGGTCAGGGTCAGTGAGCAGGGAGGACTGGTCTCTGGTCAGGGTCAGTGAGCAGGGAGGACTGGTCTCTGGTCAGGGTCAGTGAGCAGGGAGGACTGGTCTCTGGTCAGGGTCAGTGAGCAGGGAGGACTGGTCTCTGGTCAGGGTCAGTGAGCAGGGAGGACTGGTCTCTGGTCAGGGTCAGTGAGCAGGGAGGACTGATCTCTGGTCAGTCACGCTCCAGCCTGATGCAGGTCAACATTATAAACAGCCTGTCTGTGTAACAGCCTGACTCCTTGTTATAAACAGCCTGTCTCTGTCTGTGTCATCAGAACCAGCGTCTGGCCTGTGTCTCTCCAACGCCACATAAATCACACTGCAGGAATTCTGCGACTGCTCCCTCCTATCTGCTATCTGGGATGGGCAGGGATCTGGTGTCAGATCCTATAAATACCCCAGGACTGTTACTGGGGTTGTTGGAGAGAGATGGCCCAGTAAAACCCCCTCCTGGTATGGGGTAGGGGGGAGGGATGTGTTGGGATGACATTGCCCTCATGCTCTGAGTGTCTGGCCTTGGTGCAAGAGTCCCAAGGCTCAGCAGGGAATCCCTGCAGCCCTGAGGGAGGGGCATGCCCGGCTCTCTCACAGGTGCAGCCAACCAAGCCCTCCAACAGGGGGCAGCACTGAGTCACACACCAGAGATCGGAGGGCGGGGGGGGGAGGGGGAGGGGCAGAGGGTCGGTCTGTAACTTACAGGACAGGGTAGGTCTCTGAGCTGGGTCTTGAGGCTTCCGATCTCCGTCTGGGAGCTGGAGTGGGACATCCCTTCAAAGAACGGCCTGGAGGAACAACACAGGTTAACTGAACATTTTGTACTTTAAACTTTAAAAGACTTAAACTGAGTTCAACTCATCCAGAATTAAACTGATCCAAGAGAGACAGTCTTCCAGAGGTTTAAAAGAGAGTTAAGCTTTAAGAGGCTGAGAGGATGGTGGGAGGTCAGAGGCTGGAGGCCAGGAGACCTACTTGAGTTTGGGTTTGGGTGTGCTGAGGACGCTGTCGTTGTCCTCCACCTCAGGCCCACTGTCACTCTGGTTGTACACCTCCAGGCTGTCGTACAGCAGGTCCAGATCCTCCTCCACGACCTGGGCCTGGTCCACACGGTCGCAGTCCAGCACCTGGACACACAGGAGCAGGCCTCAGAACACACACAGCACAAGCAGAGCACAACACCAGAGGACACCTGATCACCCCTCTGTTCTCTGGCCTGGATCTCAACTGATCATTAGAACCGTGCCAGGGAGAGCAGAGGGGTGTGGACCAGAGAGTGGGTGTGCTGTGGCAAGGCTCTGTGCTGACAGATGTATGAATTCCACAGCAGCGAGGAGAGGACACAGCCAGGGACAGCTGTGTTTGGCAGTGAGTTTCTCCTCCCTGTGAAGTTAGCTCTTCCACAAACACTTTACGGCAACATTCTGTACTGAGAGTCGATACCTAGAGATTCCACTTCCCTGAGGGCAATTTAATAACATCTGTTTGTCACAGCTGGTTGAATGAGAGCCTCGCAACAGGCAGACTGAGGAGGCAGTACCCCCCCCCGCCCTGGGCCCCTAGGTGGGAGGGGACAGAGATATTATAATGGACAGGATGGATATACTGTAGTTTAGTGGGTAGAGCGTGACTGCAGATCACAAGGTGGCAGGTTCAACTCCCCCCTCTGCATCGTGTCTTGGATGAAAGCTTCTGCTCTCTCTCACACCGTACCTCATCTGTCACCTTGAACCTCTTCAGCAAAGCCACAAACTTCTGCTTGAAGTTTGGTTGCTGAAAAAGAGAAGAATGACAGAATGAATGAAAAGGCGTCTTAATGACCCCCCCCATCTGACCCAGCCTGTGAGCCTCGTCTGGGCTGTCAACCATCGTCACGGTAACTGTGCAGTGGATTACTCATTCCTAGCTGGTCTATATAAAGAACATGATCATCTCTCTCAACTGAACCTCATGTCTGTTTACATGCTCCTCTAAATTCACTAGAACAAATGGGCCGTAGAATCTCCCCTGCTTGACTAGGTGGACATGCAAGCTCATGTCCTCAGCTACTCAGTCATCCATATCCTACCACAGGGATACAGGAAAGCAGCTGTAAACACAACTATCAAAGACGGCTGGAGCGGTCGTCCTACTGTGGGCCATGTGACCTGCTAGGCAGGCCTATCAGAGCGCACGGAGGCTGACCCTGGTCATGGAGGTGGAGCGGATCATCTTCCTCCTGTTCTTCTTTGGTTTCCTGACATCGTCATCCTCGTCGTAGAGATCCTAGAAGAGACAGCAGCTGTGATGACCTACCAGACCACAGAACTACGCTGATCAGACAAGCCTGTTCATACTGGGGCTGTTCATGACTTGGGGTCGGTGTGTGTGTGTGAGTCACCTGGTGGACAGCATCATCACTCGCTTCCTGCTCTGATGAGTAGCTGTCATCCTCATCCTCCGAGTCGTTATCCATGTCTGGAGAACGATCTGAGAGGGCAACACACACACACAGTCACACACACACAGTCACACACAGTCACAAACACACAGTCACACACACACACACAGTCACACACACACAGTCACACACACACACAGTCACACACACACACAGTCACACACACACACACAGTCACACACACACAGTCACACACACACAGTCACACACAGTCACAAACACACAGTCACACACACACACACAGTCACACACACACAGTCACACACACACACAGTCACACACACACACAGTCACACACACACAGTCACAAACACACAGTCACACACACACACACAGTCACACACACACAGTCACACACACACACAGTCACACACACACACAGTCACACACACACACACACAGTCACACACACAGTCACACACACACAGTCACACACACACACACACACACACACACAGTCACACACACACACACACACAGTCACAAACACACAGTCACACACACACACACAGTCACACACACACAGTCACACACACACAGTCACACACAGTCACAAACACACAGTCACACACACACACACAGTCACACACACACAGTCACACACACACACAGTCACACACACACAGTCACACACACAGTCACACACACACAGTCACACACAAGGAGAGGGGAGGGGAAGGGAGGAGGGGAGGGCAGGGGAGGAGGGATGAGGGAGGGCCGGGAGAAAGAAATAGAGGAGTAAGAAATAGAGAGATAAAACATCTTCCTTTCCCTGCGAGTGACACCAGTCTAATACTTTGTGCATGAGCTCATATGATCGAGCTCCTTCATAACCACTGCAAGGCCCCTGCCTCGCCCTCTCTCAGATTAAGAGCAGTGAGGCAAAAGCCCCCTGCATGCACTCAACTCTCACAAGTGTTACTTTGCAACCATGGCTGAAGAGGATCCCATCTCCTTGGTCAGAGCCAGGGGGATTAGAGAGAGAGAAAGAGAGAGACAGAGAGACAGACAGAGAGAGAGGGAGAGAGAGAGAGGGAGAGAGAGAGAGGGAGAGAGAGAGAGGGAGAGAGAGAGAGAGAGAAAGAGAGGGAGAGCCAGGGGGATTAGTAGAGTCCTCAGCGGAGGAGTAGAGAGCATGTGCAGGAGAGAAAGGGAAAGAGAGAAAGTGTGTGAGAGAGAGAGAGAGAGAGAGAGAGACAGAGAGAGAGAGAGAGAGAGAGAGAGAGAGAGAGAGAGAGAAGAGAGAGGGGGAGAGAAAGAGAGAGAGGGCGAGAGAAAGAGAGAGAGAAAGAGAGAGAGAAGGGGGAGAGAGAGAGATAGAGAGAGAGACAGGAAGAGAGAGGGGGAGAGAAAGAGAGAAAGTGAGAGAGAGAGGCCAGGTCAGGTAGTACCAGCTAGCTAGGCTAGAAAATGGTGGCTGGAATCACACGGTTTAGCTTCTTTTGGCTGTGTGGTAGTCCTCCCTTACAGGTATTAGAGGCAGCCCCTGGTAGAGGCAGCCCCTGGTAGAGGCAGCCCCTGGTAGAGGCAGCCCCAGGTAGAGGCAGCCCCAGGTAGAGGCAGCCCCAGGTAGAGGCAGCCCCAGGTAGAGGCAGCCCCAGGTAGAGGCAGCCCCAGGTAGAGGCAGCCCCTGGTAGAGGCAGCCCCAGGTATTTAGAGGCCCAGCTCTGGAGGCCCACCTGAGGTCTTGGTCTTGCGTCCGGCCGGGGTGCTGGCGTCCTCGTGGTCGATGGGCTGGCTGGACAGGGAGAACACGCTGATCTCAGCCACACGCGCCGGAGCCTCTTTCACGTTGCTATGGAGACCCAGGATCTGGCCTCCATCTGTAGGGTGCTGCATCACCTGGTCACACACACACACACCAGTTGAGTATCCACGCCATGTCATATTGGGGTCCATCACATGGATCACAAGCCCCCTCTCTCTCCATATGAACGTGCATCAAGAGGCACATCAAGTCTTTAACATGGAGCAGTCTCCAGTGTTAGCAACAGGATTTGTTCATTAATAACATCACTTTCTCAGTACTGTATAATGTCGCTACTCCTGTCATCTGTTCCTGTCAGACAAGCTAACCAGGGTCAGCCAGGCCGGGGCCTCAGATCAGCCAGGCCGGGGCCTCACGTCAGCCAGGCCGGGGCCTCACTACAGCCAGGCCGGGGCCTCACGTCAGCCAGGCCGGGGCCTCACGTCAGTCAGGCCGAAGCCTCACGTCAGGCCGGGGCCTCACGTCAGTCAGGCCGGGGCCTCACGTCAGGCCTGACGACAGGACGGATACCAGGTCTCCCTGGGAGATTTTTCTGGAGTCCAACACAATCTCCCTCGGTCTATCAGTCACACAGCCAGGCTGGGAGGGAGGAGAGAGCTGTTATCATCCTAACGGGATGACAGACCCATCTACACCCACAGTTCCTCTGGTCTGAAAACACTGTCTGTGGATCCTGAGTTACGACACCCGGCCTGTTAGTTCCCTTCATAGGTCACCAGTTACATCAGCATCAACAGAAAAAGGAATCCAATATCTATATGTTGACACCATATGTTTCCAAGATGACTATGTCACTTTCCAGTATTGCTTTAATCCAGCTTCTGAATTTACATTTACATTTAGCAGCTCTTATCCAGAGCGACTTACAGTAAGTACAAGGACATTCCCCCCGAGGCAAGTAGGGTGAAGTGCCTTGCCCAAGGACACAACGTCATCGGCCGGAAATTGAACCAACGACCTTCTGATTGGTAGCCCGTGTCCCTAACCGCTCAGCCATCTGACACCCTGAATTAAATGTCATCAATCTGTTTACTCACTTTAGATCAAATTAGATCAAGACACAGACCACAGCATTTCGCAATTCACAATTAAATTGCTCGTGTCAAGAGAGATGTTTTCATCTTCCATACAGCTGCTCCCTGGGAGCACAGATTTCCCTGGATAGAAGCCCCACTGTTAAGAGAACACAACATGGTTTCTTCAGCTGCAGACAGTCCTTGAGGTAAAACGTTTAACCACTGACATCCTCTGAGAAACTGGTCTGACACTTCAAATATGAGAACAAGATGGAAGCATGATGACTCTATGGGATTCAACATTCACCAGAACTCTGATGCTTGTTCACCCCGGCTGCATGACAGAGCAGAATGGAGAACACATTGCAGTCTGCTCGCACACACACTCACACGGAATGTGTCTCCGCCTCTTTGCGTTCACATCTGACAGCTCCAAAGGTTAATATCTACTCCACGTCCCGACCCTGGTATGAGACCATCTCCACCCTGATAGGAGACCATCTCCACCCTGGTAGGAGACCATCTCCACCCTGATAGGAGACCATCTCCACCCTGGTAGGAGACCATCTCCACCCTGGTAGGAGACCATCTCCACCCTGGTAGGAGACCAGGTTTTCCGAGACACATGTGGACGCTCCTGCTGGCGAGCAGTAATCATGGAGAGAGAATGGCACTATCGATGGGAGGAAGGCTTGGTGGTGGTACACAACCTAACCTCTAACCTCTGCCTCCAGGTCGTACCTCTGCCTCCAGGTCGTACCTCTGCCTCCAGGTCTAACCTCTGCCTCCAGGTCATACCTCTGCCTCCAGGTCATACCTCTGCCTCCAGGTCATACCTCTGCCTCCAGGTCATACCTCTGTCTCCAGGTCTAACCTCTGTCTCCAGGTCTAACCTCTACCTCCAGGTCTAACCTCTGCCTCCAGGTCTAACCTCTGTCTCCAGGTCTAACCTCTGCCTCCAGGTCTAACCTCTGTCTCCAGGTCTAACCTCTGTCTCCAGGTCTAACCTCTGTCTCCAGGTCTAACCTCTGCCTCCAGGTCGTACCTCTGCCTCCAGGTCGTACCTCTGCCTCCAGGTCATACCTCTGCCTGTAGGTCTTACCTCTGCCATGTTGACCAGTCCCAGTGCCAGCGTCTTGTACCCCAGCATGGTGCGGTTCTTGTAGCGTTTCCTCCTCTGAAGCATAATCTGCAGACGATTGGCATCCCTCTTCAGGAAATGCGGGTACTGGAATACACAGGGTCAGAGATCAGGCAAAGGAGACACTGGGAGGATCCACGCTGTCCAATAACCAGGACTCCTTCTTATGAGCGTGTGTGTGTGTGTGTGTGTGTGTGTGAACACACCTGTAGTGAGAAGGAGAGCTCCAGTTCAGTCTCCATCAACCCGTTGGGAGGGAGGATGTATTCATTTGATCTCAGAACGCGTTTGGAGCCCTGTGGACACACACACAGGGTTAATATGAAGTACATCATATGATGCAGTACAGTACCCAACACATTAATTCTTTACTAGTAGGTAACAGTATTTCATGGTAAATGACCCAGAGCGGCAGCTCCCTAGTAACAGACCAGTCTGCCAGCTCATGTTCATCTGTTTCAGTTTTAAATGTAGGGCTAAAAGTTGGACCTCAGTGGTGTTGATGTTGACAGGAATACCCGACATTAATCCCAAGTTCCCTGATCTGCTGTTAGAGGGAGGGCGGGCTCTCCCCCTCCTCCCCCCTCCCTCTCCCCCTCTCCCCCTCTCCCCCTCTCCCTCTCTCTCCCTCCCTCCCTCCCTCCCTCCCTCCCTCCCTCCCTCCCTCCCTCTCCTCTCTCCCTCTCCCTCTCCCTCTCCCTCTCCCTCTCCCTCTCCCTCTCTCCTCTCTCTCTCTCTCTCTCTCTCTCTCTCTCTCTCTCTCTCTCTCTCTCTCTCTCTCTCTCTCTCTCTCTCTCTCTCTCTCTCTCTCTCTCTCTCTCTCTCTCTCCTGGGAGGAGAAGGAGAAGGAGGAGGGTTTTGGCCAAAGGAGCTTCCTGGCTGGCACACAGACCAACCCTTCCTCCCTCAGATCAATCAGGCTGGCTATAAATAGTACAGCTGAAACAAACAAAACAAAGACTTTGGTGGAAGTTGTTTTTGTTTTGCTCTAGATATCAAACCCTGCATTCACCCTGAGATGAAAGAGAGGAGATGTGGGCTGTCAGCTGTCAGCTCGTCACAGGGAAGAAGCAGAGATAGGGGGAGATGCAGAATATCTGTCTGTACCGTGTGACTGGATAACAAATCCCAGGTATCTTAAATCAAGCTGGTTCAGAGCTGCACACTTCGTGGAATGAGGTGTTCCTCTTAGCTTCAACAAGCTACGTTGTTGAGCTGCGTGGAGAAAGGACAAGCCAACACGACCCCACCTCACTTAGCCCGCAGGACTCTAGAAGAACACTTAAGCCCCATCTAAACGCTTCGTTTTCTCAGGCACCTCAATCGTAACGGGGGGTATATCTTACAGTCACGGCGACACAGGCTTGTCTTACACAGAGAGAGCAGGCGGGAGTGTTGGCATCAGAGAAAAAACTGGCACCAGTTAAAGCTTGACAAAGAGGAGGCCTGTGCAGGTCTGAGAGGCTACATTAGCACAGGAAGCCAAGTGCCCTGTGATGGCATGACATGCATTAGCAGCGAGGACGAGCGAGCCAGCACTCTCACCCCTCTCTCTCCCCGCAAGTACAAGCTGCTCCACTCTGGTGTCTGACCGGGGACAGATGGGGGAACAACTGCCTCTCTCTGTCTATATCCTCTCTGTCTCTCTATCCCTCTCACTGCCTCTCTCTGTCTATATCCTCTCTGTCTCTCTATCCCTCTCACTGCCTCTCTCTGTCTATATCCTCTCTGTCTCTCTATCCCTCTCACTGCCTCTCTCTGTCTATATCCTCTCTGTCTCTCTATCCCTCTCACTGCCTCTCTCCGTCTATATCCTCTCTGTCTCTCTACCCCTCTCACTGCCTCTTTCTGTCTATATCCTCTCTGTCTCTCTACCCCTCTCACTGCCTCTCTCCGTCTATATCCTCTCTGTCTCTCTACCCCTCTCACTGCCTCTTTCTGTCTATATCCTCTCTGTCTCTCTACCCCTCTCACTGCCTCTCTCCGTCTATATCCTCTCTGTCTCTCTATCCCTCTCACTGCCTCTCTCCGTCTATATCCTCTCTGTCTCTCTATCCCTCTCACTGCCTCTCTCCGTCTATATCCTCTCTGTCTCTCTATCCCTCTCACTGCCTCTCTCCGTCTATATCCTCTCTGTCTCCCTCTCTCTCTCTCAGTCTCTCTCTCTCTCCCAGCATCAGATGCCAGAGTCAGGGACCCATGTCAGGAAGTCAGAGGGAACAAGCACTGTGATCCCTAGAGGGTAGAGAGGGTCAGAGATAGTCCTTTCTCCCATCTCTGATCCACTGAAACAGCGACAATCACGGGATCAGTGATGACAGTTAAGAGGAGAGGTACTGGATCAGGTGGTCCGTGGATGGCTCCACACGACGGCTCTAAAGGGATTTGGTTTCTGTAGGCCAGGAAGACGGAGGGCTTTAGAAGTCACCACACAGACACACACACATTGGACCAGCACACGCACCCAACATATAATTGGATCATGTCTGAGAGCTTTGCAAATAGAAGTGCTCTGGACTGCGACTGAAAATATGAAATGTGGATTTTACGCTTGCCCAAACATAATCCCACTCCCAGGGCGACCCTCAGCACGACCCCAGGGCCCCCCGGCCCCCCCAGGGACCCCGGAGGGTCAGGAGACTGCAGAGTGCAGACTCATGTTCTCTCATGTCAGACTGAAGCAGAAGCAGTGTGGAGGAGTCGGCAGGAGAGGAGAGGAGGAGGAAAAGGGAGGGAGGGAGGGAGGGAGGGAGGCAGGCAGGCAGGCAGGCAGGCAGGCAGGCAGGCAGGCAGGCAGGCAGGCAGGCAGGCAGGCAGGCAGGCAGGCAGGCAGGCAGGCAGGCAGGCAGGCAGGCAGGCAGGCAGGCAGGCAGGCAAGGAGGCAGGCAGGGAGTGAGGCAGGCAGGGAGGCAGGCAGGCGGGCAGGCAGGCAGGCAGGGAGGGAGGGAGGGAGGGAGGGAGGGAGGGAGGGAGGGAGGGAGGGAGGGAGGGAGGGAGGGAGGGAGGGAGGGAGGGAGGGAGGGAGGGAGGGAGGGAGGGAGGGAGGGAGGGAGGGAGGGAGGGAGGGAGGGAGGGAGGGAGGGAGGGAGGGAGGGAGGGAGGGAGGGAGGGAGGGAGGGAGGGAGGCAGACATGCAGGCAGGCAGGCAGGCAGGCAGGCGGGCAGGGAGGAAGACATGCAGGCAGGCAGGGAGGCAGACATGCAGGCAGGCAGGCGGGCAGGGAGGCAGACATGCAGGCAGACATACAGGCAGGCAGGCAGGCAGGCAGGCAGGCAAAGCCTCTGAAGGTGGCTGCAGAGGAATGATGACAAGGCTGCAACGAGGCCCTTGTTGGTTGGCTTCTCCTACAAACACTTCTCTCCTCCATCCCTCCCCCGCCTCCCCCTTTCTCCATTCCTTCCCCGCCTCCCCCTTTCTCCATCTCCCCATCGTCTACGTCCTTGCCAGCTAAACCTGCTGGAAATCGGATTTAATGCTCCAGTTCCAGAGCTGGGGAGAGAGGAGAGGAGAGAGGAGGGGAGAGGAGAGAGAGGAGGGGAGAGAGGAGGGGAGAGGAGAGAGAGGAGGGGAGAGAGGACAGAGGAGGGGAGAGAGGAGGGGAGAGAGGAGGGGAGAGAGGAGAGAGGAGAGAGGAGAGGAGAGAGGAGGGGAGGGGAGAGAGGAGAGGAGAGAGAGAGGAGAGGAGAGAGGAGGGGAGGGGAGAGAGGAGAGGAGAGAGAGAGGAGAGGAGGGGAGAGAGGCCAGAGGAGAGGAGAGAGTAGAAGAGAGAGGAGGGGAGAGAGGAGGAGAGAGGAGAGGAGAGAGGAGGGGAGAGAGGAGAGGAGAGAGGAGGGGAGAGAGGAGGGAGAGAGGAGAGAGAGGAAGAGAGAGGAGGGGAGAGGAGAGAGGAGGGGAGAGGAAAGAGAGGAGGGGAGAGGAGAGGAGAGGGGAGAGAGGAGAGGAGAGAGGAGGGGAGAGGAGAGAGAGGAGGGGAGAGGAGAGAGGAGGGGAGAGGAGAGACAGGAGGGGAGAGGAGAGAGAGGAGGGGAGAGGAGAGGGGAGAGAGGAGGGGAGAGGAGAGAGAGGAGGGGAGAGGAGAGGGAGAGAGGAGAGGAGAGAGGAGAGGAGAGAGGAGGGAGAGAGGAGAGGAGAGAGGAGGGGAGAGGAGGGGAGAGAGGAGGGGAGAGGAGAGAGGAGAAGAGAGAGGACGGGAGAGAGGAGGAGAGAGGAGGGGAGAGAGGAGGGGAGAGAGAGGAGGGGAGAGGAGAGGGGAGAGAGGAGAGGAGAGGAGAGAGGAGAGAGGAGGGGAGAGAGGAGAGGAGAGAGGAGGGGAGAGGAGGGGAGAGAGGAGGGGAGAGGAGAGAGGAGAAGAGAGAGGAGGGGAGAGGAGAGAGAGAGGAGGGGAGAGGAGAGAGAGAGGAGGGGAGAGGAGAGAGGAGAAGAGAGAGGAGAGGAGAGAGGAGGAGAGAGGAGGGGAGAGAGGACAGAGGAGGGGAGAGAGGACAGAGGAGGGGAGAGAGGAGAGGAGAGAGGAGGGGAGAGGAGAGAGGAGAAGAGAGAGGAGGGGAGAGGAGAGAGGAGAAGAGAGAGGAGGGAGAGAGAAGGGGAGAGAGGCCTACACTGGCTGACTGCTCCTTGAGCAGGCTCAGACAGGGAGGGGGGTATATATATAGTGTCTTCAGATCTCAATTAGAGCTGATGGCAGCGGGGAGAACAGATTGGGAGCACTTTGCTCAGTGCATCATGAATGAAAGAGAGAACATGGGTAGGAACACCAGATTATTAGTATTATAGGACTCCTCATAGAGGTAGAAAAGACTGATAAATCCTACTGACTGATGTTTGGGTCGATTATCTCCCCTCCCCTCCCCGCCCCGCCCCTCCCCGCCCCGCCCCGCCCCTCCCCGCCCCGCCCTGCCCTGCCCTGCCCCGCCCCTCCCCCCCCTCCCCTCCCCTCACTTCCCCTCCCCTCACTTCCCCTCCCCCCCCCTCCCCTCCCCTCACTTCCCCTCCCATCACTTCCCCCCCCCCTCCCCTCCCCTCACTTCCCCTCCCCTCACTTCCCCTCCCCGCCCCTCCCCTCCCTCCAGTGAGAGCCAGCAGCAGGCTGTGGTGCTGTGGGTTGAGAGGGTAGCATCCAGGCAGGGCACAGGTGGCACATCTATTCTTAATGGAGCTGTGCAGCGGGGGCCGGGGAGCATAGCAGGCTGTAAATGATTCACACAACCCAGCGCCCTGCAGAGACAGGGATGACAGGTAGCTGTCAGGGTTTCCAAATGACCTGTCATCCCTGTTGCATATGGTGAGCGCATGCACAAGGGCTTGCACACATGCACACACACACAGCTGCACACACACGCACACACACAAATACTGAGGAGAAAAGAGAGCTGAGATGGTAAAGCAGGAGCAGGGCTCTTGGAAACAAGACCGCAGCTTAACCTCTCTGTGACTTCATGAGGAACCCCGTCCCCCGGGCACGGGCGTGTGTGTGTGTGTGTGTGTGTGTGAGGGAGGGGAAGGTCTTAGTGCATGCTGTCCAATCCCTGTCCCTTCATTCCCACGGTTCTCAGACCATCGCCTTAACACTTCAGCAGACCTCCACAGAGCTTCCAGCTTGGCCGCCTGCTGCCTGTCTAACAGCTACCATACACAGCATCATCTACAGTCTAACAGCTACCATACACAGCATCATCTACTGTCTAACAGCTACCATACACAGCATCCTCTACTGTCTAACAGCTACCATACACAGCATCCTCTACTGTCTAACAGCTACCATACACAGCATCCTCTACTGTCTAACAGCTACCATACACAGCATCCTCTACTGTCTAACAGCTACCATACACAGCATCATCTACTGTCTAACAGCTACCATACACAGCATCCTCTACTGTCTAACAGCTACCATACACAGCATCATCTACTGTCTAACAGCTACCATACACAGCATCCTCTACTGTCTAACAGCTACCATACACAGCATCCTCTACTGTCTAACAGCTACCATACACAGCATCATCTACTGTCTAACAGCTACCATACACAGCATCATCTACTGTCTAACAGCTACCATACACAGCATCATCTACTGTCTAACAGCTACCATACACAGCATAATCTACTGAATAACAGCTACCATACACAGCATCATCTACTGAGTAACAGCTACCATACACAGCATCATCTACTGTCTTACAGCTACCATACACAGCATCATCTACTGAGTAACAGCTACCATACACAGCATCATCTACTGAGTAACAGCTACCATACACAGCATCATCTACTGAATAACAGCTACCCTACACAGCATCATCTACTGAATAACAGCTACCCTACACAGCATCATCTGCTGAGTAACAGCTACCCTACACAGCATCATCTGCTGAGTAACCAATCAGCAGGTTCCTCCTGGTGACAGCCTTTGCTAGGAGGACAGCAATGTGACTTCCTGGTCCCGTCATGTTCAGATGAAGGTGTCTGAAGGTGTCTGACGTCTAGAATGTAGACTCTGAAGAGGTGTGTTCTTATGAGGGTGCTGATGAGGCCAGACAATCACCCAAGCACCTGCACAGCGACGTGACTCAGCGCTTCCCGTACGGAGTTTCACACAATCTGAAGGATTACTGGCAGGGCTTATCACTGTCTGGCTCTGTCATACACTGCAACAAGGTGCAGACTTTACCCCAGAGATGCATGTCTGCTGGTGTTATGTGTCATTGAACAACAAACCCAGAACAGGACGTTGTATCACAAACCTGGATTTTCACAGCAATCACCACGGAGTTGAGGTCTTTATCGAGTTCCCTCAGGATGATGAGTCTCTTCAGAGTCAGACTGCAGAGCCTGAGGGGGGAGAGAGGGGGAGGAGAGAGAGGAGAGAGAGGGAGGGAGGGAGGGAGGGAGAGAGGGGGGAGAGAGGGGGAGGAGAGAGAGGGGGGAGAGAGAGAGAGAGAGAGAGAGAGAGAGAGAGGGAGAGAGACAAAGGAGAGTGAGGGGGGAGAAAGACAAAAGAGAGAGGGAGAAAGGGGGAGAAGCAGAGAATAATGTGAGAATGATTGAGAACACACCTTCATGACACCTTCATGTCTCAGAGTGAAACATGGCAGAGGCACTGTGCCCCATGCACAGCCTGCACACAGTGTGTCATAGCCACACCCACTGTGCCACACAGCGTGTCATAGCCACACCCACTGTGCCACACAGCGTGTCATAGCCACACCCACTGGGCCACACAGCGTGTCATAGCCACACCCACTGTGCCACACAGCTGAAAGGGATACAATGTGTCACCCTACTTCCTGTGACCTTTATGTGCCTTTTTAGTGAGGAAATGAAGAACTAACTAGTGGAGCTGAAAGAGCTGCAGTGCCCTCAAAGGAATTCCACACAGTGTGTGACTCGGCACAGACCCCCCTGGGTGCTCCCGGTGACAGGCTGACGCCACGCTCTCCAGTTCAAGCCCAGCCTGGCCTCCCTGTGACAGCCGCCAACACCCAGAGCATCTTCAGACACACAGGCCGTGAGCCAGACCACCCCCTGGAGCTCTGGGAGAAGGTACCATTCAGACGGACCGCAAGAGGTCCTCACCAGCCCTGCTCTGTCTCTGCTTCGGGGGAGAGAGGAGGACCCAATAGTCAGGGACAGTCTGTTCAGTGTTCAATAAAACACACAGGAGCCGCCAACCTGGGCCTGAAGTGAAGCCAGTTTCCAGCCTGGCACTAGCAGCAGACACATCCTGACACCCAGCTCTCATGAGGACAGGAGGAGATAGTGAGCGTGGGGTGCTAACACAGAGGTCACTTTGGTAACTCTATTACAGCAGCAGGGACAGGCAAAAGATACAGATAATATTATAATGAATACAAAAAATACAATGGACATATAATAAAGGAGGAGGAGGAAGAGGAGGATGTGGATCAAATCAAATGTATTTGTATAGCCCTTTTTACATGCAAGCATGTCACAGAGGGCTTCACAAAGGGCTGGCTGAGGAAGCTCCTGCTGCTCCAAGAGACGCACACGTCTGTTGACCTTTAAAGCCCTTCAGAACCCTCTGAAGGCTTTATCCACACACACACACACACACACACACTCACTCACCACTCTGAAAAACCTTCACTTTGAGTCAAGAAGCTCCAAAAGACGTCGGGCCTCGCTTGCCCGCTGCTCTCCCCCTGACCCAGCTCTCCAGTATTGACGGACTACCGTAATACTGTCATCTAAAAGACGGTAAAACAGGCAACTGGAACAGGAGAGTGTGTGTGTGTGTGTGTGTGTGGGTGTGTGTGGGTGTCACCATGTTGTCAAACCATCCCTCTGAGGATGGAATATGCCAGACTGGACCAAGTGCTTCAGTGCTTCCTGTCTCCATGACGTGGCCTCCCTCTGCCAGCTCCGCCCCCCCGGGGGGCCGAATAGTGCTGGAGGTGCTGAGGGGTCACCTGTGGAACAGGCTTCATATCAGTAGGTCCCCCCCCCCCCTCCCCCTCCCCCTCCCCCTCCCCAAGGTTGCTCTCTTGGAGCATTACTGTTATAGTCTGGGCGTATTGATCCTGAAGGTTGTTTACATTTGAAGTCAATTTTTCTTTGGCACTCAGATTCTCTCTGTGTCTGCCCGTCTACTTCCACACATGAATGAAACAGTTGGCGATAAAATTGTTGGAATGCTTTGCAGGGTCTGTAGCTGTAGGGTATTTTTTTGAAAATGAAAACTTTAAACAAGCTGCGGGTGAAAAATCTAGGCCAAACCTCGCAGCTCTGACACTGAATGCTGCTGCTAATGCTATGCTACAGGCTAGCGTTCCAGTATCATAACTCAGGAACAACTCCCTGACAGTGTGCGCCCATCCCAGAGCCTTATGACACCCAGTTAAACTATTACAAACACAAAAAGATATAAAGAGTTAACAGTTAACGGATTGACTTTTGATGGATGGAAATATGTCGTTTCCATCTGACAGTTACAGTGCGTGTACCCACAGTCCTCTCAAGCTAAAGGGTTTCACATCACGACACCAGCAACAGTTAGCAAGCCCCCCACCAGGTCATTAGCACTCTCATGTCGACTCTCTCCTGACATCAGTGACTTGCTCTCTGGCCACTGAAACAAACAAACAGCCGCCGTTCTGCCTCTGCTGAAGCAGGAGTCAAGCCTGCCCAGAGCGCCCCCTGCTATCAGAGGAGGAAGTACCGGCCTGCTGTGACGTTCTACAGCAAACCCAGTCTCCCATCCACCCCTCCACAGGGCCTCTGCATGGCAGCCTGTCCTCCAGAGACCCACATCTACATCAGCAGCTAGGATAAGGCCCTAATCTGCCCACAGAGTGTTTGTGCTTATCACCAGGTAGACAGCGCTGAACGGGTTCCCCTCAGGGAGACAGGCAGACAAGTTCTAGAAAACAAACACAGATTAGTCCAGGTAAGATCACCATTAAACTAATCAAGCCTCTTACAGTGTAGCTGGGTTATTCCAGTCCTGGCAGCAGTCTGCCTTTCTCTGTCTCCTGCTTTCTCCCCCCGTCTCTCTCCCTCTCCTTCCATCTCTCCCCCTGTCTCTCTCCCTCTCCTCCCATCTCTCCCCCTGTCTCTCTCCCTCTCCTTCCATCTCTCTCTCTCTCTCCCCCCCCATCCTTCCATCTCCCTCCCTCCCTCCATCTCTCTCTCTCTCCCTCCCTCCCTCCTTCCATCTCCCTCTCTCCCCCCCGTTCCACCCCCACCCCGTCTCTCCACTCACGGGGATGAGGCTCATCCAGATGAGTCCATCTCTTCATGTGTGCTGGAGCAGCCCTAACCCTAGCCCTGACCCTGACCCTAAACTCCTGTCTCCCTGACAGACAGCAACAGGTTTCTAATGAGGGGGGGGGGGGGGCAATACAAGTCATTATGAATGATGATGTCCACCACTCTCAGGCTAATCACTGGGAGCTCAAGAGCTCAATCTATACATCCCAAACACAACCACTTATCAGGCACACTCAAACAGCCGTGGAGGCAAACAGGCAAACATTTGCATTCAGATAAGCGGAGGCCTGGATGAGAGATTAACTGCTGAGTTATCTCTCCTTTCCCATTGCCTCTATCAAACACAATCTGCTAGTGACTCAATAGCATTTCAATCCCGCTAAACCTAAACCAACATCCATTCACCTGAGCTGGGCCATCTACAGATGTATGCTCTTCTATTCAGCCACACTTCCACAACCCCATGTGTGTTTCTAAACCAGGTGTGTGTGTGTTTCTAAACCAGGTGTGTGTGTTTCTAGATCAGGCGTAGGTGTTTTTAAACCCATTTCCCTCTCCACAGATACATGTCTGGATTTGCTGCTGGAAAGAACATCCATGTTTCTGACTGGAACCAAGCAGCTCCTGTCCATGACGGTGGAATAGCAGCTGGTGCCCTCACAGCTTCACATGCTACACATGGACCTGCATGTCTGAGGACAGAACTAGGATGGGGGGAGAGAGAGAGGGAGGAGACATGGTTGGAGGAAGAGGGCCTATGTGGGGGGTCTGCTAGAGGGAACAGGACAGACAGAGAGCTCACAGAAAAGGACCCAGGAATAAAAAGCCTGTTGTCCCAGCCCTACTTCCAGAGCTGTCAGTGTGCTGTGGACAGCAGACTCTGCATCAGGGTGACCAGGTCCCATTCTCACTGAAAGCAGCTTAAACATCACGCTCCCAGGAACCACTGAAATCTGGACTGTTCAACGCTCCAAACAGGCCTGGAGCATCACATCCTTAACAAAGCAGAGTCAAGTACTGGGAATCACAGAGAAGTGCTTTCTCTCTTCAGTAAAAGCAGTTCTGACAGAAAGCAGTAGCACTTTGTTACTGTGGTAAGCCATTACCTGTTCATGTCTGGCTGCATAATTGAACCCAAATAAAGAGACTACTTGTTCAAAAGCTGCTTCTCTTGAATATTTCATTCTTGTACAAGAATAAAGCTCAAGGGAGTGTCTATTCAGGGTAAGGGCTGTGTTCATTTATTTATTCTTATACAGCACTGGGGGGCTAGGCTGCTGCAGCTAGCGCTGCACTGGAGATGATGGAAAAGGCCCCAGGAAGGAGAGACAAGAGGAGGAAGAAGAGGAGAGAGAGCGGGATGAAGATTGAGTACATTCATTTTGTAGGCTGTTCATGACCAGCAGCGTGGACTAATCCCTGAGATGCCTGGGTGATCTTTAACAGGTCCCCCTAGTGGGGGGCAGCACAGATTAGTCTGCACTTACACACTGCTCATCCACTCTGGTGTCTGGTCATCAGGGCAGAGGGACACATGTGGGCAGAGCTTTAAATCGCTGAATGAACAATCTCCTCAAAGCCAGCGTGAAGGACAAGAGGGAGGAGGAGGGGGAAAGGGGAGGGGTAGAGGAGGAGGGGGAGAGGAGGAGGGGGAGAAGGGGAGGGGAGGAGACAGAGGATGAGAGGAGGAGGGGGAGAGAAGGAGGGGGAGAGGGGGAGGGGAGGAGACAGAGGATGAGAGGAGGAGGGGAGGAGACAGAGGATGAGAGGACAGCAGCTCCTCCTTCAACACCCCCCCAGAAGAGCTGGGTGAGGGGGTGGGGTGAGGGGGGTGGGGTGGGGTGAGGGGGGCGGGGTGGGGTGAGGGGGGTGGGGTGATGGGGGTGGGGTGGGCAGGCACCCTTCAATTTCCAGCGGGCACTACATAAGAGTCTCCCAACAAAGTGCTTTTGTGCAAACAAACCAAAGAGCCATTAAGCAGAGGAGCTCTTATTAGATAAGAGGAAGAGTGTTTCACATCTCCATTAGCAGGTATAAATATAGGACCTTAAGCTCTTTAAGCACAGAGGAATTCATGATGATGAGACATGATGGTGAGGCACGATGGTGAGGCACGATGATGAGGCACGATGGTGAGGCATGGTGAGGCATGATGGTGAGGCACGATGGTGAGGCATGGTGAGGCATGATGGTGAGACATGATGAGACATGATAAGGCATGAGGGGCATGATGAGGCATGAAGAGGCATGAGGGGCATGATGAGGCATGATGAGGCACGATGGTGAGGCATGATGGTGAGGCACGATGGTGAGGCATGATGGTGAGGCACGATGGTGAGGCACGATGGTGAGGCTCGATGATGAGGCATGATGGTGAGGCACGATGGTGAGGCATGATGGTGAGGCTCGATGATGAGGCATGATGGTGAGGCACGATGGTGAGGCATGATGGTGAGGCTCGATGATGAGGCATGATGGTGAGGCACGATGGTGAGGCACGATGGTGAGGCTCGATGATGAGGCATGATGGTGTGTGTGCTGGCAGACTCGAGTCTGATTTATGTTAGGATATTTCCCCAAATGTCAACCCTCGGGCTATTTGTGAATCCCTCCCCTTGCCTCCTGTGGTTCCAGCAGTTTCACACCCAGGGTTGTGTTCACACCTCGGGTCCCATGAAGTGCAGTCGCTCACAGGGACCGGATCTGCCCGCGGTGTCCTGCGACTCATATCTGCAGCGCTAAAAGAGCTTGTCTGTTTAACACTACTCACTAATGGATGAGCTCAGTAGACCTGTGTCTGGTGCTGGCAGCAGGGCCAGGGTCAGGCCTGTTTACTGCATCATTCATCGATGAGTCTGGGCTCGGCTTTCACTCTCCACACCCCTCTACCAGGCCCAACACTTTAGGAGGCAGCAGTCTGGAGAGATAATAAAGAATGACGGATGTTGCTGGGGACAACGAGAGAGAGAGACAACGAGAGATATCTGTCTGTTTGTTTAACCACTGGTCTTTCCACTTACAACTTAACTTCGGCATCTTTAACTTCACCCAATGAGCTGTTAATCATCTGTGTAGCAAAGAGAGAGAGAGAGAGAGAGAGAGAGAGAGAGAGAGAGAGAGAGAGAGAGAGAGAGAGAGAGAAAGCCTGGAGGTCAGAGGTCAGAAGAGGAAATGTAATTAAAGTGGATCGCCAGTGCAACAGAACCCTCTGTGTTGTGTGGAATCTGTCATAACAAGCTCGTCACTCAGGGCAGGGGCGCCCTTAAAACCATCCCACTCGTGTGCCACTCATCACAGAGATAAACATGAACTTTAAAATAATCATCTTAAAACTAGATTTACCTACATTAAGGCTTAGTATGCCAGACATAACCGATATAAAAGTACATAGGTCAATTCTAATACTAAAGTCTGGACAATAACTCAAAAGCTTTTTACTTGATAGAGTTCTACTTCGAATGGTGGAACTTCAAGCGTGAACAGTATGAATATTTATAAGATCCATGGTGTAGCCTAGTTAGCTGTGTATTCTATGATTCACCACGATTCTAGCTGAGCAACAGCGCAAAGCCGGAGCTGACGAAGTAATTATCGAGCCAGCTCTAACTAGCTAGTAGTAGCTGGCTACTAGCTGGTAGCTGGTAGACCCGGTGCTTTGGACAACTTGCTAGTCTAACACTGTTTGTAACAGCCAAAGCCATTGAAAAATATGTTTTGGTAACAGCTAGCAGACATAATGTACTACTAGTACATTGTTCTTTTGTTGTCGATTTATTTTTAAAAATCTCGGAAAAATCGTGAAACTATTTTTTATCGAATCGTGATCCCAAGAATCGATTCGAGTCGAATCATGAGGTACCAAAAGATTCCCACCCCAAGTAGATAGTCTAGTCATTCTGCAGTTCTACAAGCCAGTTGTAGACTGATATTAGCCTACCAGGTTGTATTAACCTACCAGCCTACGAGTCACCTAAAAAAAAAACAACAAACACCAAACACCCCCCCAAAAAATATAAAATAAAAGATAACTCCCAAATCCCGGAAGCTAGCTAACTAGGCTAACTAGCAAGCTAACAAAAAGCTCTCCGTCTCTACCAAATGCAGAAAACATACAAGCTTTTATTGTACAGCCGGCCTTGTTAAGAACGCACGCGTCGTGTGACGTCTTGACCTCATGTTTCTGACTGTGGTTAGCTAGTTAGCTAAGGTGCAAAGATTTACCCATCGCCATTCAACCTTATATTACGAAGTAGGGCTGGGTGTAACTTGAGCGTTAGGCAAATCTAAGCAAAAATGAAAAGAAGGCTTCAAGAAAGAAGACAAGTGTGTTGTCAGAGCTAACTGTGCCAGGGCAGGACTGCTGGCAGGGCGGGAGCAGGGTAGCTCTACTTAGTTGGTTTCAGCCCTGTAAGCAATGAGGACCTGGAGGGAGGCCTGGCCACAGACCCATCAATAACAGATGAAAACACAGATCAGCCAACAGCCTGGTGCTGCATCTCCACAGATGTTGAAACCCAGAGCTGGTTGTAAGGGGACGCCCCAGAGGGGAGGAGCCTCATGGGTAAACAGGAAGAACAGTACCGCAGGCATCACCTTCTCCAACCTCAAGGTCTACTTTGACCTTTTATCGACCGTTATTAAAAGATACATAATAATAATAGTGTTGTGCTGCTCTGATTGCTTCTGCAGGCCCCCCCCCCCGAGGAAGGCTTGGAGCATGTCTTTCAGACCCCCTCCCCCCCTTAGGAAGGCTTGGAGCATGTCTTTCAGACCCCCCCCCCCCTGAGGAAGGCTTGGAGCATGTCTTTCAGACCCCCCCCCCCTGAGGAAGGCTTGGAGCATGTCTTTCAGACCCCCCCCCCCTGAGGAAGGCTTGTCTTTAATCATCTCAGTGTCTTTAATCATCTCAGTGTCTCAGTTTCATCTTTCCTAGCAGGGTCACTGGGTACAGACCTGTGCTCCTGCCTCAGTCCTCCCAGACGGTCCCTGCCTCAGTCCTCCCAGACGGTCCCTGCCTCAGTCCTCCCAGACGGTCCCTGTCTCAGTCCTCCCAGACGGTCCATGCCTCAGTCCTCCCAGACGGTCCCTGCCTCAGTCCTCCCAGACGGTCCCTGCCTCAGTCCTCCCAGACGGTCCCTGCCTCAGTCCTCCCAGACGGTCCCTGCCTCAGTATGTCCACATGATGAATGTACTCTTGTCATGCTGGTGCTTTTACCAAAGTTTCTCAGAGTAGCCCAAGTCCAGTGGTTTTCTGTAGTGTGTGCAGCAGTAATGTAGCATCTGTGATGTCAAACTAGATTGAAACTGTGAAGAAAAAAGGCTCATAAGACACAAATAATAACTTGCAATCTCAGGGTTCGCAGGATAAGAAACAAGGCCAGCCCAGCCCAGCTCAGGTCAGGTCTGAAGGAACAGCCCAGGTCAGGTCAGGTCAGGTCTGAAGGAACAGCCCAGGTCAGGTCAGGTCTGGTCTGAAGGAACAGCCCAGGTCAGGTCTGGTCTGAAGGAACAGCCCAGGTCAGGTCTGGTCTGAAGGAACAGCCCAGGTCAGGTCTGGTCTGAAGGAACAGCACAGGTCAGGTCTGGTCTGAAGGAACAGCCCAGGTCAGGTCAGGTCAGGTCTGAAGGAACAGCCCAGGTCAGGTCAGGTCTGGTCTGAAGGAACAGCCCAGGTCAGGTCTGGTCTGAAGGAACAGCCCAGGTCAGGTCTGGTCTGAAGGAACAGCCCAGGTCAGGTCAGATCAGGTCTGAAGGAACAGCCCAGCTCAGGTCTGGTCTGAAGGAACAGCCCAGGTCTGGTCTGAAGGAACAGCCCAGGTCAGGTCAGGTCTGAAGCCCGCTAGCATGATCATGGAACGCTGACAGGCAGGGGTGAGGACCGCGGAGACAGAGAGACACAGAGAGAGATAGAGAGACACAAAGAGAGATAGAGAGACAGAGAGAGAGACAGTGAGAGAGAGACAGAGAGAGAGAGAGACAGAGAGAGATAGAGAGAGACAGAGAGAGACAGAGAGATAGAGAGACAGAGATAGATAAAGAGACAGAGAGAGAGAGACACAGAGAGAGATAGAGAGACAGAGAGAGACACAGAGAGAGAGATAGAGAGCCTTGATAGAAGCCAGGGACCATGGGCGACAGATCCCCTCTCCTTCACTAAGGGCCTCTATGAAGAATTAGCCTCCAGCTATCCAGTCATTCTGTCCAGGTTAGATGCCCCTCACAGCCTTGACCTGGCTCTCACTGCCAGGGTCCAAACATGGAACAGCTTTCTCTCTGTGACATTTACATTTACCAGACTCTCTTATCCAGAGCGACTTACAGTAAGTAGAGGGACATTCCCCAGGGGCAAGTAGGGTGAAGTGCCTTGCACAAGGACACGTCATTTTTCACGGCCAGGAATCGAACTGGCAACCTTCTGATTAATAGCCCGATTCCCTAACCGCTCAGCCATCTGACTCTCCAGTGATTACTGAACAGTAATCACCGTAAGAACAGTAGAAAATATGCTGTTCATTTAGAATCAGTACTTGTTTTTGATCCAGTATTTACATATTTACTTGCAATTTAACTAGTGCTGATGTGAATCCTGACATCTCAGGCTACACCAACAAAAGTAAAATAAGCACGCATACGCACAGTGATTTGTGTGACTGTGGGAGCACCGTCAGTAGGCAGCATGCTTGACCTCACACAGCCTGGGCTGACTGATCACACAGCAGGGAGCCAAGAGGCCTGCTGCCCCCTTAATCTGAGATTACACACACAGGGATGTGACCTCCAGCCCACCGGCCTTCCTGTTCCTCTGCCTCGACGACAAGATGAGCTCTTTAGAGATCTGAAGAGCTGTCTGATAGTAAAGTGCACAAACACGCATTGAGAAATTAGTGTTTATTCTCTTGAGTGGCCAGACTTAACTGGAACCTTAAGTAGCACAGTTTATGTCTGTGGAGTTCTGAGACGAGGCGCCGTACATTTCTATGGTGGGTCATCTGCCTTCTGGGTCGTGTGCATTCTGGGTCGTGTGCATTCTGGGTCGTGTGCATTCTGGGTCGTGTGCATTCTGGGTTTGTATGTGTTTAGGCATTGTTTTGTAGAACCATGACAGCGCAGCAAAGCCAGAGAGGTTTTGTCTGTGAAATAAACGTCCTCTGTGTTGCTGCAAGCACAGCCTGCTCAGGACAGGCTGAGGGGAGACAGACGGAGGAAGAGAGAAAGACAAGCTACAAACTTTAGTATCTTTTTCCACCAGTGTGCTTATTTTGACAGGATCCTCCTTGTGTCAGAAAAAGAGTTTCCATGTTTCCATGAGGGAGGGTGAGGGATCTTCCTTCCAGACTGGAAAGTGTGGCCACCTCCACCTCGGCCCTGGGTTAGGGTTAGCCTGGGTTAGGGTTAGCCTGGGTTAGGGTTAGCCTGGGTTAGGGTTAGCCTGGGTTAGGGCTAGCCTGGGTTAGGGTTAGCCTGGCCACAGAGCTCCAGACACCAGCTCCCCTCTTGCAGGGGGCGCTCCGGGGCGCTGGGAGAGAGGGGCTGTCAGGAGAGGGTGAGATGCTGGGAGAGAGGGGCTGTCAGGAGAGGGTGAGATGCTGGGAGAGAGGGGCTGTCAGGAGAGGGTGAGATGCTGGGAGAGAGGGGCTGTCAGGAGAGGGTGAGATGCTGGGAGAGAGGGGCTGTCAGGAGAGGGTGAGATGCTGGGAGAGAGGGGCTGTCAGGAGAGGGTGAGATGCTGGGAGAGAGGGGCTGTCAGGAGAGGGTGAGATGCTGGGAGAGAGGGGCTGTCAGGAGAGGGTGAGATGCTGGGAGAGAGGGGCTGTCAGGAGAGGGTGAGATGCTGGGAGAGAGGGGCTGTCAGGAGAGGGTGAGATGCTGGGAGAGAGGGGCTGTCAGGAGAGGGTGAGATGCTGGGAGAGAGGGGCTGTCAGGAGAGGGTGAGATGCTGGGAGAGAGGGGCTGTCAGGAGAGGGTGAGATGCTGGGAGAGAGGGGCTGTCAGGAGAGGGTGAGATGCTGGGAGAGAGGGGCTGTCAGGAGAGGGTGAGATTCTGGGAGAGAGGGGCTGTCAGGAGAGGGTGAGATGCTGGGAGAGAGGGGCTGTCAGGAGAGGGTGAGATGCTGGGAGAGAGGGGCTGTCAGGAGAGGGTGAGATGCTGGGAGAGAGGGGCTGTCAGGAGAGGGTGAGATGCTGGGAGAGAGGGGCTGTCAGGAGAGGGTGAGATGCTGGGAGAGAGGGGCTGTCAGGAGAGGGTGAGATGCTGGGGGGGGGCGTGCACAGGAGAAGAGGAGGAGAGCGAATGCTCTTGGCAGCAGGGTTAGGGTTAGGGTTAGAGCGGATGCACTTGGCAGCGTTAGCAGCTGTCTGCTTGAGGAGGAATGTCAAAAGTTTCCCAAGGAAATAATTCCTTCTCCAGGAAGTTAGAGTGTGCCAAGAGAGCCTGGGCCCAGGACGGAGGAGGAGGAGGGGGGGTGGAGCAGCTAAGGGAACAGCTAGCCCAGGACGGAGGAGGAGGAGGGGGGGTGGAGCAGCTAAGGGAACAGCTAGCCCAGGACGGAGGAGGAGGAGGGGGGGTGGAGCAGCTAAGGGAACAGCTAGCCCAGGACGGAGGAGGAGGAGGGGCGGTGGAGCAGCTAAGGGAACAGCTAGCCCAGGACGGAGGAGGAGGAGGGGGGGTGGAGCAGCTAAGGGAACAGCTAGCCCAGGACGGAGGAGGAGGAGGGGGGGTGGAGCAGCTAAGGGAACAGCTAGCTCCTAATAGGAAGTCCCACCCCAGGATATGGTCGTGTGACCAGAGAGGTGAGACCTAGCCAGGGGTCAACATGGGTCAGGACCAGCACCAGGAAGGCCCAGCTCTGCCCTCCTCCCAAGTCCTCAAAGTAGAAAAACTCCTGAAAAAACAACAAGCACCCGGTCTGCAGGGCTGGAGGTCAGAGCACTGCGCTGGAGTCTTGGTACTGCGCTGAATACCTGGCACCAGAACCTAGTAAACATGGGGGATGAAAAAGTAAAGATCTTCCGGAGGGAAACTCTCCACTCAAGACTGAATTCCATCCATGGAGGGAAGAAAACACAGGAGAAAATAGATATTCAACAGCCCACAAAGGCTGAATAAAGCTGCACAGGAATAAATCATAAAAATTGACGAATCCATTTTAATGATTTAATCCTGTACGCCCTAGATTTTAGGGCTTAAGAGTTTTGGTTTATGGTGGGTCTGACAGACCTTAAGTGACTTGGCTAATATCTAGAAGAATATGACAGCAAGAAAAAAATACTGTGCACCACGCCTTGGAGTGACATGCAGGTTGGGGTTAGGAGCCGACACGGTAAGTCTGCTGCTAGTGTTGATGGTCCTGCTCTGGCTGTTGTGTCAGTTGTCAACAGAGTTGTAGTCCTGCATGTCACCCAGACAGATCTCCATGCTGCATTCCTGGAGGGCTGGGAGGCAGGGCTGGCTGGGAGGCAGGGCTGGAGGCAGGGCTGGCTGGGAGGCAGGGCTGGCTGGGAGGCAGGGCTGGAGGCAGGGCTGGAGGCAGGGCTGGAGGCAGGCTGGAGGCAGGCTGGAGGCAGGGCTGGAGGCAGGGCTGGAGGCAGGCTGGGAGGCAGGGCTGGAGGGCAGGCTGGGAGGCAGGGCTGGAGGCAGGCTGGAGGCAGGGCTGGAGGCAGGGCTGTTTATCATCCCAACGGAACAGGATTAAGCAGGGTCCAGTGAGCAGCATCAGATTACCACCTCATCTTCTTTCTCAGTTATGAAATCAGATTACAGCTGCTCCCCTGAAGAGGGGCTGGTGGAGGAAGGGGCTGGTGGAGGAAGGGGCTGGTGGAGGAGAGGGGCTGGTGGGGGACGGAGGCAAGCTGAGGCAGACAGAGGCAGACTGAGGCAGGCCCAAGAGAGGCAAGCATCCTCTCTGCCCTTCTGTGGAGTAAACCCAATTACCATGGAGATGGAGCCTGTCAATGGGGTCTTATCAGGACCCACGGACAGCACACAGGCAACACAGCCTCCCCTCCCCCTCTCCTCTCATCCTCTCCTTTCCTCCTCTCCTCACCTTCCCTCCCCCTCTCCTCTCATCCTCTCCTTTCCTGCTCTCCTCACCTCACCTCCCCTCTCCCCTCATCCTCTCCTCCCCTCCCCTCCCCCTCTCCTCCCCTCCCCCTCTCCTCCCCTCCCCCTCTCCTCTCATCCTCTCCTTTCCTGCTCTCCTCACCTCCCCTCTCCCATCATCTTCTCCTCACCTCCCCCTTTCCTCCCCTCCCCCTCTCCTCTCAGCCTCTCCTCTCCACATCTGGGGTGAAGTCACCCTCTGCGACCTCTAACCCCTACCACCCTACTGCTACACTTCCCTGACCTAGTCAAACAATGCAGCCTTCTTGCACTTGCCTCCACATACCACACCCTCTCTTTACACATGCCTGGACCCCATAGAGTCGAGGTGAGGTCACAACATGCCTGGACCCCACAGCGTTGAGGTGAGGTCACAACATGCCTGGACCCCACAGCGTTGAGGTGAGGTCACAACATGCCTACTCTTTTCTTCTCTGCACGCTTGGCTTTGTGAACAGGGGGTTTCCATCACTTTCGCCTCAAAACTGATTTTAAGCTTTTTCTGCTCTCCTTGTCTGTTGTTGATTATCCTGCAACATTCATGCTGCATTGGTCAGCTATTCCTCCAGAGAAAGAGAGAAAGAGCGAGAGAGAGCGAGAGAGAGAGAGAGGAAGGGAGGTACTCCCTTGTCTGAACCTAAACACAAGAGTCAGGTTACAGCTATTGGGAGAGAAGGGAAGGACTGTACAATGCATGAAAATATGCACACTCAAGATAAGTGATATTCAAATATTATGATGTTTTGGATAAATAACTGTGCATCAGTGTAATCTAATACATATAAAGCCTGTTTTGTTCTTCTTAGTCAAGATGTAGCTTGAAAACTTCACTTTCAATAACAAGATATTGAGGTTGGCATCTCTTTGCTAAAGGCTTGCTTAAGACCTTGTATGCAGTCACCAGAACTAGAGTTCCTTGGACTGCACACCACCACGATCAAAATTAAATTGAGCAAATTCAAAATCAAAGCTGCAAACCTACAAGGGCTTACTGTACCCCCCTTTGCTACTGTACCCTATACCAGTGTCTGGGAGGGATGATATTTGGGTTGGAAAATATGTCTTAATAATTATTCACAATTCGGTCAGGTGGCTGAGGGAATTGGGCTAGTATTCGGAAGGTTGCTGGTTCAATTCCCGGCCGTGCAAAATGACGTTGTGTCCTTGGGCAAGGCACTTCACCCTACTTGCCTCGGGGGAATGTCCCTGTACATACTGCAAGTCGCTCTGGATAAGAGCGTCTGCTAAATGACAATGTAAATGTAATTACTTTGTCATAGGTAGTGCTTGAAGTGGTATGCAGTACCGGCAATTGTACATTTTACTCACATTTTACCGGCACTTTTGCTTGCGTACCGCTACTTCTCGCAAGTAGCCGGCCCGGTCCTCTACCACTGACAGAGAAAGCTTCAGCATCAGAGAGAGATTGGTAATGACCCTATCACTACGTGACTTACCTCAGATCTTGACGAATCACAGTAAGGCAAGCAGTCGGCCCACCCTATCAAAAGTTTGCTTCTCCATGGACGCTAGTTCAAAAAAGCCTGCGTAACAGATTTTTCACTGCTGAAAACCTAGGAACTCAAAAAGTGTGTCGAGTTTTGGAGTTTGTAGTCATTATGTTAGCCTGGCTTCAGAAAGGCACTAAAGAACGTGTGTTCCAGAGCCAGACACGTCAACAGAGTTCCAAGTCCAACCAGAAACATCGGGTACAAATCATGAGCTTCAAACTTGTTTAAATAAATACATACACATGCCGCGGGAACTAGGGGCGTGGACTGGCCATTGGGAACGCTGGGAGAAGAATAACGATGGAAAACCAGGCTAAGAAACATAAGGGTGGGGCTGAAAAATGGAGACAAAAATACATCACCTTGACAAGACAAGGTTTTACCAATGAAAAAATGGCTATGCTTATTTTACATAAAGCTCAAAAAACGGTTATGCGCTCAAATAAAGGCCTCAAATTGCTGCGCGCGCTCGCTTTAAGTACCTATCTTTCTTTCCAAACTAGCATCACATCAAACACAAACTTTGCATGCATTAGCAGGACAGTTTTTGCTGACAGTTTTTAATTGTCATCAGTAATTACTGATGACAATTACAACGAATTATTCAGTTAAAACTTGAACAAATAAATGATAATGATAGGGAAATTGTATATTTTAAACACCCCTTTTTATATAATTTGGGTCGCAATGGTTTGTTATTTTGAAAATGCGGGTCGCCGAATAAAAATGTTTGTAAACCACTACCCTATACCCTACTCTGTACCCTACTGTACCCTACACCCTAACCTACTGTACCCTACCGTACCCTACGCCCTACCCTACTGTACCCTAACCTACTGTACCCTACGCCCTACCCTACTGTACCCTAACCTACTGTACCCTACACCCTACCCTACTGTACCCTACTGTACCCTACTTTTTGTAGCCTACTACCTTCAATTGGTAAAACCTTGTCTAGTGAAGCTGATTTCTTTGTCTCTTAATTTTTCAGCCCCACCCTACGTTTCTTAGCCTGGTTTTCCATCATTATTCTTCTCCCGGTGTTCCCGATGGCCAGTCCGCTACTGCGGAGCAGTGCCACGGTGGTGGATTTTTAAGTTGTATCAATTTAAATTCTTGTGCTGTCAGGGGGTGCTGCAGCACCCTCAGCACCCCTAGTTCATGCTGTCAGGGGGTGCTGCAGCACCCTCAGCACCCCTAGTTCATGCTGTCAGCAGGGGGTGCTGCAGCACCCTCAGCACCCCTAGTTCATGCTGTCAGGGGGTGCTGCAGCACCCTCAGCACCCCTAGTTCATGCTGTCAGCAGGGGGTGCTGCAGCACCCTCAGCACCCCTAGTTCATGCTGTCAGGGGGTGCTGCAGCACCCTCAGCACCCCTAGTTCCCGCGGCCATGCCTACACCCTAACCTACTGTACCCTATACCCTACCCTACTGTACCCTATACCCCACCCTACTGTAACCTATACCCCACCCTATTATAACCTATACCCCACCCTATTATAACCTATATCCCTTACTGTACCCTATACCCTACCCTACTGTACCCTATATCCTACCCTACTGTACCCTATATCCTACCCTACTGTACCCTATACCCTACCCTACTGTACCCTATACCCCACCCTACTGTAACCTATACCCCACCCTACTATAACCTATATCCCTTACTGTACCCTATACCCTACCCTACTGTACCCTATATCCTACCCTACTGTACCCTATATCCTACCCTACTGTACCCTATACCCTACCCTACTGTACCCTATACCCTACCCTATACTCTACCCTATACCCTACCCTCTACCTTACCCTGCCCTGCCCTAAAGGGAAGTGTAACGGTGTGAGAACCTTGAAACTCACTCCTCAAGTATGTAGCAGGCCACCCGTGTCAACAAAGGGCTAGCTTTTCGTTGACTTAGTTGGTAGTGGTTGCGCTTGGCAAGTCGGAAGCCGAGCGTTGGAATCCCATGAGTGGCGGAGCGTGGCTGTTACATACCGTCACAGAAGCAGCAGGCTGGGGTGTGACATGGGCAGTTATCAGAAGACGTTCACTAGGCCTGCACAACCTTTTACAAAGAAGAACATCTTGAACCTGGTTCTCCGGTACTAAGCTGTGAGAAGAACAGCCTTGGTCCATGAGGAATAGAAGTCAGTGAATCATGCTTCGCAAACAACAGCTTTGTTTGAAGGAATGCCCTCCCAGAGAAGGGATCATTTTCAGTTCCACACAGCTGGGTCACCATATGCTGAGGGCAGGTGGAGGAACTAGCTAGCTAGCAGCTGCACAGCGCAGTCCAGAGGAGGACTGTCTGGGTCGGGCTTCATGCAACATTAAGTCATTCTCAACATTTGGGCCCAGTCTCAACACTCAGCTGAAAATCCTGCTGGCCCAGCAGGGCTGGAGAGTCGGCTTTCACATCAAGACAACTTTCCATATCAGCTACATTCAGTCCCAAAGCCAATCATTTCCAAACGTACCTCCTTGAAAGTGAGGTTGTAGGCAAAGCTAAACAGGCATTAATCTAGTGCTGCAGCAAGATTTCTATCTCAGATATTGAGCCAGTAACTGAGTTTGTCACTGCACCTGAAAGAGACACATTTGCCTTTCCTCCTAGTTGATACCGCATCAAAACACACATTTAACTCATTCTCCTCTTCATAAACACAACCTTTCTTTCTCTCTTCAGCACTGTATTTTTTATCATATTATTTTAGGATTTACAGAACATAGAATCAGACTACAGCTGAACTGGTCCTGCATACATGACATATCTCACATTATGACAGCATATTTTGCATTTGTGGAGGTTAAGTACATTGCCTCTCTCTCTCTCTCTCTCTCTCTCTCTCTCTCTCTCTCTCTCTCTCTCTCTCTCTCTCTCTCTCTCTCTCTCTCTCTCTCTCTCTCTCTCTCTCTCTCTCTCTCTCTCTCTCTCTCTCTCTCTCTCACACACACACACACACACACACACACACACACACACACACACACACACACACACACACACACACACACACACACACACACACACACACACACACACACACACCCCCTGCCTGCTTCTCTTCCAGGACACATCTAGGTCACAGCTGATTAATGTTCAGAGCTTCAGTGAGCTTTCCCAGTCAGGGGGCAGCAATGCCTGCTCCCCCAATTATGTTTACCAACACAGGACATTCCCAAACTAGCTGGCCCCGCTCCCTACACACCTCCCGAGGAAGGCAGGACTTGTGCGCTGACTGAAATGTTACAATCCCCGTCTAGCCCCATGTGCCATGGTGATTCCAAGACTGTCACTGAAGATGCTGCTGAAAATGGAGGTTGAAACAGAACCACTGGTGGCTACGTAAAGCAGCCGCAGACCAGACATGACTGCATGAGTCACTCAAGTTGTTCAAACACTGGAGCTCTCGCTGAGATATAAAACCAGGGAAAGCTTGTCATACTAGACAGGTTGACATTGTATGCCATAGCGTGTTTATCACTGGATCAGTTTAAGCAACGCGTAAAAAAAATAAATGTAAATTCGTCTTTTGAGATTTGAATCAGTGTGGCTGCAAATGTTTTGCTAAGCAACAAGTAACTGATCTATTCAACATTGTAAAGTGTGCTTCGTCGATGTAGCCTCCTGTAACTGTGCTTTCAACAAACAGCGTGTCGGTCTCTTACTATTTACAGCGGGTCTACGCGTTTTGTGAACCGGACACCGCCGTTTCTGGACCGGGTAGTTATGACGGAAGGTTTAACATATCAAATATTTTCGTACCCGAAACTATACTGTACGCCAAAGGACCATAGAGTTCAATGCAAAATACCCGCCAACACGGAACTGTGAACAGTTTCAGGTGTAATAATCAATACAATTATAAACAAATTTCAAAGATTCCACGTGCTAACGTCAGACATATGAGAGTTGAGAGTGAAAACACCAGGTTATAAAACGCATTTAACATTCAAAACTCACAACATTTTTTAACATTAGGAGAAATCTGTCTTTTTTTGTTGAATATCAACATGTTAGCTATATTTATCATAGCTACCACACAGCCGCTCCTGCTCCATGCAGCGAACAGAGGCGTGCAAACCGTGCGCACCCAGTGCTAAAACGCAGGGACCAATGCTAAGTGAACTATCCTATTATTCTTGTATCAGAGAAAAATCGAATTAAATAACATTTCCACCTTAGTGGGTTTAAGCACAATACCTTGGTACACAGCTTGGAGACGAGCGGTCTATTTCCCAAGTCGCAAAGAGGTTCATAGGAACAGGGATGGGTCCTGATCCCCCCGAACCCTGGACAACCGTCCCGGTGAGCCCTCCAGCCGGGACAGTCATCGGTGCTGGTCCGGCGCCACCACTACTTGGGTTCAGGAAGGCGGCCCGAACCCCTCCTCGCTCCACAGCCGCCGCCATCATCACCTCCTCTGCCTGGGAAGCAACTCTGACTGTGTCTGACTCGCGCGGCTGGTGCTGCTCGAGCCCGTCCGGGAAGCCCGCTGCTCCAGTTTCTCTCACAAACTATAAGCAGCAGCGATGAAGTGAGGCGCTATAGTGGTGATGTTGATGGGCGGGGCCTGACAGTTCCTACTGTAAAATACGACGTCCTGTTCCTGAACGCTAGGGGGAGCCTCTGCGGGTCGTTATGAAGACCCCTACGCCACCGTAGCCCTTGTTTACTTTTGTTTACTGAATTCCTGTCTGACTCTTACACGCCTCCACAGAAAGTAAAATCAAACATATTATGATGATGATGATGATGATGATGATGATGATGATGATGATGAACTACCCTCTAATGGCCACTGTCTGAATTACTTAAACGCCAGTTAGGTCACTTTCTGTAACACAGTTGTTCACTGGCACACAAGAGCAACAGTCGAGCATCACTTGTAGGGTACTGCCATCTAGTGGCCATACGATAAATGAGTCATAATATATCTGTAAAGTTATATTTTCAATGCGTAGCCCTGTTTACAAGCAGCAGAGATGGCAAAAGTCCACACATCCTTCACTGGTAGAAGTAGAAGTACAGATACTAAAAAGACTGGTAAAAGTTGATGTACTGACGACACCTTTTCACTCAAAGTAAAGAACTGTGGGCTCTGACATACTGAAGTAAAAAGAAGCCATTACTACTACCTGTTTGAATGTCTTGCTGGTAAACAGACCTCATCATGTTGCTCATCACAAAAAAACACTTTCCAGGAAACTTTTTTTAACACAGACAATTTAGAACCTCTCCCTCATTATGGCCATGAAGGATCAGGAATGTGTCTGTTTTCAGTCATGACGACATCGCTAACTCCTCTATCTCATCCAGAACGTACCTTTTTTTTGAAACATTAAAACCTTTTCCCAAAACATTTTTCTCAACCCTTAGAAACTTTTTTTCACACATCACGACACAAACTTTGCATTTTTTTAAAACCTTTTTAGAAAATGTAAATAATTTAAATTAAAAAATGCATGCACTTACAATAAATAATATTTATCATACCACCAAATACAGATTAAACCTAAAGTTGCGAGTCTGGCTTTAAAATGTAAGAAGTAGAAAGTTCAGATATTTATGTAAAAATGTAAGGAGTGAAAGTAAAAAGTTGTCAAAAAAATTAAGTACTGATACCGGAAAAATCTACTTAAGTACAGTAACAAAGTATTTGTACTTCCTTACTTCCCATTTCTGACAAGCAGTGTCACAGAGGGCTTCACCTACGCCCAAGAACTGCACCTAAACCAACTTAAACCCTCAAGGAAGACAAGGAAAAACTTCCAGTGAAACTCAGAGAGGGCTCCCCTCTTCCAGAGACGGTCAAAGACACAGAGTGGTGCAGACCAGAGGCTGCACACAGTCATGCAGCAAGAACAGAGAAAAAGTGGACTGTAAAACACAGATATTGGATGATGTTAATTTAGTCTCTTCTGGTTACTTGTCTGCTAACTCATCATAGGACAGCTGGACAAGCTGTATTTTCACGTACATACATTACAGGTACATTGCTTACATAACATTTTTGTAAAAAAAAAAAAAAGGATTACCCAAGCTGTTTGAGTGATGAAGTCATCCCTTTTTTTGTGAACTTGCCTCCAAAAAGTGACAGCAAACGCACCTGCTCAAACCACCAGTAGGTTGCACCCTCGCTCCGTCAAAACAAGTTCACTCTCTCTCTCTCTCTCTGTCTCTCTCTCTCTCTGTCTCTCTCTCTCTCTCTCTCTCTCTCTGTTTCTCTCTTTTCCTCTCTTTCCCCTCTTTCTTTTTCTGTCTGAGCATGTGATTATTCTGAATTGTCCGTTATCTATTTCAGTATTGTCACCACCGCTGTTGTCAGTTCTCAATCTGACAGGATAGAGAGTAGTGAGCTTTATATTTTAAAGCTCACTACTGCATGAGGGGGTGGGGATGAGCACATATTATGAGTGATTGATCCCAATACTATGGTGATGCGCTGTCAGAGCATCCTGACAGTGTGTTAAACACTGACCAGCAGCATTTTACATTTAGTCATTTAGCAGACGCTCTTATCCAGAGCGACTTACTGTAGTACAGGGACATTCCCCCGAGGCAAGTAGAGTGAAATGCCTTGCACAATGACACAACGTCATTTGGCACGGCCGGGAATTGAACTACCAACCTTCAGATTACTAGCCTGATTCCCTTACAGCTCAGAAATCAACTGGTGCAGAAAAAAATTACAACTTTGTAGATATCCATAATTTTTTTAATGGCACTAGTTGAGGGCACTTAAGAAGCAAGCTGGAATTATTTAAAGCCATCTGTCAATTTCCTGAGAGAAGTGTTGGTAGTTGTTCTGCTGATGTGTTTAAAATACTGTGCGTGGGAGGAAGGCAGCAGCCAGCAGCAGAGAAAACAGCTTCTGTTTCTGAGTGTTTCTTCTTTTTAGGCAACATCTGCCTCTGCCTCTGCAATTCTCCCACTTAGACTCTGCTTGGAAGTGAAGGCATGGCACATAAGAGGCAGAACTTGAGAAACAGCAAACGGAGAGATGAGTATGTCAGTTGCTTCCTGGTAATCTCTCCCCAAGAGTCCACAGCCTGACACTAGTAATGCATTAGTCATCATCTCTCTACTGAATCTGTCAGTATTCAAAGTTAGTAAACTTCTGCATGACTCAAGTCTTGTTTTTGTGATATAAGTGATAGGATCGATTAATTTTGAAGATCTGGTCTGCGATTTCCAAAGAGCGCTTCCTGTTCAGAACCACGGCTCACTATCCGGTCCACCCTCCAGGCTTGGTGCAGAGGCACTGCTATGCATCTCACTGTTCCCACTTCTCTCCCCAGACTTCATTCTGAACGCTGGGCTTTCAGTAAATGATTGGTCTCTGGTGAGCAGTCAGACACAATTTCAAAGTCCTCTATGATTGTTATCCTCTGCAGAGATTGCCACATGTCCAGAGAGAGAGGGAGAGGCGAACCAGCAGAGGCACACCTCGTGCTCCTTGATAAGCACCGTCTCCTCCCTGTGCTAATCACACTTCAACACACCGAGCGGTGCAGCAACTTGCTGATGTAATTAAGCTTCTGTGAACACTGCAAATTAGAGGTTTAATTAAGGTGACAGTATACCATGGATCATGCACCTTCTTACAGAACAATCGATGCACAATATACTAGAAATTGTACGTAGTTCTATATTGTCAGAGTCCATCTTTAATGATATAGACCGGTTTAATGACATGAAAGGAAAAGTTAGCTGGAAAGGTAATGAATGAAAGACCTCGGTGTCACTCAGACAGATCATGGTCTCTGAGGGCTACTTCTGGAGAGATCGTGGAGCTTTGGAATGGAACTCAAACAAAGACAATGGTGAACCTGAAAGCCTGCCTGGGTTATCTGATGTGAAAGCCTGGGTTATCTGATGTGAAAGCCTGGGTTATCTGATGTGAAAGCCTGGGTTATCTGATGTGGGAGACAGCAGGCTGGATTCACATCAATCCCATGACAGAGAGCAGGGATCTGGGACCTTGGGGTAGACACACACTGACAGCAGGGAACAGTCAAGAAGAGTTGGATGTGATGAACCCCAGGGTGTGGGGAGGAAGAGGGGAGGAAGAGGCAGGAGGAGGGGGAGGAAGGGGGAAGAAGAGGGAGGAGAAGGGGGGAGGAAGGGCGAGGAGGAGAGAGGAGGAGGGGGAGGAAGGGCCAGGAGGAGGGAGGAGGGAGAAGGAGGGGGGAGGAAGAGGGAGGAGGAGGGGGAGGAGGGGGATTGAACACAAATTCAAAATAATACCACAACAAGCACTCACCATGTGCCAGCTCAAAATCTCATCTTAATCTTGCAGTATGTGAAATCTGCATAGAAAGCGTTCATAATTGTCATTCAGTGTGTTTTCATTCAGTGGCAGTTCCATTGATCTGAGGAGAATGTACCAGCGTGTCTCCTGACTCTCTCCCGTTGTGTTCCGTTGTGTTTTCTAGCAGACAATGACTGGCAGGAATAGGTGAGACAGCCAAAGATGTTGAATGAATCGCCTGTGGAGGTGAGCATGGGAGAAGAAGAGCAACACGCCAGCAAAACAAAAGACCGACATGAAGCCTGTCTCCTGTGAGCAGCTCTCTTGTCTCTGAGCAGCGCAGGCAGGCAGAGGAGGGCAGGGCCAAGCAGGCGCACAATGCACCTCCTTCTGGACAGCAGCCCGGACACTGGGAGAGGATTCTCTTTCCATTAAGAACCACATTAAAGTAAACGCAGGGCCCACACCTGGCTTGTCTCTCTTCTTGTCTCTTTCTCTCTTGAGCATTCCGATGAAACCCTTTGTTAAAAGGAGTCGATTTTACATTTAGATTTCCCAGAGAGCAGGGGACTGGCCCAGCTGCTCTCTGAACAAGCTGCTTTAGTTTCTGATGAGTTCACATCAGGTTGGTGAGCTGTTGTGCCACACAGGAGTGAACAGACCTACTGGGCCCCGTTTTCTTAACCCATATACTCATGAACCCTGGGGGCATATTCATCCTCCATCTACACACAAACCCAGTTCCATTCAATCCTTTAAAAAAAACGTGTTTTTTACTGTAGACTTCTTTTGGCTTTGTTTCTACCTTATCCCCCCTCCATTCCCTCAGATGATAAACAACACCAGGGTTGGTGATACACGTCTCCATGCCCATTTCATCAAGCCCTCTCTTCCCCGACACCAGCTACACCAGGAGACCTCTCAAGGCTGGTCCTTCTTACAGCCTGGGGCTAGTCCAGCCCTCAGATTTAAACAGCCAAATTATCCTGTTCTAAAGGTATAAACTTGTTTTAATATTCTTCCCATAATATTCTATGAATAAATACATGCAAAACAATTATTATTCATGTCCAATATTTTATTTAAATGCATCCACTAAGGTAAAAGGCATATTGAACCAGCTTACGTCACAACAGAGGAGGAAGAGGAGAGGAAGAGGAGAGGAGGAGGAGGGGGAGGAGTAAGAGTAACAGTAAGAGTAAGACTTTATTGATATAGCACATTTCATACAAGAATTGTAGCTCAAAGTGCTTCACATAAAATCAATAAAAACAATAATACAAGTGATAAAAGTCATAATTAAAATAGCAACAATAATATAACTAATAAAAGTAGTAAAACCCTTCTGAGATCAAATTACTTAAATGCTTTGGTAAAAAGGTAGGTTTTAAGCTGTCTTTTAAAAATGTCTAGCGTGTTTGCTTCCCTAATGTTTATGGGTAATTTGTTCCATAGTTTTGGGGCGTAATTAGCAAAGGCCGAATGACCAATCTTCTTATGACTGCTTCTGATGACCTCTAATAGGCCTGCATTTGATGATCGCAGTGTTCGAGCTGGTGTGTAGTTTATAAGGGAGTTAGCAATGTAGCTAAGTCGTCGACCGTGTAGAGCTTTGTATGTGAGGAAAATGACCTTAAAGTCAATTCTGAAAGTGACAGGGAGCCAGTGTAAAGTAGCTAGGACAGGACTAATGTGTTCTCTCCTTTTAGTTTTGGTTAATAATCTAGCTGCAGAGTTTTGAATGAGCTGTAGTCTTTCAGTGGTTTTCTTGGGAAGACCAGTGAAAAGTGCGTTACAGTAGTCCAGCTGGCTGGATATAAAAGCATGAATTAACTTCTCTGCATCATTTTGGTTTATGAATGGTCGTACCTTTGCTATATTCCTCAGGTGAAAGAAAGCTGTTTTGGTCACTTTATTTATGTGAGAGTTGAAAGAGAGGAGGAGAGGAGGAGGAGGAGAGGAGGAGGAGGAGAGGAGGAGAGGAGGAGGAGAGGATGAGAGGAGGAGGAGAGGAGGAGGAGAGGAGAAAGAATAGAGGAGGAGGAGGAAGAGGAGAGGAGGAGGAGAGGATGAGAGGAGGAGGAGAGGATGAGGAGAGGAGAGGATGAGAGGAGGAGGAGGAGGAAGAGGAGAGGAGGAGGAGAGGATGAGAGGAGGAGGAGGAGGAGAGGAGGAGCAGCCGGGCCTGAGCCTGAGCTCACTCGTTTTCTTCAGTCTTTGTTTCCCATCGTTGCCATGGGAGAACTTTATGAAAGTTTAGCTGTTCCTCTGTGTATTAGATGAAATTAATAGAGGGTTCAGCACGTGTATGTGAAAAATGGGTGTGATTAAAATGACAGATTTATAAGACTACCTCAGGCAAAAAAAATAGTGTGTTTTCTCTCCGCTTCATTATGTTGCCTAAAGCAAAACCTACGTCCCATTTCTGTGAAGGCACACACACACACATACAGACACACATACAGACACACACACACAGATCCAAGCAGACACACACACAAGTGAAACACACAAGTGAAGGCATGTGGCAGCCTCTCAGGTAATGAGCCTGTGTGCGTGCCTGTTGTGCAGGGCAGGTGAAGACAAGGCAGGTTGTTGCTATGTCACTTACGGTTTGATCTTAGTTAACTTTTTTCACATACTCGGCAAATGGTGGGCTTGTTTGTCTAGCACTAATTTATCATGCAAAAACTGACGACAGGCTCATTGAAATCCTCCCATTAGTGAGCTCATTAAAACATCGCAAACAAACTGTAGAGTTATCATAAGATAAATAATATATATATAAAACAGTATGGCTCTCCAAAAATAACTTTGTTTACAAGGAATTTGGATGTCAGGAAACCAGAATTTTCACAGACTCAAGCTAATTAACAAGGTTAACTTGGTGAAATTAGATTTGCATAGTTGTTCAACGTAGAATAACTCAAAATGACATTATATTTTTGCACTGAAGATGCTTTAATATTACAAGAAGATAAATCACCCTCCCATGTAAATGTGAGACCAGATGAGCATCAGTACCCATCATGCCCCTCTCCTCAGACACACCACAGGATCAGTACCCATCATGCCCCTCTCCTCAGACACACCACAGGATCAGACTTCAGGTTCCGCCAACCTCCACTTCTGCTTGGCATCTATGCAGGTCCAAGGCTGGGCAGGCTTTAGAAAACAGTCCAGAGGAGAGAGGTGACCCCTGGCTGGGACAGAGGCCCACCTGAGCAGAGACACCAGGCCTCTGTACTACGGTACTGCACGTGAGCCTGAGCAGAGACACCAGACCTCTGTACTACGGTACTGCACGTGAGCCTGAGCAGAGACACCAGACCTCTGTACTACGGTACTGCACGTGAGCCTGAGCAGAGACACCAGACCTCTGTACTACGGTACTCTCTGTACTACGGTACTCTCTGTACTACGGTACTGCACGTGAGCTCATTCCATGATTCAGCAGGTGGGAAAGGGTTTGACTTGAGTAACGGAAACTATTAAGAAGCAATAATTGGCATCCTGATGGGTTCTCCAGCCTCTTCAAGGTAACAGGGGCAGGCTGAACCACACGGGGCCTTGCACTGCCAACCCTCCAGCATCAGTTCTTCTGTCCTCTCCACCTGAGGAGGCAAGGACTTATGGAAGCAATACTGCTCACAGTTTTTTTTTAATTATAGACATGCTGTGCGAATAATATTCTTTAATGTTTAATTTTAAGACTTTATAGACTGTTGAAAGAGTGCTTTGCAAAAGGTGTATTTGTCCATAGACAAAATGAGGTACAGTGCATGTTTGTTAAAAGCAAATTCTAGAAAAATCCAATTACCTACAGAGCTCTAGTGATTTCTGTCTTCTGTCTCAGTCAATACTGAATGGATTCTGTTCATCTGAGTTTTTCCACTCCAAATGAACAGAACTATGTGCAATAGACGACCATAACTGTGTGCTTATGAAACAGGGAATTCTTTGAAGAACAACTGTAACAGAAAAAGAATTTTGCGCAAAACACTCAAACTATACAGATTTGTTTAACCTAATTAAAGTGCACCTCCTGAAAGAGTCAATATGGCCAACTTCTGAAATATCTCTGTGCTTCCCAAAAAACACAGAGATGCAGTCTGAAGGAATGTACAGATATGACAGTATGAGCATGTGCACAAACACACACAAATGCAAAATCATTACCTTCCTGGATTTAAACAGCTGTGTGGTTGTGGAAAAGCAACACTTTAGCAGTGTGAACTTTGTAGAAGTCGAAGTATGGATCTGGAAAAGATTGACAGTTTGTTTTTATGTTTGAGCTGGGTGATTACTTAAACGGTTTGTACTGCTGAGGCAGAGGAATCAGATATACAAACAAAGCTGGGATGAAATGCTTTGTTATCTTGTCTTAAAGAGCATGTAAGAAAGCAGATGTTATCTCTATGTTGGTTGTGAGTTATCACATGTTGAGGCATGGATTACAGATTTATGAACACAACCCCCCTCCCATCCCCCTCCCACCCCCCTCCCCCCTGATCCTCCCCCCTGGTCCTCCCCCCTGGTCCTCCCCCCCGGTCCTCCCCCCTGGTCCTCCCCCTGGTCCTCCCCCCCGGTCCTCCCCACCTGGTCCTCCCCCCTGGTCCTCCCCCCCTGGTCCTCCCCCCTGGTCCTCCCCCCTGGTCCTCCCCCGTGGTCCTCCCCCCCTGGTCCTCCCCACCTGGCTTTCCCCCCCGGCCACCAAGGAAATATTTGGAGATTCGTTTTTACAATTAAATTACGTTCTTGAGTGAAAGTAAAAAATACAAAATATTTGATATTTTTTATAATTGTTTTATTCTCCTTCAGAAGAAACCACCCTGAGAGAAACCCAAACACCATCAAGCCCAGAGCAAGCCCAACCACTGCAGAACAAGCCCAACCACTGCAGAACAAGCCCAACCACTGCAGAGCAAGCCCAACCACTGCAGAACAAGCCCAACCACTGCAGAGCAAGCCCAACCACTGCAGAACAAGCCCAACCACTGCAGAGCAAGCCCAACCACTGCAGAACAAGCCCAACCACTGCAGAGCAAGCCCAACCACTGCAGAACAAGCCCAACCACTGCAGAGCAAGCCCAACCACTGCAGAACAAGCCCAACCACTGCAGAGCAAGCCCAACCACTGCAGAGCAAGCCCAACCACTGCAGAACAAGCCCAACCACTGACAGACCCATGTCATCTATTATTCAGAGACCGGAGATATCAGTCTTAGCCTTGATGTTTCCGGAACTGCCACAGACTGATTAGAGACTTCAGACTAGATTGCTTGTTAAATCAAGCTAATTCTTTTGTAATTATAATCTGCCTTTAAAAACAACATAATGGCTGATTGATGACATGCTTATTAGGCTTTTGTGTCTTGTGGCCCCCGAGCCTTCCTCCTCTTGAGGAGCGCTCCCAGCAGGACTGGGTTCACACTGGGGCACAAACCTCCTATGGGATCGATACAAAACGGGCTTCCATTAAGTATGATTTGGTGAGGTTGTTTGGTAACTCCCCCCACACAGATGCAATCAATATAAAATCTCCAAGCTAGGATGCTCCTCAAAATAGTACCCCATTTTCTTGGATTCATTGAACAGAACCGACTGTGTTTGGTCCATCTACCCCCAGGACGAGCACCTTTTATACACATGGATAAGTTATGAATACAAATACCAATCCAAAGTCATAGAAATACATTTAAATTACAATAAACTACAGTTCACAGGCTTGGTGCACTTATTCACTTTATAGACTGGTTTTGTCCAAATTACATGAGAGATCTTAGAGGGATTGTGCACTGTAGAGTAGGTCTAAATGCATTGTGAAAAAAAATAATGTATATATATCATTTCATATTTCTATCATAAAGGGAAAACGCTTTTAAGATCTACAAAGAATGCAGTCCAGTGCTCCCCGGCCCTGATGGGAGCACCAGCCCCACACGTGGCCGGACTGACAGGACCGATGGAGGTCCAGCCCAAAGAGAGCCTCTCTTAGGGGCTTCAGAACATCCGTCTTGGTTAGGTCATCAGGGTGAGGTTGGAGGAGGAGGGGGAGGATGATTCAGTCATGGAGCAAATGTTCAACATGGCATTTCATCACTCCACCAATTAAGAGAAAGACCTTTTAAGCACGCCCTATAGAAGAAAAAAAGAAGAAGAAAATCATTACCATCACTCTTGTTCTGTTTTAACAAGAACAGAACATTTGTTTTCATTTAGCATAGCCTATAGCCTATAGCCTATAGCCTATATTATTACTGATTGGTGCTACCGGTAAGAACAGGCTTGCGTCAGTAAAACAGTGACGTGAAGTGTGCTAGAGGAGGGATGATCCAAATAGCCCTTGGTAGGTACGATTAAGCGTCAGAACTCCTTGAAGCGAAGACAATTTGAGAGTAAAATTAACCTTCAGTTAATGAATGAAAGCACAAAAGCTTTGATCGAGCCTTCTTTTGATCTGAATTTCAAAATCTGATTTAGTTTCTGATGTATTTTTTGTTTTTTTTGTTTTACCATCCAAAACACTGGAGGATTTACAAGGATTTATAATCTGTGTCGGCTATAACTCCAGGAATTGTGTGTCTGGTTAGATGATCTCGAGAACAGAGACAATGAAGTTGGAATGGCAGGTGTATGGCCCCAAGGACGTGCAGTTATGCCTGTCTGAAACAAATCAATAGAAATACATAAATGCGATATATATATATATATAAATTGCCTATAGTATTGGTTTTGCGGCCTTGCGTTCGAGCTCACGAGGGACTGCAACTAGCGTTTGTTTGAAAACCAGCAACAAGACATTTATAAACGGACAGCATATGACTTTCTTTGTGCATTTCCCTATTTCTAAATTAGACGTTTCTAAATTACAAAAAGGGAAACGTTTTTAAGATTATTTGTGATCTATTATTAGTTGGGGTTGATTCAATTAACATTTACATGGATTATAATGAGGATGCAATCATCCCAAATGTTTAAAAAAAGTAGTGTAACTAATTAGGTACCTTTCTACAGTAGAATACTTTAATTTAGCAATTAAAACAAGTGTGCAATTAATTACTTGCACTAGTTATTATATGACTTAGTAATACAACAATTACTCCACTGTAATTATATAATCTCAAAAATGTTTAATGTTCTTAAACAACAAATGTCTTAATCAAACACCCAGCTGTCTGCAGGCTGGGACTGAGGGCTTTTATTTCTCCTAACTTTTCATCTCTGAGCTCAGTATAAGGACTGCCATTCGTGTAATGAAATCTTGCCAGTAAGTGATCAAACACTTAACACAATTGTCTGGCTCTCAATGAACTGTAGTTTGGAAAGCAATGAGAAGCAACCATCATAATTTTAATCAGAACATGCAAGAAAGCTTTCACTGGTGATGCATTAGATCATGATGCTTGTCTGTGGACGTAACCAGCATTTTTTACTTCAAAGAAATGACTCCCATGCACACATTCCACAGTGACTCCCTCATTAGATAGAATATAATTGCCTCGTATAAATAATTCAGGCATGGGATTGAGGATGAGGTTACTTCTTAACTGAGTGGTTCCTCAAAGGTGTCGGGGTCTGTTTCCCCTTTCACAAGACGGGCAGCCAATGGAGACTCCTAGTTTCAGACCTCTGAGCTTGATTAGCTGTGATGCGCAGGTGGGGAAGAGTCGTCAGCAGAACACACACAGTACCTGCCTGCCTGCTCGCCGCAGCAGTTTGATCAGTTTGATCAACCTACCGTCTTCTTCAGACAACCGCCTGGTGGTCCCACCGCTCAAGACCGCCCGGTCCCAACACAAGCTCTTCTCCTGCCTGGCCCCCCAGTGGTGGAATAAACCCCCAACCTCCATCAGAGACACAGACTGTCTCTCCACCTTCAAGGAAGGCTCAAGACGCACTTGTTCCGGGAGTACAACTGTACTTTGAATGGTTTCTTTTACCCAATTGTTAGTTTCCTCAAGGATCACAATGACCCTTGCTTAGAGACTTGTTGCTATTGTGGTTAGTGGTAACTGAGTTAAATTTTTGTACTCGCTGTGAAATAATGTTTTTATTGTTGCTTGTTTTTTCACAGGCCCACACACGCTTGCACTTAGAGATTCATGTTGTTAAATTGTAACTTGTTTAACTACATGCTCTTATGGTTCTTCCCTTTGGCACTTATTTTGGTTGTTCACAATATGTGCTTCATGTTTTGGCTACTCGCAATGTTTTGGGGCTATCTTGTTGTTATTATCAGTGACCTATGCACTTTGTAAAGCTCTCTCTTGGAAGTCGCTTTGGATAAAAGCGTCTGCTAAATGAATACATGCAAATGTAAATTGTTATGGAAACAGGATTCCTCAATAATTAAGATATTTGTATTTACAAATCTCAACTGGACATTCCGTTTGTTTCCAGTAAAGTGTGTATTTATTCGCATTGTAAGTTTGCACAGACAAGGAATCTTCCTGCCAAAACAAATTCCTTGTTTGTGCAAACTTACATGGCGAATAAATCCCTTTTCTGATTCTGATTAACCTCCCTTCAGCTCAAAGAGGATTTACACGGTGGAACAACAAAAGGATATCATATTCACATATACCAAGCTGAAGTGATGATTTTTTTTTACTGAACTCACACAAAGAAATAATGACTGGGGTTAATGACACAGAGAAAAGGTCCTGGGTCAGGCTCTCCCAGAGGAGCGACTACGATGGTCAGATTGGGCTCTGTGAAGGAGATAAGGGCCTTTTGATCAAAAGGACTTGATTTGCTATCTTGTTTGTCTGGTGCAACCCACTTCCTGCCGCTTATTCACGGCAGCCAAGGCATGTGTCCTGGATAGTTGTTTAATAAAACAAACGGTCTCACATTAATGGATCCATTTAAAAATGTATATATTTAAAGAGGCAAATGCCCAATATTCTCCAAACTGCTTTAAGAGTGTATTCAGTTGTCAGTAAACACAAAGATTTTTGCATCTGTATTCAAAAGCATTTTTATAGATTTGAAAACCGCTTTGCTAAAAGGTTTTCTTTCACTGTATATATCAACTCCAGCTTCTAGGATCTGGAAGTTTGCTGTACCACGCATCCATAGCCCCCGGCCACGACAACGTCTCTGGAGATCTTTGAGTCCGCAGTATCAGTTTCACATTTCACAAAGTCTACCCCCGTCTGCCCCCGTCTGCCCCCGTCTGCCTCCGTCTGCCTCCGTCTGCCTCAGTCTGACTCTTCTCTGATATATAAAGATGAAATCTGTCCATTAAAACGGTCTCAGCGAGGCAGGGAACTTCTATCTCATCTGTCAGGGTCAGCACTTTCCAAAGTGTTGGTGGTGCGATGGAGGAAGCGCTGAGTGCATGCATCTGTCACAGCGTGAAAGCTTCACTGTCACAGCAGTCCACTTCTCGCTGGCTGCTGGTTTTGTCGAACCAGGGCTAACGGCAGCGTTGCCACAACACCGGTTCCCCTCATTAAGAACCACAGAGCTTCGTTAGAGGCCCGCTAACGAGGTGATAAACAAGACAACGAGAACAATCAGATGAAACACAGGCACAAGGAGAAATTGAATTTATTGCACTGGGACTCCAAAATGTTACCTATTTTGACTAAAGGATGAAGCTGCAATCTCATTAACAGAACATTGTAATTGGGTGTTAAAAGTGTTTAATAGTCTGTGTTTGGTTCTGTTTTGCCCTCCAGCCAGCATGGGTACAGTCAGTGTTTTGCAGGTGTGGAGCAGGATATCAATATTGTAGGAGGTGACCTGTCACATTAAAACTGAATGACTGTGGCTGTCCCAGCCAGCCTCAGCTGTGCAGGTGTCCCATCCCCCTGTGTTTAGGCCTGCTGTCAGTCTCTGTGAGAGTCAGTCTCTACCTACCCCTGCTGCCTGGGGCAGCAAAACAAACATTTTAGCACTTCAAGGTCCTTTCTCCCCGAAGGAGCTGTGAGCTGTGAGCTGTGGACACAGACAAGCGCCGGTCCCCAGTTGTGCATTCTAAAGTACACCTTGTCTTTGCTGCAGAGGATGCCGTGACAGCCCAGGCCCATGGAGAATCTGGGGCCAAAGATGTGACAGAACAGGGTCTGATCTCCTGTGACAAACCTCCTGTCACTTTGAAGCAAAAGGTGCTGTGCTTTACCCCTGAACTGTCTCACCTCTGCTGCTGCCTCTTAGAATCAGTATCAGCCAAGTAAACAGTACAAGTATACAGTACAAGTATACAGTACAAGTATACAGTACAAGTATACAGTACACATGCAAGGAATATGTCTCCGGTTTGTTCACATTGCTCTCGAGGTACTGGCACAGAATACCTGCCTCCTGCCTCCTGCCTCCTGCCTGCTGCCTCCTGCCTGCTGCCTCCTGCCTGCTGCCTCCTGCCTGCTGCCTCCTGCCTCCTGCCTCCTGCCTGCTGCCTCCTGCCTCCTGCCTGTTGCCTCCTGCCTCCTGCCTCCTGCCTCTCCTCGGGGGCCTCAGGAGCTGTAGACACCTCTGCTGTGCTCTGCCCGGGGCCTGACGGAGGCTGAGGTGGTGGTTTTCAGGTAACTCATCTTCAGGCTGCTAATCCTGGGAGACGTAGTTGCATTACTTTGCATCTTGATTCACGAGACATGAAGGAAACTTTATCTCCTTCAAACTTTATTGAAGTTTTAAAAGAAGCTTCTCAACACTGGAATAACATTTTCAGATCTTCTTTAGAGTGCCTCTTGTGTAGTGTAGCAGAGAGTCAATAGACAAAGGATGGTACCATCCACACCTTTCTCCTACCCCGACAAGCGAAGGGTCTTTCCCCCTTTGTCCTTATCTCCCAGAGCAGGAGCTTCAAAGCCCAGCATGGGGTCAGGAACAGAGGCCACATGGTCTCACAGTATCAGACAAAGGATTATAAGGAATAACTTTCTTGTGTGGATTTACAAACATTCTCAAGGACTACATGGCTCATGGACACTCATTCAATGACAGTAGTCGATGTGTTATACTGTGTGTTATTCTCATTTACCTAGATGTTTGATTATAACTCCCCTTCAGGTATAGTTAAATCAGTCAATCTTGGTATCAAAATAATTGTATCATAATAACAAAACCAGTTATGAACGTTGTATTGTTATATTCTGAAGTTTAAGCATTCCATGGACATTTGAGATAACGTAACTCAAAGCTAAAAGACAACCCCTCAAAGTATAAAACCCCTAAACGTACAATCACCCCGCTTGTTCGTAGGACTAACTTGAGGTGCACTCTCTAACCTATTCCTCATAACCTGCACATTCACTTTGCGCCCGGAACTTTGACTAGAGATTCTGTTTTCTCTTCGTTGGACATAACGAACCATTGACTCCGTTCTTCAAACCGACAAAATTAACTGTGATTTGCAATATTTCTTACTTGTGACATATTGGCATGTTGTGATTTAATTGTTGATGTTTGATTGCATTTTACAAATGATTTAACTTAACCATCGTTAGGTCAGTTGCCATTGCTTGTCCATCGTGTCTGGGTTTGGGGAAGTTTCAGAGATCTCCCCTAACTACAGTAAATGGAAGATGATGCACAGGCTTTTAAAGTGCCCAGAGTGATTACTGTAGAAGACAAAGGTTAACAAGGCAGAGCCCTCACCTCCCCATCCCCTACAGGCCTCCCAAATGAGGAAGGAAACATGTCTGCTTCTAGCACTTTCCCTTTCACTGGTTTGGATTCATGTAAAACACAGCAGAATGTTTGGTAGGATGACATTGTGCCTAAAGCGTCAGTCAAGGGTCAACCCAGGTGTTTAACACTGGTCAAACGGATGACATGGGCATGTTAACGGATTATCATGGTCCCATGAATCATTGAAAGTGTGAATTGAATAATGAATGTGTCTCTCTAAAAGAGCTTTGTTGAGTGTGCAGCTGTGGGTGCAGGGTGCTGAGAGAGGAGAGGAGAGGAGAGGAGGGGAGGGGAGGGGAGGGGAGGGGAGGGGAGGGGAGGGGAGGGGAGGGGAGGGGAGGGGAGGGGAGGGGAGGGGAGGGGAGGGGAGGGGAGGGGAGAGGAGAGGAGAGGAGAGGAGAGGAGAGGAGAGGAGAGGAGAGGAGAGGAGAGGAGAGGAGAGGAGAGGAGAGGAGAGGAGAGGAGAGGAGAGGAGAGGAGAGGAGAGGAGAGGAGAGGAGAGGAGAGGAGAGAAGGAGGGGAGAGTAGGGTAGAAAAGGGGAGAGTAGGGGAGAGGAGAGGAGAGGAGAGGAGAGGAGAGGAGAGGAGAGGAGGGGAGGGGAGGGGAGGAGGGGAGGGGAGAAGAGGGGAGAAAGGGGAGAGGAGAGGAGGGGAGAGGAGGGGAGAGGAGGTGAGAGGAGAGGAGGAGAGAGGAGAGGAGGGAGAGGAGGGGAAAGGGGAGGAGAGAGGCCAAGTTGTCCTCAGGGCGTGGGGAATCAGAGCAACCCAAAAAAGGAGAGGGGGGAAGCGAAGAGAGAGAAAAGAGAAATAGCTGGTGGGGGGGGTGGAGTTAGAGAGAGAGCACAAAGGAGACATCCTTTTGAGTCAGGAGACATTTTCAAGTCAGGAACCTTTATCCTGAGGCTTGTTAGGTCACCTGCCAACATCTTCCTCTGTGTCTCAGTGACATCACAGCTCTTCTCTGTGGTGAACTGCACCCACAGTGGAGGAGTTCAAGAGCCTGAGGGGATTATGTACACACACACACACACGCACACACGCACACACACACACACACACACAGCTTCTTACTGAGATAAACAGTATCTGTCTTCCATCATTTATCAAAATTCACTGCACCAATACACAAGGCGCGGTTACAGGCTAGATTTTAAGAAGTGATGTACAGTGAGTTTCACTCCAAGGACTTCATCAAACCATGTATGTGTGAGTCAGAGTTTCTGACATCATGCCCTTCATCATCATCACAGTCTCTTTAACTGTGTTTGTAGTATGAGCTCAGTATCATAAAACTAAAATGTTGCTGTGTCCACAGATTCCTCACTGCGTGATTATCAATATTTAAGCCCTGCGTCAATTTGATATTTCTGTCCTTTATAGCGAGCTCTGTGACTTAGGTTTGCTTTATGTCCTTTTTTCAGTGGCCCATATTTTGCTGAGCCAGCGTCTTAAAATAAAATTTCCAGGTTTCTAAAGAGGCAAAAAATGAAACTGATTTACACTTCCCGTAGTTTACCACCCAGCTACTTTAAGCGTCTCTCTCAGAGATGCTAGGTGTTGTTTTTAGTGCCTCGGCCAGGAATATCAATAAAATGAAGCCCTCATCTCCCCCTTTGGCTCCCAGTCTAATTAAAGCTGGTAGAACAATCTCACTAGTGCTTCCTGCTGTGGGGCAGAGAGAGCCTAGACCAGAGGGGACAGACTAACACTCCTCTCTACCTGAGCTGTTAGTTAGAACCTTCCTAACACCGTGGGTATTGATTTGGTGTGAACGTTCCTCTAACCTCCCATTATCATCATTCTGGATAAGCTCTACTCACCTACTGGCAGTCATTTCACACTGCAAGGACACTTTAGTGTTAAATATGTAAAATGGAAAAGTTATCTATGAGAGATGGTCAATCAACCATGAAACGCTTTTACAATTCCAATTATTCATAGATGAGGTCAAGATAATCCCTGAGACCCAAATTCACACCCAGAAAAGCCAGAGTGCCACTCCAAAACCCCTTCAACTAATGAGCTGTAATTACCTTTCCTCCACTTTCATCCCCTTGACTCAGAGTGGCTTCTATCCCCGTCTCTCCACTTTCATCCTGCATGTCAGATGCAATTTATTTCTTCATCTTCCGTGTTATAGTGTCACACCTGTGACCACTGTGACTTCAAGGTCTCTTGTCTTCACACTTTCCACGGTTTCTTAGATCTGTGGGAAAATGTTGAGAACAAAGCTAAAAAATAATTCAAATCCATCAGTTATCAATCTTTGTTTTCACCCCACTGACAGGTACAGACTGAGATGTGGGAATTACAAACATGCAGACTTCAAGGTCCTCTCTGTAAACAGTACTGTCAAAATAATTCCATCATACTTGTAAAAGGTTTCTGAGAAATCAGAAGTCAGTGTCCCTACTATGTGAAATCAGAACTACTATGTGTTAGTTAGGCGAGCGGTCACGTGTCCATGCAGCTTCATGCTGAATATAGGGCAGATTTCCTTCTCTGTAAGCAAACAGATGTTTGTCATTGTGCTGGCTGAGACATCCAATGCCCTTTTCTGTTCACTAACTAACCCCACCAGTATACAACAACTCATAACCTGATCATGATGTTCAAGTCTTTGGTTCTGTGGTGTTTTCAGGGGCAGAGTGGCAGTTTGTTTGGGATCTCTGGGCTCATGGTCCCTCATTGTTCCCATTTGAGACGGCGCCTGCTGGGCAAACAGCAACAACAACGACATGGTCTCTAGGTGCATTGTGTCTGCTACACAAACAGCTGGTGTTCCAGCATGATCAGATGCACAGTGACAACGCTACAACACAACCCTTCAGCCCAGACATCCTTCTCTGCTTCCTGTGGATGACACACTTCCTGTGTATGGATGACACACTTCCTGTGTGTGGTGACCTTCTGTGAGGAAAGGACAGCAGAGAAAGCGATATCAGGCCTGTGTTCCCAGGGAGGACCGGAGAGGATCCTCCTGGACGTAGACGTAAGTAAGTAGGTAAGTAAGACTTTATTCATATAGCACATTTCATACAGGAATTGCAGCTCAAGGTGCTTTACATAAAATCAACAAAAACAATAATACAAGTGATAAAAGTAATAGATCTAAAACATATAACAAACCAGACTAGCCGCACTCTATCGTGCGGCTGAAACAGGGACACCAGGTGGGAGACTCCAACCTGCATGTGGCTGTGCTGGGTCCTACCTCAGACCAGGGGTGTGTGTGGGGGAGGAGCCAGGTGTGCCAGGGGTGTGTGTGGGGGAGGAGCCAGGTGTGCCAGGGGTGTGTGTGGGGGAGGAGCCAGGTGTGCCAGGGGTGTGGGTGGGGGAGGAGCCAGGTGTGCCAGGGGTGTGTGTGGGGGAGGAGCCAGGTGTGCCAGGGGTGTGGGTGGGGGAGGAGCCAGGTGTGCCAGGGGTGTGGGTGGGGGAGGAGCGAGGTGTGCCAGGGGTGTGTGTGGGGGAGGAGCCAGGTGTGCCAGGGGTGTGGGTGGGGGAGGAGCGAGGTGTGCCAGGGGTGTGGGTGGGGGAGGAGCGAGGTGTGCCAGGGGTGTGGGTGGGGGAGGAGCGAGGTGTGCCAGGGGTGTGTGTGGGGGAGGAGCCAGGTGTGCCAGGGGTGTGGGTGGGGGAGGAGCCAGGTGTGCCAGGGGTGTGTGTGGGGGAGGAGCCAGGTGTGCCAGGGGTGTGGGTGGGGGAGGAGCGAGGTGTGCCAGGGGTGTGTGTGGGAGGAGCCAGGTGTGCCAGGGGTGTGGGTGGGGGAGGAGCCAGGTGTGCCAGGGGTGTGGGTGGGGGAGGAGCGAGGTGTGCCAGGGGTGTGTGTGGGAGGAGCCAGGTGTGCCAGGGGTGTGTGTGGGAGGAGCCAGGTGTGCCAGGGGTGTGGGTGGGGGAGGAGCGAGGTGTGCCAGGGGTGTGTGTGGGAGGAGCCAGGTGTGCCAGGGGTGTGTGTGGGGGAGGAGCCAGGTGTGCCAGGGGTGTGGGTGGGGGAGGAGCGAGGTGTGCCAGGGGTGTGTGTGGGGGAGGAGCCAGGTGTGCCAGGGGTGTGGGTGGGGGAGGAGCGAGGTGTGCCAGGCGGTGATACGGGGCAGATGCCATGATGATGACAGCTGGCGAGGCAAATGGTCCAGAGTGTAAACATTGGAGGTAATTATGAAGCAATTACCCAGCATCGTCTCCATATGGGAAGGAGCTTACTGCCATATATCTGTGTTTTATTCAGAGGAGCGGCACTGTAACTGGGACGGCAGCTGATGGCCAGATTTTCTCAGGCAAGTCTTGAGGTTTTAGCTCAAAGTGTTTTGGAAAAAAGAAATAGAATTAAAAAGAAGGTAAATAGTGACTTGAAAGCAGAAAAACAATCGGCTAAATCTACAGTGAGCAAGGTGAACAGCTGTATCTACTCATTCATCTGTAGACTTTTCCTCTTTACATCGATTCTCTCAGTACGAGCACTGCAGAGACCCTGCTGCTGCTGCTGCTGCTGCTGTATGTTCATGTTTTCAGGTAGATTGAAAAGGACCTTAAGTGTTATTATTGTACCTTGGACTGATCCACAAAGTCGGAGACATCAGGATTCACACGAGGATGTGCATTTCATCTCAAATGAAATTCAGAAACAGCGTTAGTAATAATAATGTGTTGATACACTAAAATACTACAGCAAAGCAACACACACAACCAACAGGGACAAAAAACTAATTCCATGTCTCTATGATTTACCAGCATCATAGTGATACCGATTCTGTTAAAGACCACCACAGTTACGACTCCTCATCCCTGACACTCTCCTGAAGACTTGCTGTGAGAAGAGCGCTGGATGTAAGATCTGACTGATCTTCCAGGAACAGCAGGAGGCTCCTGGCTCGCGGAGGTTTTGATGTTTGCTGTCTTTGTGCAACACTGAAACACCCTGCCCCGCCCCCACCTGGGGTCTAGAAATCACCTGTTTCTGTAACAGTAACACCTACACATAATCGCTTATCTACATTTGTCTCCCCAGGCTTGAGGCTTCAGAGGCAATTCATCCTCACATCGTCTGGGGATCACTCTGACAGCGGCCATGCTTAAAAGGTGCACACACACACACGCAAGCACACCACACACACACACGCAAGCACACCACACACACACACACGCAAGCACACCACACACACACACACGCAAGCACACCACACACACACACGCAAGCACACCACACACACACACACACACACGCACGCAAGCACACCACACACACACACACGCAAGCACACTCTTTCTTTATATCTATATATAGATATAGATATAATTTATATCTCCCTTTCTCTCTCACAAACACAAAACTCTTTTTAAACTATATGCTCTAAAGTGTGTCATGTGTCAGCGAGTTTGATTTCTGGTTTGTTTGATAATCATCCTGCTGTGTTTGTAAACAGCAGCCCACATCACAGTTCCATGGTTTATCTGCAGTCGGCAGAGAGATTAATAAATAGGTTTGTTTGGCCACAGGGAGGAGAATTGAGTGCTTGTTAAGAATATTTGGGTGGTTTTGTCAGAACTAAACCATAACACTGAGATAGCCTTCAGTACCTCACATCGGCCTGGTAGGCAACTGTATCTGCTTTCAGAATGTCCTGCCATGGTGTTCACTGACTCTGTCTGCTTGTGTGGGCCTCCCTTCTGTCTGAGGCTTATTAAAGAGTTCAGTTAACAGATGTGATGTGTTGTTCATGATGAGTCAGCAGAAACATGGAGATAGAGAGTCTTCCATGAAGATGTACTACTAGAGCCCCTGGCCGCCATCCATCAGGGCTCCAGCGAAGGCCACTATCTTCTGACTGACAAGAAAATGGACCAGGACACCATGATGAGTGACCCCAGAGGGCTGGAGATGGATGCCTATTGATGTGCCACAATAAACCAAACAGAGACTGCGGTTTACTGCGGTTAAGAGCTTCTCTCTCTACAGTCGATGGTACTGTGCCATTGCTTCATCGTTTTTATATTACAAAATGATTCCATGTAAATGATTGCCAATAATTTGGTCTTATTTTAATTTCTGCAGAGGTAGTTGAGGGATTTTTTTCTTTTAATTCCACCATCTCGAAGTAGCTTAAAATAGCGCTTTGGCTGTTTTGTTGCGCCTTGCCCATAAATAATTGCAGATGGAGAAGATAAGCTGAGAGTAATCTCCTGCTAGGATCCATGCCATCTCTTCCTTCAGAGCTGAGATCTGCCGGTATGTCAGTGCTCCCCCTTCCTCACAGAAGAGCTCCTTACAGGATAAGAAAGCTCTCTCAGTGTGTTGTGACAAGTCGTTGAGGCAGAAGATCCCTCCCGGTCTACTCACACCTACGCAGCAGCACCAGCGACCTGGAAGGTGACCCACTGTGAGCGTCTCTCAGACCCTTGAAGAGGACAGCAAGCATCAAACTGCACCACACACGGGTGAGCCTGTGCTGTTTCTGAAGCAGCCTGGGAGATGAGATAATCCTCACGGGTCCAAGGTTGACTGACAGGCAGGAGTGAGAGGTGGGTGAATCAGGAGGGAAAAGCCTTGAGATTGGAGGATGTGCTTCAGTCCTCCAAGCCTTGGTTCAGTCTCCTCTCTTGATAACGTACTCTGGCTCTGTAGGGTCACAAGGTTGGCAAGGTGGGAGTAATCATTGAGAGATCACTCAGTTTGGCCTCCCCACTCCCTCCCCACCACACTACAGCTGAATCCCCCTGCTCTGGGGCTCCTTCACAGAGCTGCAGGCTAGGAGGGCTGCACCACAGGGCTCACAGAACAATATCAGGCTTCTCGAATTTATTCATACTTTGATTTTAAAATACTTTGAAACAAACTCATCCTAAATGATGTGTTAAAAACTGTTTAAAATGGTGGTTTCCTCTTTGGAAATCTGAAGTTGCTCTGTGTGAGAGTGTGTATGAGTACTGTGTGTGCGTGTACTGTGTGTGTGTGTGTGTGTGTGTGATGATGCCAGGTTGGTGGAGTGTGGAGGCCCGGGCTGCCATGCTCCCCTGTCCCTCCAGCAGTGGCAGCCTGACAGAGACTGCAGCTGTAATTTATTCTGATGGCTCCTTCTTCCTCCGCAGCGCTGAAGGTCACCAAGCGCGGTGATAAGGAAACTGGAGAGACAGCCGTTCTTACAGGCTACAATCAGCTGATTATTCTTTCAAATGCCAAAGATGAAAATACGGCGGCACAAGTTGGTTGTGATGCGAGTCGGAGGATGTGGTTATGTGAGTGCTCCTGTGGTCCTGTCTACTGGGCAGAGCTATGCTCAACACAGCTGGGAGGACAGAAAGACATCTTTCAACATGCTGTAAATCATGAATTTAAATTGCAATCAGGATGTTAGCACTAGACAGCCAATCAGCCCAATGATACAAGAACGTAAATGTCAAACAGATCTGCAGCCAATCTGAACACGACTGTTTTGCTCAAATGCCATAAAAACTAAATATACAATTTGTTGCTGCTGTTGTGTGTATTCATGTTCATTTACTCTGAATGCCGTAAAACAGGCTTTTGTGTGTGTGCCAGACGTGCTATCTCAGATTCTGTGTGTCGTGCTACGTGCTACGTTCTGTGTGGTCTTTCCAAAGCCATTGTAAACATTGTTTACCAGTGGGAAAGAACTGAGAGGAATTTCAGTTTCTCTATTTATTTTTCACCTGGGCCAAGAAATGCTCTGTCAGCTTTGAGGATTCGACAGAGGATCCAAACATCTGAACCAGAGCTCAAGGAGGAGGAATGAAACGCCTTGTAGAGACTGCGGAGGTGGATGAGGATGGAAAGATACACAAATGAAAGCAGGAAGTAGGGCAGGATCTGCAGGGGGGAGGGGGGGTGGGGGAGTAGGGGGGGGGGGAGTCGGGGGGCGGGGGAGTAGGGGGAGCAGGGTTCTGAGGACTTCCTTTGAAGGATATCTTACTACTTTTCCAGGAGTGGATCTGTGAGTGGATCGGAGGAGCTGGCTGGAGAGGTGCATGGTGGGATATCTTTCCGTAAGCCTCCCAGTGGGGCTGCTACCCACGGGAGCGGAAAACTCTCAGAACTCCAGGAGAACTTTGGTGCAACTACATTTATCTTTGGTCTCAAGAGTAAGCAGCTTTTCTTTAGCACTGTCGTTGCCATGAATTTGTACAAGTGCAGTGTTAATGTGACATGTTCTCACATACAATAATTAAGCTATCGAGAAAGCCAAGAAACCAAGTATCTTACCTCTTACCTTAGATTTTCTGAACTGCTCTTCTCATAAATGCAACCAATTACAGAATGTTTTATTTCATGCATCAAATAAATACATACATCCTTGTTATAATGACTTACAAAAAATGACAATGAACTGTCCCTGTATTCACATCTTCGGACACCTCTAACTTCTCTTTAAATATTAAAGAGAACAAGTTCAATATTACTCAGCCCTGCAGTAGCTCACAGTCTGCCTGTTATGAAACATGTTGCCGTGTGATCCTGGAAGTCTGCCTGTCCAGAGCCCAGGGCTGCGTCTGTCCTGGAACAATGTTCCTCCCTACGCTAGCCTCCAGGCTCTCTGGAGTTAAAGACCCAGCATCTTACCATTCATCTTTGGCCCAACATTATTATGTTCAGCTCTACAAACCCCCCAACAGTCAATAAAGAAGAACCTGGATCCATTTAGACAATTTTCGTGCTGGTACGGGCCTGTCTTAGCGTCAGCTGTGCTATCTGCAGATCTGTCTTGTAAACACATGTATAAACTGCGGCTTGTTTTAAGAGCATCATTTTGGGGGGAAAACTATCCAACCCAAGTCAGTGCACCCAGAACCCTTCAACATTATTTAAAGTGGCTTCTTTAGAAGTAAAAGACATCTTTACAATGTACAGTTCCTCAAGCTGTCATGATCTGAAATACTGTTCCGCTCTGAGAGGAGAGCAGAGAGCTCAGGCAGCATCTCTCTCTGAATTTAGTTGATGTGTTTTTGCCAAGACGGAAACTGAGCAGAAACCAAATCAAATCAGACCCTTCAAATTGAACCTGCTGGATTCTAGGCCAGTCCCCATATCCACAGTCGAAACGCAATATCCCTCCTCCCCATCTCCTCCCCTCCTCCTCCAATCCTCTCCTCTAAACCTGGGTTTCCTTTTTTGCTCTCTGACATCGGTCAATACCAGCTGAACACCCCATATTACACTGGTGATGTTATAGGGGAATAAAAACTGGGGCAAGGCGATCATTGTTTGTGATGAAAAGCATGGCTGGAAATTAATTAAAGTTCTTTGTGTCATGGATTTCAGAGGATCAGGTGTTTAATGGTTTGGAATACAACAGCTCAGGGTCCTGAAGGTATTGAGCCACTAAGAGGTGTGTTGGCACACACATTTCTCTCCTGACTTTTGCTTCGACACAACATGTCAATGATAACAAGTTTTCCTTAGCAACCAGTGTCAACTGAAGCTGCAATTATCTGTCAACCCTAATCCAAGGTCATGTGCAACCACAGAAATATAAGAAACACTGTCAAAGTTCAACTGTGGAGAATCCACAACATGTAGAATATAAAACAAGTTGTGAAGTTTAAACGTAAATAAGAGACTGTGTTCTTTTGGTTGACACTGACCTCTCCAATTGCAGTCATGCTCTCTAACACAGACCCACACAGATATTCTGTAACAGACGTTATCTTACTGGCTTTTAAGCCTTAATGAAGGCACTGTGAGACCACTGCTTTTGAAACAACATGATCCCAAAAATATTTGAATTATACTGCAGGCACTACTGTAACTAAACATATATATATATATATATATATATATATTCAAAGGCCCTTGCATTGTACAAATAACCTTTGAAGCTGAGTTGATACAAATCTTAATTAAGTTATGGACACTAAGACCCATTTCTTTAATTTCCACCTCAACAAATCCTGCAGTGATCATCTCCTCTTCTGAACATGCCTTCATGGAAACAAACCAAGCAGAGGAGGTTTCCACACCTCATTAACAATATCTAAGATGGCTAAAAGCATCAGTGGTGTCTAATGTTTTATAATCTCCTTCCACCCTGCGCTTCAAGCTTCTTATTTGATTCTCATCAGAGCTGTCTGGAGCCAAGTGCTGCACACAGGTGACCTTGACGCAGCGCCACCTCACAGACAGATTATAATCTCACACCTCACAGACAGATTATAATCTCACACATCACAGACAGATTATAATCTCACACCTCACAGACAGATTATAATCTCACACCTCACAGACAGATCATAATCTCACACCTCACAGACAGATTATAATCTCAGGACTATAAATTGGCAGAGAACGTAGAGCGTAATTGTCACAACCGGGCAGCTGCAGATGACTTCACCTAACATCCCCTCCTACACACACCACAGATGGTGTACCTCAGGGGTTTCCACACATTTCACAAATAGGTTGTTGATCATTTATAATAACTGTGTTTTAATATTCAGTGTTTCTTGTTTTCTCCAATCTCCTTCATCATACTTTAACATCTGTGAACAAGAAGCAGACCACATCCTGCTTCATCTGAGCAGTAGGACATGCTGTGCTTTGGACAAGAGAAGCTGGTTTGGCGCTACAGGCTCTTTGTGTTCCCTGCCCATCTGTCGAACCCTGTAACCATCTCCAGACTCAGGTGACTGGTTCCACACTCCAGCGACACAACTACAGGTATTAGCCACAGGACTGAGCGAGCGTGACAGGGACCACTATCAGGCCCCTGGCACTCGGCATGGTCTTGGTTATTATCAGCTGGTATATTAGCTTTTTGGATGAAGGGGAAAAAAAAGGTTTTAAAGGACATGAAGGTGGGACGAGGCCCAGGACTGGTCTTTAGCCAAGCGACAGTTTGTAAGTGTGACAGAGTAATGGGCCACGGGGAGATAACAGCGAGGATATCAGTCCTGGATTCTGAATCTGAGCAGGCAGCATAAAATCTCAGTCTAACAGGCTGATAGTTCTAATATTTCCTTTTAGTGGCGGCAGGTAAAGTAGGAATGGTGTCTCATGAAGAACTGTAGACACCACAGTACAGGAACGTGAACACGTCTACATGCACAGGTAGAATGAGGTCAATCTGGTTCAACTTTAAATGAGAAAAGTATGACTAGCGAAAGTCACATAACTAACTTTTATTGCCCTTAAACTAAAACAAATACCTGCTCCTCATTTGAGATACCTTTTACTGCGTAAGTAGTCCATCAGTTTTTAACTGGTATTAACTGTGCTAAACCTGAAAGAGCTGAAAGAGAGCAAGTAAGTACACCTGTTTGTTTTCAAAACGTGTCTATGACTTTTTTTGAGACGGAAGATGATGACATTTCCGATTCTTCCAAACATTGTATTTGAAAGGATTCTAGAAGTCTGGGAAGGAACAAAACCTGGATCCAAGATAAGACATCCTCATCATGTCTTTTTATCTCTCACAAAGTGTTTTTCACATGGGAACTGTGAGGGGAATAGAAGCAGAAGGCTTTCTGGAAAAGATGCTTTCTATTTCTGTCCACAGATGGCTCATCATTGCTTCTCTGTAAAGCCTCCTTTCCTATTTTAGATTTTTTTTGTGATTGTGGTCTCGCTTTGAAAGATGTTTAGCAAAAACATTGCCCGCTTAGTAAAAGTAAAAACCAAATCACAATTCACGACGTGTCATTGTTTTTGGTCCAAACTTTAGTCACAGTCTCCCCAAGGATTCTCTCCTCTTCAACTGTGAACGGCACCAAATCAAAAACAACGAATGACTGCGAGGGTAGGATGATTGCGATGACCGTATATTACAGGTGTATAAATTGCTTCTGCCCCGGCCCTTCCCAGGTAATGAGTCTAAATGAATTGAAAAATGTAGATTGAGCTGGCGCGCCGATGGAGGAATGTATTCCTTAGCGGCTGGTATGTCCTGCTAAAAACAGACTGAGACCACTGGGACAACCAGGAGGAACTCTGGCCCCTCCCTCCTCTGACCTCATTTAGAGCTGCTGGATTTGGCTTTCTGGATTATGGAGAGAGAACGAGAGTATGAGAGAGAGAGAGAGAGAGAGAGAGAGAGAGAGAGAGAGAGAGGAAATACATTCTTGGATCTTCCACCAGAACTCAAGCAGTAATCATTGACAAAAAAACTATTGTAGAGAAAATGTATTCCTTTTCTTTCTTCAGTTTCATCTCAGTTTATCTAGCTGCCCGCCCCCTTCTCTTTTAAAAATAGTTTATAGGAATATACTAGTCTTTCATCATCTGACATGCTTGATATAAGTATACTTCTAGTCTCCAAGGATTTGGCGAGTCAAGCAGATAATTCACTGAGCCATTGTTTTCAATATTCAAAAATGTCTCAGTCTCAGTGGAATGGGATCAATTTGGAAATCAACTGTTTCCGTGTAAACATCAATCTTATTTCCTCTTTTTGATGCCCTCTCTCCCACAGCCCTCTGACCTGTGTGTGGTCAGGGCAGTTTCACAAACAGCAGAACGCCAGGGTCATTGAGCTTGTGAGAACAGACCCAGAATTGTAATGTCACCGAGTTCATCTGTGTTCCTGTCTGCTGCGTTTGGCCTCTCAGACTGCATTCCCATTCTTGTAAACTGCCAGTTGTTCACCTAATCGGGTCACCAACACAAGCGCTGCATAATTACTGACATTTAAACTGTGGTTTTACTGCTGCTTAGTGTGAGCAGGAGCTCTCAGTCTGGGGGGGAGCCCTCAGTCTGGGGGGGAGCTCTCAGTCTGGGGGGGAGCCCTCAGTCTGGGGGGGAGCCCTCAGTCTGGGGGGGAGCTCTCAGTCTGGGGGGGAGCCCTCAGTCTGGGGGGGAGCTCTCAGTCTGGGGGGAGCCCTCAGTCTGGGGGGAGCTCTCAGTCTGGGGGGGAGCTCTCAGTCTGGGGGGGAGCCCTCCAGAGCTGCTGGGGTGGTCAGAGACGTCTGCAGAGAGATGTCACACCGCACCACGACTCAGGTTCAACGCTTTTACTTCTGAAAAATGTGTTTCAGCCGCCTCAGAGTTCAGCGGCTTGTAAATTGTAAGAGTGAGGGAGGGAGGCCTGGTGATTAGAGAGGGAGGGAGGCTTGGTGATTGGGGAGGGAGGCCTGGTGATTGGGGAGGGAGGGAGGCCTGGTGATTGGGGAGGGAGGCAGGCCTGGTGATTGGGGAGGGAAGGAGGCCTGGTGATTGGGGAGGGAGGCCTGGTGATTGGGGAGGGAGGCCTGGTGATTGGGGAGGGAGGGAGGCCTGGTGATTGGGGAGGGAGGGAGGCCTGGTGATTGGGGAGGGAGGCCTGGTGATTGGGGAGGGAGGGAGGCCTGGTGATTGGGGAGGGAGGCCTGGTGATTGGGGAGGGAGGCCTGGTGATTGGGGAGGGAGGCCTGGTGATTGGGGAGGGAGGGAGGCCTGGTGATTGGGGAGGGAGGCCTGGTGATTGGGGAGGGAGGCCTGGTGATTGGGGAGGGAGGGAGGCCTGGTGATTGGGGAGGGAGGCCTGGTGATTGGGGAGGGAGGGAGGCCTAGTGATTGGGGAGGGAGGGAGGCCTGGTGATTGGGGAGGGAGGGAGGCCTGGTGATGGGGGAGGGAGGGAGGCCTGGTGATGGGGGAGGGAGGCCTGGTGATTGGGGAGGGAGGCCTGGTGATTGGGGAGGGAGGCCTGGCCTACACAGTGTTCATCCTGGAAACTGAAGTTGGCCTGCAAATGACAAGCATTTTTCGTATTTTATCATTTGGGTCTTAATGTCTAAACTTAACTGTACCATTCAGTTTACAGTACGTGCCTAAACAAACTTCTTTGTCACATTTGAATCCCACGACACATGATTGTCCTGGATGAAGTCTATGGAAAGAATGAGCTAATCCAGTAAACAGCACTACTGTAGGAACACACAAAGCCTTAGGGTTTTTGCCTGGGAAGACAATATGATATGAAATATGATATATGAATATGATATGAAAAGATGCCGCTTGTACATCCCACCACGTGCTCAACAAATGTTGTGTTTTTCCTGCATCTGTGCCGCATGTGAAATGTGGGCCCAGTGGTTTGGACAGAAGATCTCGGCTGGAATAGACAATTTAAAAGCATTCATAAGGCCACACAAAATATGTGATTGGTGACATAATGTCATGATCAGATAGTGTTTTATTGTCTGCAATAAAATGTTATTACAGCTTGCAGATTTTTTTTTACGACGTTGGTACACTTATCTGACACTTAAAGAATTAGCAGATGGAGAGGTACTATTAAAACTCACTCCAGATCTGGATGATTTACCATGTGTTATATTCCCTCATTCTCCTGGCTTGGTTAGACCTTCCCAAGGTTGCCCCGTAAAACAAACCCACAGTTAGACAACATGTCAGAACAACCACTCTGAAGACATGGCAGCCAAAAAACACTCTTTATTTTTACATTTCAAATTGTCATTATTATGACATTTAAATGTATTATTATTATTATTATTATGTAATCTACATGTATTACTCTTTTTTAATTGACGTTTATTACTTTATTTGATTTTTAACAGCCCATTCCCATGAACATGTTAACATCCTGAGGGGTCAGTTGTTAAGAAAACTCCCAAACACTAATTAAGATCATAAAATAAAATGTCTGTATAATATATATAATTCTATCATAGTTTAATGTGGTAATATCTCCTCCCTCGACAGAACTACCATGCTGAAAGCATCAACACAGCCACAGTGATGCCATCTCTCCAAAGTTTTTTTTTTGGAGCACTTTCTTAAAATTCCCTTTGTGCTCTCAGTAAACAAGCCTTTATCTGCAAAGTGTCTGTGAGGGAGCAGGGTTGAGGGCTCTACAGAGAAGTGGGCTTTTCATGGCAACTTTTCTATCAAATGACTAACTACAGTGTGACTCATCACTAACAGCGTGAGAGCTTAGTACGGCAGCCAGCCCAAAGGGAATGATCGTCTCTCCTCAAAGGAAGGTCAAAGCGCCCTTCGAGCAGCAGCACCAAGAGCCCTGAATCACTCCTCAGAGCAGACACACGGCAGAGACAGATTGGACCGTTGTCAGCAGGACAAGCTACAGGTACAGGTGAGAGGAATTCTCACAGTCTGTGAAAGGCATTAGATTCAATGATAAATAAATTGAATATGTGTGGGGTTGAAATACTGTACATGATATAAACTGGTGGGTTGTGCAGTGTGAAACAGCTGTGTTATGGACGGTCCTCTGGTATACAGGATCAGACACACTGCTTTAAGGCTCATGATAAACCTGAACAACCCCCCACACACACTCCCCTCCCATCCTCTCTCCCTTCTGTGTACCTCTGCCTCTCTCTCTGCCTCTCTCTCTCTCTGCCTCTCTCCCGGCTGGTCCCTCATGGGGATGTCATCTCTTCCTAGCTGGCTCCAAATTCTGTGACAGAGATTCTATGATTAGGATTTTCTACATTACATGACACATGCAAAGTACCTACTTTCCATGTTGTTGTTCTGGCTTGCATTCACGTGAATTTTCTCAGACAGGAAATTATTTTTCAGATTATGGTGACACCACATGAATGCAGTATCATTTAACTAGCGATCGTGTGCACCAGAGGGCAAATATTTCAATCGACAGTTTAGGCTTGTACTGTAAGTGGCACTGAAGTGATGTACCGAAATCTGCGCTGTGATTTGGTCCAGTACACACCGGTCATATAGGTAATGGTGCCATATTAGCACTGGGTTTTGTTACCCAATATTGACAGAGGGAATTCTACAAGCAAGATATCTAGACCCTCAGGGCTTAACAAGAGCATGGATCCTTTACAATCTCTACAGTCACATGTGATTTACAACATGATTTATGACTTCAACATTTCTCATCTACCTCTGGTGTTTATATCTATGCATGGTTTTGTGATGCGCTGGTGGAAGAGGTAATGATAGTGGAACAAACCCATCCTCCACACTTTTGAGTGATTAACGATTGCTGTCATGAAACACTGCAACTTCACCGGGGCTTTGATTCAGGTGCCGGTTCTAGAAGCATTTGCAGGTTCTCAAGAGGGTGAGACGTGTTTCCCAGAAGGTTCTCAAGAGGGTGAGACGTGTTTCCCAGAAGGTTCTCAAGAGGGTGAGACGTGTTTCCCAGAAGGTTCTCAAGAGGGTGAGACGTGTTTCCCAGAAGGTTCTCAAGAGGGTGAGACGTGTTTCCCAGATCTGTCCTCAGCTCCACTGGTGTGTGAGCAATCTCTCCTTAAATACATTCAAATACTTTCAAATACAATGATGAGTGCCCATGTTCTGTCTGAACTGGACCACTGCATATCCCATGGTTCAGACGGGATCAGGCCTCCCTCCTAACTCCACACCCACATCTCTGACATGAGCGACCCAACATGGTCCTGATTGTGTTCCTGCCTCAGGACATCAGCTCCGCACCTGCCTCAGGACCTCAGCTCCTCACCTGCCTCAGGACCTCAGCTCCTCACCTTGCTCTCCTTACGGCCACGAAGCAGAGCAGGGCAGGTACACACGCACAGACCGGAGTCCTGGCTGGTTAGAAACTACTCTCAGAAATTGTCTGACTCCCCTGCGAGGGCAGTCTGGGAAACATGCCATCCAAAATGTGCATATCATGTGAATCCCACCTTGGCAGGAAGTAAACCTGTCTGCTGTTCAGAAGCACAGATCATGTTTGGTAGCAGAAGCTTGCATCATCACAGTGACAGGGCCAATGAGGCCACTGTCTGATCTGACAAGTATGTACTTTGATTCCTGCATGTCTAATGTTCTTGATGTCTTTAAAATGTGATCCACGGCTTGTGAAATCCTTCATATCAACTGTCACAGGCCTGTCCTTAGTCATTCACATTGTACAGTGAATGTCACATCATGTTGTGCTCGCTGCTGACACTTTGACAAAGGCATCACTGTATAGACATCTCTCTGAGTACTTCATATATTTTTGCTATCTTTATTTATGATTATGGGGTCTATCAGCAATGCATTTCCTAAAAACGGACTCCTCGCCAGGGGCCTTGCTGATGTTTATTTCTGAGTTAATAACCAGACCTTGCTGCTATGTGTTCCATAAATCAAGTGTGGGGGTTGCCGGGTGGGGGGTGGGGCGGACCATGGGGGCGGGGGGGCAGGGGGGCTCAGGGAGTGCTGGGTGGGGGGTGGGGCGGACCATGGGGGCGGGGGGCAGGGGGGCTGCACAAACAGAAGAACAACGCCTGCAAGCTCCTCACCAGCTTATCCAAACAAGACTCTGCTTGTGTTGTTGTGTTTACATCTCTGCTTCTGGTGTTGGGGGCACAGCGCCCCGGGGTACACAGGTGTGAGGAGAAAACTAAACCCATCCTCCCTCAGGACCAGACAACTACAGCAGAGGGAGACCAGGACAAACCAGAGGGTTGAGCAGTGAGGTTGGTCTGGTGATAAATTATTGATCATCCTGCTGATGTATTGAAACATCCCTAAGACTTTAATGTTGGTTCATCCTGAGTTCGCTTTAATGGTATATTTTATGCAAATCCAGTAAAGACCACTTCTCTTCGCCACGCCAGAGGAGAGATCTGTCGCTGCACTACAGTTTAACCTTCTCCCAGGCATCCTGAATGAATCTGTATTCTGGTCAGGAAATGCTGGAGGATTACAACCTGTGGTCACACGTTACTTGTTTCCAAGGTAACACCCCATATGGAGCTCCAGCAAGCACCTTCACAGGGAGCTGCCCTCTCCTCCTCCCCCAGCTAGGCTGCCTACCTCTGGGGGCAGGACCCAGACAGACTCCCTGGTTCTCCCTGGCCCTGGAGCCCCCAGAGCGCATGCCTCCCGTTATGTGGCTGTTTAAGGATGGGGAGCTTTTATGCCCCCATTCATTCCCCTGTGGGTAATCGATGGTAGACTCAGGGTTACAGCTAATATGATTTATGTGTTCTATTTCCGCTGTTATGCTTCATGTACAAATTGTCTTTGGTGATGTAAATTCCCCCATCTTTTAGCGACTTGCTGACACCGAATCCAGACCGCAAAACGGATGCAATTAATTCATGTTTGTGTCCAAGGGTTATTTTGGCAAAAGACATCTGCAAATCATGCCAAGCTTGATGTTGAACTGTTTTTTGTTAAACCGCCCTCATTCATACACCCTCACCCCTTCGTCTACTCATCCCTTCCCATACTCATCCATTCATCTACTCATCCTCTGCCCAGGTTACCGGACCATGTATGTCATGTTCTTCCTCTCCATGTGTTTTCACATCACCTGGTCCTAAAACTCTAACCTCCCCTGGCAGGAAGAACCCAAACATGGAACACGTGTTCATGGGAGTCAGGTGGCTGAGAGGTTAGGGAGTCGGGCTAGTAATCTGACGGTTGCCAGTTTGATTCCGGGCCGTGTCAAATGACAATGTGTCCTTGGGCAAGGCACTTCACCCTTCTTGCCTCGGGGGAATGTCCCTGTATATTTACTGTAAGTCCCTCTGGATAAGAGCGTCTGCTAAATGACTCAATTTAAAATGTTCTATCCAAGCCATGTGACAATATCAGCACTTAGATTTAATGGGCAGGTATTGTCATATGAGTCTACTGTGGCATCACACTGAACAATTAATCATGCAAAAACCTTGACTCTTAAATAAACCATCTGCAATCTAGACACAAAGGAAATCAAATCAGCCTATTGGTGCAGTTATGCATTTATAATGATATTACTACCTGCAGCACTGTGGGGGCTGAAACTGATGTGTGCATCAGTGAGCATGAATATTCATTATTTCAGAAGGAGCGGGGAAACTATGTGATAAACAAATAAGCTGTGTTTGGGAGGCTAGAAGTGTGATTTCTGTATATTACACTGGGAGTACTTGAAGGGTTAAAAACGGTAACACTTTACAATAAGGGTGCATGAATTATCATTCATTAATGCATTAACTAATGCATGAATCATCATCAGTTAATACATAACTCAGAAAGTACTTAATGATGCACTGATCATGAACACATCATTTGGTAATAGGGAGTCACATATGATTTAATATTAATTAAATCTGGAATCATGTATAAATTCCTATTGACATTAACACATTAACTGATAGCTGAGTTAACTACTTTAGTTAACCGTGCAAACTATGGCTGTTAGTTAACTGTGTGAACCAAAACCTTGAGTTAACAGGGTAATTCATGTGTTAATTTCTACAATGGCGGTATCCATGGATTGTGACGGTAATTAATCATTTGTTAATAGTAATGTGCCTCCTCAAGTAAAGTCACAACATGAGTTGAACATTCATTAATCATTAACTAATTATTCACTCGACAAATACTTACTGTCTTTTCAGAGAGACAACTTTTAAATAAACTCTATTATGAGTTGGAATCCTGCATTAAAGTCAAAATAACTTTTTGACGAATGGATGACTACCATGCCGTTTGCAAAACGTTTTATTTCATTCGAACAACACGTGCAAGGCCACCTTTCTAAGAGGAAGTCCACTCAAAGTATCGATCAGATCTTCCAAATGGCTGGCTGCAACAGATCCTTGATTTTGGACCGATTCATGATGGTGAACTCCTATGTTAAGCAGTGGCGATTTCTTCAAGACTGAAAAGGAAGCTCAGCTTCCCTTAAAATATCTAAAAATGTATGGTAAAATATTTACTATAGTGTTAAAATTTTAAATGTGTTAGAACACGTTCATCTCGAAGATGAACTAGTTCAAAATCAGCTGCGTATAGTAGCAGGTCGACTAACTAATTTCCTTCTCATACATTCCCGTAGCGTCACAGTGCATTTCCCTGTTGAAGCCCAGCTTCGATGGACATCATGAAGCTTCTCTGAAGATATTTTTCAGTGTTTCAAAACTATACGCTCATTGGATAAACGCTGCGATTCTGTCCCGCCATGGACGCTCAGCGTCTCTGGAGGTGAATAGAGGAGTGGGCTGGCCTGGCGCTGGGCTTCTGCGTGATGATTGGAGGGTGTGTCGAAAGACTGCATCTCCTTTTGATTGACAGCTATGTTGTACTATAAAAAGTCGCCGAACCTACGAAGGGTGAAATTCAGTCCCATCGCAGATTTTTAAACTGTAGTAGAGACAAACTGCTGCAACCTATTTCTGTTTTTTTTTGCTTGGCGAAGTTGCTAGCCAAATTCATTTTAGTATATACTGTTTTTGATCATTTCGATAATCACCTCGGCGTCTCTAAATAGATAGGTTAGAGCCTGTCAGCTGGCTGACTAGCTAGCTAGTCTAGGTCTAACTATAATGGGTGAAAAAGCATTGTTAAGTTTGTATGAGTGAGGTCAGTCAGCTCCACGTAGTTTGCCTTTACCATTCAAATGCTTAATTATTCTCTGTTAGCTTTCACCCTTTCCAAGTTGATGTATAATGCTGAGCTTAGGGGATAGTGGAAAGTTAACATTCGAAGATAGAAGTTCACCGGCATGAATCGGTCCAGAATCCAGGATCTGTTGCAGCCAGGCATTTTCTACAGAAGATCTGGTCGATATTTCGAGTGGACTTCTTCTTAGAAAGGTGGCCTTGCACGTGTTGTTCAAGTGAAATAAAACGTTTTGCAAACGGCATGGTAGTCATCAATTCGTCAAAAAGTTATTTTGACAATTTTGTAATGCAGGATTTCAACTCATAATAGAGTTTATTTAAAAGTTGTCTCTCTGAAAAGACAGTAAGTATTTGTCGAGTGAATAATTAGTTAATGATTAATGAATGTTCAACTCATGTTGTGTCTTTACTTGAGGAGGCACATTACTATTAACAAATGATTAATTACCGTCTCAATCCATGGATACCGCCATTGTAGAAATTAACACATGAATTACCCTGTTAACTCAAGGTTTTGGTTCACACAGTTAACTAACAGCCATAGTTTGCACGGTTAACTAAAGTAGTTAACTCAGCTATCAGTTAATGTGTTAATGTCAATAGGAATTTATACATGATTCCAGATTTAATTAATAGTAAATCATATGTGACTCCCTATTACCAAATGATGTGTTCATGATCAGTGCATCATTAAGTACTTTCTGAGTTATGTATTAACTGATGATGATTCATGCATTAGTTAATGTATTAATGAATGATAATTTATGCACCCTTATTGTAAAGTGTTACCAAAAAAACTAACCGTCCCAAAGTGAACTTGACCTGTCCCAAAATGTAAATTCTTGTGTTTTTGCATTTTGACATTCTGACATGGGTCTAGGTTTTTTGCAACACTATTTAAGTAATCTATACGGTCGTGGGAATACAGAATATAATACAAAATGTTCTTGCTTGTTTCATGGTGGGACGAACACAATTATTTGTGTAGCTGTAGTAAAAAAAGTTTCTCAGGGTTTAAAGTTTTAAAAAAAGTTTTAAAAAGTTTTTGAAGAAAGGTTTCTAAATGATTGAAAAAGGTTTAAAAGAAAAAAAGGTTTTGAAGGTTTTAAAAATATTTTGGATATTTATTTATTTTAAATATTTTTTTTATATATATATAAAAAAAATATATATATATATTTAAGATAAAAATATAAATTTCCAATGGTTTGAAAAAAAAAATCCCCAAAAAGTTTCTAAAGGTTTGAAAAATATTTGCTATTTATTTTCAAAAATAGGTTTGCATCATTCATGAGTACTTGATGAGGATTCTACTAAACTATACTGTACTCTGCTCTGTTTAAGGCTTCTTCTTTCATCGTCAGGACGACGGGAGCCCTTTGGGGAGGCCCTTGTATTGTCATCATCAAACTAACTGTGTGTTTTAAAGCCAGTTTCTGATGTCACTGTCTCGTACAACAGTTTGTGCAGACTGTGGAAATAGGACTTCTAGGTGCAGCAGACACAGACTCCTCTGAGAGTTCACCTAAACATGCTCCACATTGTGACAGAGTGCGAAAGAAAAAGCTTTTACAACAGTGCAGGGGCATAGCCAGAAAACCTTTTTTTGGGCAGGCTTAGAAAAATATGGATCGGAATCTTTCTTTTCAGTTTTTTTTACTTGCTTACTCTGCAATGTGCACCCGGTGCAACATTTTTCAGAGATATTTTTGTTTTTGGGTAGGAATTAGAACAAATTTGGTAGGCCTATGCCTACCCAGGCCTACCCGTGGCTACGCCCCTGCAACAGTGTGAGAACTGTTTAGAAAACATATTCAGACAGTTTGGCTTTAAAGTCTGGATTTATTCTAGCTGGAGAAAACTAATATATTTTTGTTTGGTCTGACAATGCAGAAGCTAAAGTTTCAGGTGTTTCAATTGCATTCAGTAATATCTTTCCTAATAAAATGAGAATTTCTCAAGCTGTTATGCCTGGTTACCAAGGCAACCTTCTCAGTATTTATTTCACCCTTCTGAGAGAACATGCTGTAATATCTTAGTAAAGCCTGAGATTTTGAAACACAAAATTTATCTCCACTTTTTTCTCCAAAAACTGAGACATGGCAAGTCTCTTTGCTTATCATTTCAGCCCAAGGCAAAGAGATAAGGGAGGAAAAGAGACAGACAGGGAGAGAGAGAGACTGGGAGGGAGAGAGACAGACAGACAGGGAGAGAGACAGGGAGGGAGAGAGACAGACAGACAGGGAGAGAGACAGGGAGGGAGAGAGACAGACAGGGAGGGAGAGAAACAGGGAGGGAGAGAGACACGGAGGGAGACAGACAGACAGGGAGGAAGGGAGACAGGGAGAGAGAGACAGACAGGGAGAGAGACAGGGAGGGAGGGAGGGAGAGAGGGAGGGAGGGAGACAGACAGAGAAGCAGGGAGGGAGAGAGACAGGGAGGGAGATACTGCGTGTGTGCCCCTCAGTCACTTGAAGGGAGCAAAGCTCTCTCTACAGTTGCGTCATGGGGGCGCGGGGCTGGGGGGGGGCTGGGGGGCTGGGGGCGAGGGGCTGGGGGCTGGGGCTCTCAGGCTGCCTTCTCCCAGCAGTGATGCAGTGTCCCTGTCCAAGAGCCAAGGGCAGACTTTGTAGGAGAGGAGTGGAGGAGAGGAGGGGGAGGAGAAGAGTGGAGGAGAAGAGGGGAGGAGAAGAGGGGAGGAGAAGAGGGGAGGAGGGGGAGGAGGAGGGGGAGGAGAGGAGGGGAGGAGGGTGAGGAGGAGGGGGAGAGGAGGGGAGGAGAAGAGGGGAGGAGAAGAGGGGAGGAGAAGAGGGGAGGAGGGGGAGGAGGAGGGGGAGGAGAGGAGGGGAGGAGGGTGAGGAGGAGGGGGAGAGGAGGGGAGGAGGGTGAGGAGGGGAGGAGGGTGAGGAGAGCAGAGATCGTTGTGTGAGTGTCCTTTGACAGTGGGTGTTATAAGCAAGAAGCAAGGTCACAATAGTCTTTGTGGTGCATAATACAGAACTATTGTTCACATCACACTGATGCACAGTTATAAAACAAGACATTCCTGCATCATATCTGTAAAGCTGTATCATGCAGTGTGTGATCAGGTAGCATTAACAGACATGTAGTTGTTACCTCATAGCAAGAAGATCCTGGGATTGATTAGTGGCTGGGGCTCCTGAGTGATGTTAGGTGCATGTTCTGGTGCATGTTCTGGTACTCGGGGAAGGATAACGGGATGGGAACATGCAGGAGAAACGTCAGTGTGTGTGCTTTCCCAGTGTCGCGGCTTCTAGCATGTGTGTCACGGCTGCGGAAAAAAGAAATGCTTCTTCTTCGAATACGCGTATAATCCCTCACACACTATTTGAAAAAAGCCAATAATTTCCTAGTGACAATAAATCTAAGTATATTTCTTCCTTTTCCTGAATTATATATGCATAGTGTCATGATGACAAGACTGCAGTACTGAAGATCTATACATTAATGTATGCACTCTGATTATAATTTAATTCCATCTCAGGCTTGGGTAAGCTTAGCTTTTTAATAGAGAGGTTACCGTATCTTGGAATCTACGGTATACCATGAAAGGTATGTAAATGAAGACATGAATAATGAAGGAGTAGACATGGTGTGGGTGGAATTACTGATAGGGGTTAGTCAGATGCTCAGCTTTTGGGAATTTCTGGAAACAGGAACGTGACTCCAGCGCCGAGGTTCCTCATCCTAACTTCCTCTCTTCAAAGGGGCACAGTGAGGTTGTTCTTCCTCTCTTCAAAGGGGCACAGTGAGGTTGTTCTTCCTCTCTTCAAAGGGGCACAGTGAGGTTGTTCTTCCTCTCTTCAAAGGGACACAGTGAGGTTGTTCTTCCTCTCTTCAAAGGGGCACGGTGAGGTTGTTCTTCCTCTCTTCAAAGGGGCACAGTGAGGTTGTTCTTCCTCTCTTCAAAGGGGCACAGTGAGGTTGTTCTTCCTCTCTTCAAAGGGGCACAGTGAGGTTGTTCTTCCTCTCTTCAAAGGGACACAGTGAGGTTGTTCTTCCTCTCTTCAAAGGGACACAGTGAGGTTGTTCTTCCTCTCTTCAAAGGGGCACAGTGAGGTTGTTCTTCCTCTCTTCAAAGGGGCACAGTGAGGTTGTTCTTCCTCTCTTCAAAGGGACACAGTGAGGTTGTTCTTCCTCTCTTCAAAGGGGCACAGTGAGGTTGTTCTTCCTCTCTTCAAAGGGGCACAGTGAGGTTGTTCTTCCTCTCTTTAAAGAGGCACAGTGAGGTTGTTCTTCCTCTCTTCAAAGGGACACAGTGAGGTTGTTCTTCCTCTCTTCAAAGGGGCACAGTGAGGTTGTTCTTCCTCTCTTCAAAGGGGCACAGTGAGGTTGTTCTTCCTCTCTTCAAAGGGACACAGTGAGGTTGTTCTTCCTCTCTTTAATGAGGCACAGTGAGGTTGTTCAAATGTTTTACATTAACCATTCAGTTTTCCTTTCTGAGGAATGTACTGTAGTAGAAAGATGCAGATATTTTTCACAATCTAGGGGCACGTAAATTAATCTGTGTTGGCTCAGGTTATGGGCTCAGTGCCTTCAAAACTCCTCAACTTTGAGTCCAATGGTGAAAGATCATTCAACCAAGCTGTTCATCACCGTACTGTAGCTGTAGCAAGACAGAAACATGCATGTACCTCTGTAACAGTCCCAATGCGGGACAAGCTTGTTCTCCGTCTTTGGCGTATTAATACTTGTAGTGATCCATATTCTCACTGAACATTTATAATCAATATATAGTTATAGGAGGTATTTATAATCAACATATAGTTATAAGAGGTACAAAAATGGTTTAATCAGATAAATATGATTTATCATGTCAGTGCAAAATACGATCTATAAATATTTCCTGGGGCAACAGACAATAAAATTCCAATATCATGAAAGCCAGAGAAGTGTGAGTCCACACAGCAGCCATGACGCCTGCATCCTGCACATCACCCTCTGGCCTGACCAGGACGTGATGGGGACCAGAAACAGCCATAATAGCTCCTGTCAAGATATGGACTCTTCAGTCACTCGCATTACGGTTTGCAGGTTATATACTGTACCTCAGCAGCTGTTATTACTGTATAATATGAATGTCTAATTGTGGGAGGAGAGCTGGGTACAGTAAGGACTTATTTTCACATTAGTAACATGTCAACTGCTGTTGTTGCTTAAGGTTCATGTATTGTAATACAGTGAAATGAACTATGAAACACTTCAGGAAGAGTGCAAAACAGCATTGTTACTGTTCTGACATCATTGTTCTGATCTGACGTTACTGTTCTGTTTGTACTGTTCCACTCCTCTGTAGTTGAGGGAGAGGGAGAGTGAGGAGAGGAAAGAGAAAAAGACGGAGAGAGAGAAAAGAGCGGGAGAAAAAGATTGAGAGAAGACGTGACAGAAAAAGAGAGGAGAGGGAGAGATAGAGGAAGAGAGAGAAAGATAAAAAAACGAGAGAATTGTGTATTCAGTTACACTGCACAAGCATGGCTTTTCTTCCCTCCCCCGCTCTCTCCCACCCCCTGCATGAGTGTTCAATCCCCCCTTTCTACCTCCCTCCCCCCTCCCCCCTCCCTCCCTTCCCCTCTCTCTCCCTCTCCTGCTCTGCAGCTGTGCTGTGCATCACCTCCAGTCTGAGAGCTGCGACTTCAGCAGGAGCATCAGAAGGAGGGAACCAGAGCAGCGGACCTGGGAGTTCAGAGTGTGAACCACTACAGGGGCGCAGTGTTCCGGCCAGGCAGGAGCGGAAGGCTCCGGGCGGGGAAGCACACGGCTCTGGGGTGTCTGGAGGATCCCCAGGATCCCGCTCAGGATCCCCAGGACCCGTCGCCTCCCATGGTCTCGACTAAGCGCTCTGCCACTCCTGATTACGGGAGAGAAAACAGCCCAGCAACCATCATCTTTCCAGGGGGCCAGTTTTCCACAGCCAGACTCCGAGACAGCTGAGACGCTCACAACTCGCGCTCACACACACACACTCGCTCACACACACACACGCACTCGCTCACACGCAGACAGCGAAGGCGAGAAAGAGGGATGGACACACGCTGCATTCAAAGGATTCACTACAACACCCTTGTGGCTGTCTTTTCCCTCCTACATACTCACACACACTCTCCTATTGCACACAATACATTATGAGCACCGTAAAAAGCTACACGTTCCTGTCGATGGATGGTGGATTCTTGAAACTTGCTCCCGTTTTCTCTCTGGAAGAAAGAAAGCACTGGAAATAACTTTGCCTCTCTGCCTCTTCTTTCAGTTTGGGCTTAAAAAAAACATCCTACTCATTTAAGCACAAGAAAAATTGCCTCCTTTCTTGGGTCCTGCAATTGAATACAGTCTTTGTGACCATTAAGACGGTTTCAGTGATTCATTCTAAGCTGTAAGTGGATTATGGCCGTGATATATTTTGGGGATTTCTCTTTAGCTTCAAGAAATATCCATGACTGGTGGATTTAGGTCTGTCAGAGAGGAGAGATCCTGGCGCTTGTCTGCTCTCCTCGCCGCTGGATTACAGATGGGCTTTGTGCTCGCTGTGCGCTGCCTCGCAGATGATCGCACCCTGTCATTCATCACCAGAAAGTACAGGGGAAAACAAGTGAGTACTCAGCCAGCTTTCTAATCCACGTAGGCAATCAGGGGCAAGAATAGTACAATAGGACAGATATACTGCAGTCCATTTGCAATGTTAATCGCATTAAAAATTCTGCATGATCATTACAGCAAGCTACAGTGGAGGAAAAAGAAAAACTGAAAAAATACCCCTCAAACTACTTAGAATCTGGTGATGACATTAGAAGGGTGAGATTGCTCTTATTTGGTGCGTGGAGCCTGTCTGAATACGGACTGTTTGCCAAGCAACACAATTGACTAACTCAGGGTCACTGTCTGTCCGGCAGGTGGCTTCAGCTCAGGCTGGGATTGATTGAAGTGATCTGTGTGGATCCTATTAGTGCATCCTGGACAGCAGCCAAACTGCATGGAGGGGAACACCGTCGTTTAACCGCCCTGTCGGCAAACATCCACACCAGGTGACTGAGGACCCTGGGTACCCCCCCCTGCTACTGCAACCCCCTACCCCCTCTCTCTGACACCACACCCCCTACCCCCCCCCCCCGTGCCAGAATGGTGCCTCCCCCTCCCACTAACAAGCCCCATGTTTGCCTGTCCACCATCCTGATCATGAGCAGCATGGCACTGATCGATGCCTACCTGGTGGAGCAGAACCATGGCCCCAGGAAGATCGGAATCTGCATCATGGTGATGGTGGGAGACATCTGCTTCCTCATTGTGCTACGCTACGTGGCCGTGTGGGTGGGCGCAGAGGTGCGGACGGCCAAGCGTGGCTACGCCATGATCCTCTGGTTCCTCTACATCTTCGTGCTGGAGATCAAGGTGTACTTTGTGTACCAGAACTACAAGGCCGACAGGAAGAGTCTGGATGCCCTGGCGCGCAAGGCCCTCACGCTGCTGCTGTCCATCTGCATCCCGGTGCTGTTCGTGGTCCTGGTGGCCATCGACCACATGGAGTACGTTCGGGCCTTCAAGAAGAGGGAGGAGATCCGGAACCGCCTGTTCTGGGTGGTGGTGGACCTGCTTGACATCCTGGACATCCAGGCCAACCTGTGGGAGCCGCAGAAGAAAGGGCTGCCCTTGTGGGCGGAGGGCCTCATGTTCTTCTACTGCTACATCCTGCTGCTGGTGCTGCCCTGCGTGTCCCTCAGTGAGATCAGCATGCAGGGCGTCAACATTGTGCCCCACAAAATGCTGCTGTACCCCATCCTCAGCCTGGTGACCATCAACGTCATCACGCTGTTCATCCGGGGAGGCAACATGATCCTCTACAGGGACGCCAGGGTCTCGGGGATCCTGATAGGCAAGAACGTGCTGGCCATCATCCTAAAGACCTGTAGCTTTGTGCAGTACAGAAGACAGCTGCAGAACGCCCCCCCTGCGTTCGGGGTGGAGCTGCAGAAGAACTCGGTTCCCCACAGCCGGCCGGTCGCCAGCACGGCCCAGGTGGTCATGCAGGACCAGACGCCCCTGCCTGAGGTAGCCACGTGCCAGCACACATGACACACGGGGTGCCGCGAGGCGGGCGGGGGGGAACAAGGAAACACAGAGTTAGCGACCCACCGGACCCTGTTGGGGAGCAACAGGTGTGCTCATGGGCTGGTGAGTGCCTCTGGTGGGCTGGAGGTCGGGGCCTCTGGTGGGCTGGAGGTCGGGGCCTCTGGTGGGCTGGAGGTCGGGACCTCTGGTGGGCTGGAGGTCGGGGCCTCTGGTGGGCTGGAGGTCGGGGCCTCTGGTGGGCTGGAGGTCGGGGCCTCTGCTGGGCTGGAGGTCGGGGCCTCTCAGGGCCTCAGGGCCTCTGTTAATGCTCCACAGCCCTCAGGACTGCTGAGTCAAGCAGCCGTGACGCGTCACCAGGAAAGTTAACCACAGAACGTCCAGCCAGTCCATTACCACATTTCTCTCTGTGAATTCAGTCATTTGTGTATTTTTTTCTAAACAAAAAAATTCCAACTAAAGCTTTAGATATATATTTTTTTTATATAGTGAGTGTTGCAATATATGCAAAACGTTTGTTGTGCTGTGCTGTGTTCAGGATTGTTTCTTTGCAGGGTCTGTTTTTAGTGTGTGTGTTGGGATTCATTAAAGTCATACTGACAATGAAAAGGGCAACTAAAAAGGCTTGTTTGTTAGAGGAACATGTGTTTTCTATGTAATTATTTGATAAAGTATTGTGTACATACAAGATCCTGGCTATCCTGTGCTTTTCTGACTGGGGACTGTTGGTGCGGCAACTCACCAATCATTGAGGAGATTGAGTACATTTCATTTTCTAATTAGTATTCAGTGGAGTGATTTTAATTAACCTGAATTACAAAGGAAAATGGCCAATGATTTTTCTCTATTCTAATCTCTTATTGGGGGCTATTTAATTGCTAATGCTGTGCCACAGTAACACTATTCATCTTAAGCATGCCCTTTTAACACTGCGTCCAGCCTGGTTAGTTTGGAGTTGGATGAATGAGGAGAGTTGAGCGAGTGACGCATTCAAGATAAATGCTCTTGTGGTGTTCCAAGCAGTGTTAGATGACTGAAACGGGGAATATTAATAGCACTCACTCCAAGTCCAAGTAAAGCACCACACAATCAAGACCTTGAAGATGGAGATGTTCATTATTCTCATTGTACAGAAACCGACCTGCAATCATTCCTAGACCCTCACTAACGAACCCTATACAAGGCACTCTCAACTTTGCACCAAATAAGACTGTTTCAGAAAGCAATTGATCTGTTTCATTGGTTCCATCTATATAAATACTCTCCCTGGCCTTCTCTTGCAGTCTCCCCTCCGCCTCCCTGTCGATGGTTCTGTGTGACATGGAGAGATGTTGCTCATTAACATTTAAACAGCTGGGTTTGTAGACCACCACGGCAAGCTGACAGCAGTAATTGGGGGTGTGTGAGATATCCTGTAGCATCTGTCAAATGGAACATGAACTGAATATTATCTGTAGTCCGATGGTTGTTTGTGCAGATGACAGAAGCAAACAGTGTTCTGATCTGTTTATTTTCTACTGGCTTTAATGTTCCATATCTCCAAAAACCTCCAGAACACATTTTAAGAGTCAGACCTTTTAACTGGTTTTCTGCAATATTGTCGGCATTGTGTCTAATTACGGTATTATTCCCCAATGAAACAACAGAGACAGCCGGTAGAAATACAAACAGCAGTCAAGATAAGCACACCAAATACTTTAAATGGAAAGGTTTTCATGATAAATATACTATATTCTTATTGTTTAAGCACCCACTAATGTTACCCTCTCTAATATCAGGCACCAATCATTGATATGACACCAATTCTTTCAAAGACATCGTTAAACATTTAGTCAAGCCAACTCTGCAGTACAGCAACAACAAACCAACCGACAGAATGTTGAAGAACATTCTGTACAACACCAGCTCTCAGATTCTGTGGATGAACTACCTGGAAGTAGACCTGTGTCTGGTCTGAACAACCACTGCTAAACCCAGGACTGTTAGTGGACCAGACACCAAGTCTTCGGGAGTCCTCTTCACCCACACCCACGATTACAGTGGAATTAATATGGCTTCCATCAGTGTGACCCTGGTCCATTTAACCCTTAATGGATTTTTCATTATTTTTATTTTTATGTAGTGGAACGTCAATAAGCCAGGATGTGAGATGCATTCTACCTCCCCACTAACACTGACAGAGTGAAGGTGCCAAGAACGCAAGACGGACGGCTGCAGTAGATTCTCACCCTGACCTTCGCCAGTCTGAGGTGGCAGCAGAGCCAGGATACAAATGTCTTTTTCATGGAAGGAGGGTTAGATGGTGTGAAAAACAAAATAGCATACAACAAAACAATGGACGTCAGGTATCGATTTGCTTGTCTCTGAGGTCATTTATATAAAACATTAAGAGATTATTTTCCTAAAATACATTTTCGGAAGACAAGGAGTAGTTTGAGATGACCTATAGTTACAAAAAATATTTTAAAAAACATCTCTTGCTTACAGAACAGAGATGTCAAGTACACTTTAAACTGATATGCTGCAATTACAAAACAGATTTGTCAATCACCATAAATGTTTTTGCAGCTATTACATGAAATAACAGTGTTTAATCTCACAAACAGTCCATAAAAAATGAGAATTGTGTGCCTCTGGCTACTGTAGCTCTCACAGTTGAGAACATTGAGAAAAGTGGTTGTACAGAAATTCCATAAAGCTATTACATTAGCAAACGTAACCCCTCTTTGAAAGACCTTTACATTAGCACTTGGCAGTGTTCGCACGCCTATAACACTTCTGGTGTACATTTGCAGTTTTCAATCCCTCAGAGTTAAGACACTTTAAGCCCAATTCATTTGGGTGAGAATGTGAATAATGAATTGATCTTTTGAAATATTTTAAGTCCAGTTTTCGTCTAAGTTGGCAGCTTTTTTTAGATGTCACAATTACATGTGAGCAATTATGCAAGATTGTCTTTTTTTTTTCGAGAACTTGAGCATTCTCTGATCTATAAAAGATGCAGCCGGATTCTCATGACTCGCTCTGGTGTCACCTGACACTTTCTTCCCAACTCTAAAGTCTTTAATATAGCCTCATGAAAGGGAAATGCCCTTCTACCGTGAGAACATCTGAATTTCCTTGGAGAAATATGCTCTCTCTAAAACTTGGTGACAGGAAACATTAGGAGAGTTGGAGTCTTACGGTCCACTTGTAAGTTTGAATTCCCCCCCCCCCCAAAGAGCTCCACTCCCCAAGGGAGTACACCAGGAGCTCCGCAGAGAGATGACAGGAAAGCCTGTTTACTTTTCATACATTCCTCCGAGGATGAGGATGTTCATCTTTAAATGTTTGATAGAGGAACTTTGCCGAGTTTGACTTCTAACTGCCTGATCTGTGCTGTGATCCTGGGACAGACAGTTCAGCTGGACAACAGAGGTGAACGTCCATGACAGAGAGCTGAACGTCCATGACAGAGAGCTGAACGGTCCATGACAGAGAGCTGAAGGTCCATGAGGATAAAGAGTAGAGGGAGCCCAGATCAGCAGTAATAAACAGACCCTGCAGGTTCCTTGGGGGGAATGATCTACAAGACACACAATCCAAAATGAAGAAGAGTCATCAGGGGATTAGGGACATTTGAGGTGATTAGACTGTCTCTGTTTTTGTAGGGTGTAGGAAGTTATTGAGCGTAAAGTGGCTTAGCCTTGAGGATTTACCGAATTAGGGAGAAGGGGAAATAGGCCAACATCAATAGGGAGCAGGGATACAGAAGCTGCTCGTACGAAGCTACTGTTCAACCAGGGGCCTGCTCGCTGTAATTGTTTAAAAATTGATTTTCTCCTCTCACAGGACCCATCGTCTTTCTAACCTCCTTCCACTATTTGATTTGCAGTTACACAATGAAGCCCCGCCCAGATAGCGTCTGTAACTCTGCCTCCTGCCAAACTACCAAAATCTACCCCAATCATCTTTCTCGGTCTTCTCTCTCAGCTCACTTTAAAACGAGAGAGACAGAGAGAGAGTATTTTCCTTCACCCATTTCATCAATGCAGCCCTTGTCAAATACAAATCTGCAATTATTGTATGCATTATATGACTTTCAGCTTTTGCATTGCTCCGTCAGATAAAATAAATATCCTATCCTTTCAATAAGCTTCATCAAGCTTCCCGTGAGACGATGAGGGAGCGTGGATCTAGGGTGGGCCTTCAGACCTGACTATCTCTTCAGAGCAATAATACATTTCCTCAGAGAAAATAATTTCCTTTTTGGTGAGTGAGAACAAGCCATACAGTAAATTTAAATACAGATAACTGTGCTTCCACTTCATGAAAAATAAAGATGGCAGTCTGCAGTCCTGCAGCAGCCCATAATCATTTTCCAATTATCCACTTCTGACTAGTTGACACAAAGGCCAAGTGGGAGGGTCTGGGAGGGGGGAGAGGAGAATGAGGAAGAGGTGGAGGGTAGAAGAGGAGGAACCAGTTGGCCATTTGGTGTTGGAGACACTTTTGACCCCTAACAGCTAATTGAAGTTGTGTGGAGGGGGAGGGGGGGTGTAATTAGAAAAGCTTTATTGTTGTGAAGTGTAACGGTCAAAGGTGTATCAGCTGGCTGTAAACGCCTTTGATATATGGAGCCACGACGCCGGCACTGAGGACATTAAACACCATCCTGAGAGGAAGGACAGAGCTGCCAGAGCTGAGCCAACCGTGGGGATCTCTCAGGGCTGTGTGAGGAAGGCAGAGGCAGAGGCAGAGGCAGAGGGAGAGGGAGAGGCAGAGAAGGATAAGATGTGGCTGGTGGAGATTGGATGTAAACAGGGAGCTTGAAGCTCTGGGACAGAGGGCAAAAGGACTAGACTCCAAGCTCAGGACTATACCTGATATCTGAGGGCCAGAAGGGAGGACTCTTAACAAGCTCATGAAGCAGTAACTCTCAGCCTCTGGTGGACAATGGGGGAGAAATGAAAGAGATGGTTAACAGCCAGGATCCGGCATTCTGCCTCTTCACATAATTATGTTGATACAGGGGGGCATTCAAACCAGCTGGTATTCTTTTGAGCAAGCCAAGTACTTTTGAGGTGAAGTACAGTACAGCCTGAACCAAAAAGACACCCTTTCATCAACTATCGTCAGACTAGAGGAACGTTAATTATGGGTTGAATTGAAATTGAATCGTCGCGGCAGGACCTGAAGCCTACTTTCAGAAAGAAAAGGATTTCTTTCATGCTTTTGTGAGTTCCTGGATGACCTTGTGATCTGGTAATTTGCTTAGAGTCTGGAAACCCGCAGCTACAGTACTGGATGTGTGTGAGGTTGAAAGATGGTAAGGAAGAAGTGGGTGGGAGGGAGATAGACAGGGAAACATGAATGAGATTGCTGAGTCAATAACGCGAGGCTCTGGCCTGACCCAAGGTAGTGGAGACAGATAACTAGGGTAAACAGATTAGGTGTTGTTATGGCGACGATGGCTGTGCTGCTTATGCAGCTTGTGCTGAATTTTACCTTTGCTCTCCATAAAGGATATCTGTTGTTCCAGGATTGAGGCTCATTCGGTTTGAATCTGCTACAGTGAAACTTCTTCTGCATTCTTATGAGAGCTGCGATCTACAGCACTTTCCTCTATGGACACATGGTAGACAGAGCAGGTTCTGTACACATAAGAGACAGTGATATTGTTCTCTGTGACAACACGCACACCTCCATCCCCTTGACAGAGCAGCTGCACTGCGCCAGGTAAGATTTTATGGAATGCACAGTAGCCTTGAGAGGAATAATGCCCACTTTGTTGTAAAGGGATTATGGTGATGTTCCACAGCAGCTCCAGGGCTGCAGCAGCAAAGACCCACAGCAGCTCCAGTGCTGCTGCAGCAAAGACCCACAGCAGCTCCAGTGCTGCTGCAGCAAAGACCCACAGCAGCTCCAGTGCTGCTGCAGCAAAGACCCACAGCAGCTCCAGTGCTGCTGCAGCAAAGACCCACAGCAGCTCCAGTGCTGCTGCAGCAAAGACCCACAGCAGCTCCAGGGCTGCAGCAGCAAAGACCCACAGCAGCTCCAGGGCTGCTGCAGCAAAGACCCACAGCAGCTCCAGTGCTGCTGCAGCAAAGACCCACAGCAGCTCCAGGGCTGCAGCAGCAAAGACCCACAGCAGCTCCAGTGCTGCTGCAGCAAAGACCCACAGCAGCTCCAGTGCTGCTGCAGCAAAGACCCACAGCAGAGTTCTGCTGCTGCTGTCCAGCTGCTCTGGTAGGGAAACACATCCTTTCAGATGTTTAAACACTTCAGTTTCAGACCCATATTAGTCGTCGACGAGACGTTCAGGATTTGAGTGGTTCTATATATTCCTGCAACTGACCAATAGAAACCACAGCCCTTAAAATCAATACTGACTCAAAAGATGTTGGAAAAATTGAAGATGTAACTGTTATCCTGTATAAGAATGATTCTGTGTTCAGTATTACTTGGGTGCAAAGAAAGGCCTAACCCCAAATCTGAACTCTGCTCTGAGTATCCTGGTGACTCCTCGCTGTAGATGATGCTGCTGAACGACAGATGGATCCTGTGGAAGCTGACCCCAGCCCTGATCTGAAGACACGCTACTATGACTACTTACTACTCCAATCTACTCCTTTATCTTGGTCTATTAAAAGTGTCTGAAAGACATTTGGAGAAAAAAACAATGCCTTTGAGACGTGGATAACGACATTAGTTTGGTGTTTATCACAACAACAAAAAGGATCCCCCCCCCATCTGGCCCTTCAGCCAGTCCTAAATTAGTTGTTGCACACAAAGAAAGAGTGGATTGAAACCACAATCCACATGGGATCCACTGAGACTAATGAACACTACTTTATTGTTGGTTTTAAAGACATGGTGGAGAGGCTAGAGGTGTTTTGTGAGAGTAAAATGAATCCACCTTTTGATATGCAAACGAGTAATTCTCTTCAGAGTGATGAGGAGAGTGATGAGGAGAGTGATGAGGAGAGTGGGTATTGAAGGAGATATCCAGGTTATTGCTTGGTTCAAACTTTTATAAAGAAAAGAGAGAAAAAGCAAAAAATGAAACCTTTGAGAATGTAAAAGTATAAATGACAACTACTAGAATGTATTTTAGAAAGTTATCTATTACAGGGACCATAAAAGCATTGTAAGGTGAAGTTACTCTGTTACAATGACACAAAGCACAGTCCCTTCTATGTGTCATTCTACGTTACAAATTAGTTGAAGAGACACAACAAATCGGGTGGTTTTGTCCAAATCATCCCCTTCCTTCATGGAGAGAGAAAGAGAGAACATGTGATATGATCCATATGAAGATGCCATTCTGTCTTTTTAGCTTGTAAGATTGATTACCACCCACATATACACACATTATACACTGGCCTGCTAGCTGGGTTTGACCAGTAAGCGTTCACATTCACATGGATAGCAGTCCCTGGAAACTGATGCATAGAGAAATCTATAAATGTACTTTTCTATTCAGATGAAACTTGGAAATTGCCTTTATTTGAGAAGGGAATAATTTAAACTAAAATACATTTCTCATTGCAAAGTCATTCTTAATTTTTCACTCATATTGTGTCATATTTTTCCAGGTTGTGTAAAATGCTGGACTAAATAGAAACTGTGTCAGTAGCAGGTGATGTCAGGTCTACAGTACCCACCTGCACTGGCTTTAGGGGAAACCACTAAGCAGGGAAATGGGATTACATCTGAATTAACATGTAAAATCCTGAACATCTTCAGGGGACATGCATTTAAATAATAGGATTACAGAAGATAAGGCCCAGACTATGGTCTTTGTAGGAGGTCAGCCTCACCCATTGGGAAACCATCAGTTCATCCTGTATTGTAAGATCATCGGCAGGGGGCAAAGCATTGGGATACCGATACCGATACCGATACTTATCAAGGGTGAGAAGACAGACAGTCCACGTGCAGCTTGCTAGAAGGACATCCTACCCCCCACAGGGGAAAACAACACTTGACTTTGCCGGTCAGAATAAAACTAAAACTCCTTAAGCTTTTTGTCTTCAAGTCTGGAATCAAAACCAATTACTGACAATTTTCTTCCCTGGAACCACAACCTCTGTCAACAACAGCTAGAATCTCAACAGGCTGATGTGCTCTCTCTCTCTCTCCAGGGTCTAAGTGCTTTGGATGGCAGCTGGGTTCTGATGCACTAGCTCGGTGTGGGTTCCACAAAGATGGATCTGTGCTCCCAGGCCTGCGCTGTGTGACTGCAGGCAGGGTGCTGTCTCTATGATTTAACAGCATGTGTAAATCACAGCCCAGTCTGTGGCCCGACCAGCCAGTCTCATTTCAATCTCTCCACAAATCACCCCACGCAGGCAGCATGGAGAGGAGCACCATAAAAGCCCCTCAAATAATCATCCTCTCTCTTCCTCACAACTTCATTTATTAGGTAGAAGAGCTGAAAGTGACGTCCATCATAAGCATCATTCTGAACATGGGTTTGTTCAGCTGGAGAGGTCTGGAGCCTGGGTTTGTTTGATCTGGTCTAATATATACAACAATTCTACTGTCCTTGCCTTCTTCCAACCTAACAATGTATACTTATATTTTGTATGAACCCGTGCACTTGCACAGATGTTATGCAAACTGCAGAAGCATCACAAATCTCACACACAATAGATTTTTTGCTAAAATATTTAGGACCTTAAAGGGGACTTTTAATAGCGTAGAAAAAAAAGAGGTCATTGAATTTGCATATCTCTTTTTGACAGCCAACCTCTGTTGAACGAGATATTAGAGCCAGTGCCAGGAAGCAGGGATGTGATGATTCACTCCAGACAGATTCATTCCCTGCATGGCTGAGGGGCCCACAGAGCCAGCTGCAGAGGCAGCAGAGCCACATCTGATAGCACCGAAGGACATAAAGGGTCTGTTTGGAGGCTATTAACTAGACCTGGGTGTCCCACATAGCTGGGGGGCTCTATCAATACCAACAATGTCACTTTTTCAATGTCAGCTCCAGTCCTCGTGGGCTTCCAGTTTATGGCTGTAGATTAGTTTCGCAGCAGTTCTTTGGCTGAGCATTGCTCTCCCTTGAGATGTCTACTGACAGAGGTAACATGTTAATGGAAAAATAGCCTGTTCGGAAATAGAATGTTTGGAGGAAAATGTAATTCAATTCTTGAGTGCATGGTATGAGTATAGCTTTTGTTAAATTAATGTGTACAATGTGTGTCAACAAGTCAACACGCTGTGTCAACAAGTCCACAAGCTGTGTCAACAAGTCCACAAGCTGTGCGTTGTACCTGATGTAATATACTAGTCCAAGTTTTATATGTGAGTTATCCCACATGGACACAACCCACAAGTGGCTAATTTGGCATATCTTAAACTAAAGTTTAGCTTGTTATCTTCAGAATAAGGTATGTTTAGTCAATATTGAAAAATATAAATTGAGAAAAATCTAGTTGAAGACATGTTGAAAATTTGAAAGTTCCCATCTGAAAGTTTTGAGAAAAAAATCATTTTTTTCCTTCGTAACTTTTTTCTACATGTTGGCACAATATTGTAGAAAATTGGATGTCTCATTGGATGAGACCTAATCTGTGCAATTTTGAAGAATACCAAAAGACATGCATTTGGACTTTCTTCCTGTCATGTGCTTTAAGCTCCGCTCTTAAATAGCGCGAAACCGCATCTTAGGGGTGAATGAGCAGTGATTCTAAATAATCACTGACTACTCTTTGCTCAATTTATTTTCAACAAATGTTAAACTGCCTTATGTTGTGTCAGTAAGAGTACAGAAAAACTACATTTGTAATTTAACAGTAGGCAGCCAATACCCTGTAGGCATGATACTGTTGAACTTATTTCCTCAGACGATGTGATTCCTTCTTCATGGTGGGAAAGTCAGTACAGACACAGTTCTGGCTTTTCACAATATTAACCTTTTAATGATGGGTAATTATGCTAATGTATTTTACCTGTCATATTAATGAAAGTATATTATTGGTTATCATCAAATACAGCTCACGGAAGTAATCGGTCAAGGAAGCATTTGTTTTTTGTAAAAAAATTGAGGACTTCTTGTTTCCTCAACTGGTCTGCGATGGATTTCCTCAGATAGGTTCGAACCGGAATTAACTCAGCCCCCTAAGCATTTTAAATCAGCGTGACAGAGATGTTAAGATTGCTCAATACTAATCTCCAAAATTGTTTTTAAGCCACTTCAGTCACAGCTAATTTGATGGGTGTTCAGTCTGAATGCATCTACGTATCTGTGCAGGTTTTTAGTACATTTCAGCCCAATTTGGGAGACAACAAGTGTCTTTCAAAAACAGTGTTGATACCAAAATTGCTAAAGTATTTCCAGTGCTTTGTCAGGATACCTGTATAAGTTACCTGTATAAGTTCGATATCTACAGCCTGGGCAGTCTCAACACTAATCCATTGGAACCTGCAGGTGCAGAGAGAACATGTCACACTCACACACACACACACACACACAGGTGCAGAGAGAACATGTCAGTTACTCAGAGAATTCCCTCTGCATCTCCAGGGAGCTTCTGACACGACCAGCTTGCTGTAGCATAGCCTCTTTAGGAGGAGGGACACGACCAGCATGCTGTAGCATAGCCTCTTTAGGAGGAGGGACACGACCAGCATGCTGTAGCATAGCCTCTTTAGGAGGAGGGACACGACCAGCATGCTGTAGCATAGCCTCTTTAGGAGGAGGGACACGACCAGCATGCTGTAGCATAGCCTCTTTAGGAGGAGGGACACGACCAGCGTGCTGTAGCATAGCCTCTTTAGGAGGAGGGACACGACCAGCGTGCTGTAGCATAGCCTCTTTAGGAGGAGGGACACGACCAGCATGCTGTAGCATAGCCTCTTTAGGAGGAGGGACACGACCAGCATGCTGTAGCATAGCCTCTTGAGGCCATTCAACGCATGTCCATTCACAGCTGCCTGGACCCAACCAAGAGCCATTTTTCACTGGAGGCCCTGTTACACACACACACACACACACACACACACACACACACACAGCAGTGGTAAAGTGGCTAAACACCATCAGATCAATCACTGAGGAAGGAAGGGGGAGACGACAGGATGAGGGCACCTGCATCACAATCACACAGACAAGAAAGTCAGCATTTACAGTAAGAAGGCAGATCTATTTCTCCACTGTTGATACAGGCTAGGTGTGCTCAGCCTGGCTGTGTGGTGGAGGCTTCACTCTGGGGACGTCACAATAAACCAACGCCAACTCTTCCTACTCTGAACAGAGTAGTCTCAGAGCTGTGCCAACACAGTAATGATGCAAGGTTATACTTCATTAGTAATTCACTTCATGTTACAGTACATTTAGCTCCTTTGTTTGAAAGGAAAACGCAACATTAATTTAGAATGACTCAAGCTGTGAGGTTTTACGTTACATCTCAAGGGCCCCATTATAAATAAGTTAATTTCCCACACCAAAACAACATAATTAATTAGCGGATCGCAACTTTCCAGCAGCACTCTCTGAAAGTCTGTTGTAAGATGTTTTATTAATTTGCATACATACTAAACACCCAGAGACTTGGGTAGGATCCAGATACTTGAGGACAACTGGCTCCTGATACGATCATCTGACAGACTGGTAAGAATAAACCCCAGAGCCACAGCCAACCCTACCGTAAGGACTGCTCAAATCATCAAACCAACAACTGTGTTTACAGCCTCCGCTTCTCTATGTCCTCAGTTACTTTAATTTCCTAGAAAAACATGAAATCTGAGGTACAAGTCCAGTCTGGAACTGTGCTGTCCACTCGGTGCTCCACGCTGGTAGCAGACAGTGCTTACACTGACCCTAACCCTCGCTGTCCGAATCAGCTGAACACTCCAGGACACCTGCCTTCAGCCCGCAGGACCTTGAGGGAGGCCCAGCAAAGTGAGGCTGCTTCTGATGGAGGCCCAGCAAAGTGAGGCTGCCTCAGAGGGAGGCCCAGCAAAGTGAGGCTGCTTCTGATGGAGGCCCAGCAAAGTGAGGCTGCCTCAGACGGAGGCCCAGCAAAGTGAGGCTGCTTCTGATGGAGGTAAATGAGCCTGTTCTCTCCTTGCTGACACGGCTGGATGGTCTCCAGGCCTCACAGCCTCCCTGCACCCAGGCCTGACATAGATAGATGCCCAGGCACCAGGCCCTCTGCACCCCCTCACATCTGACTGGAGCCTGCCACTCCTGCCTGCCTTCTGTTGGGCTTCTTGTTGAAACCCAACCTGATCTTCTGTGGAGATTCGCTCTGACTGACTCAGTTATGGAGGACTCACTGTGGTATTGAAACAGCCTGACAATCTTTAAGGGTCTCAGACTGAGGAGAACATTTCCCTGCACAGCCCATCTCTGTCAAAGCTCTCCAGTGGATTAGTCAGAGCTCTTCCTGCACTGTAATTACTGAATCAGTGGCCAAATTGGCTGCAGGATGAACATTAGGAAAATGCATGGTGATGCTACCTTTGTGTAGGCAGGAACCAAGAGTATTTTTCTCAGTCAGGGCCAACAATTTACTGAAATATCTGCCAGGATTGGAAGACAGACCTTTTGCACAGTGGCTGTAATGCTAGACCTGTTCAGCAAACTTGTATTCATTTTCTTAATCCCTTCATTGGTCATGTTGGTTTAGGCATTCAATGGGGGTGCCATGCTTGTCTGCCTGTCTAAAGATCATCAGTATAACCTTATACATACTGTATTTGTGTCATTTCATGAGTACACTTTTTTAGGGTGGCAAAGTAGGAGTCAGGTGGCTGAGCAGTCAGGGAATCGGGCTAGTAATCAGAAGGTTACCGGATCGATTCCCTGTCATGCCAAATAACGTGTCCTTGGGCAAGGCACTTTACCCTACTTGCCTCGGGGGAATGTCCCTGCACTTACTGTAAGTCGCTCTGGATAAATGTGTCTAGTAAATGTAAATAAGGGGAACAATGCAAATTGTATTTTAACTTTTCCCTGTGAATAGGAAAATGCTGGAAAGCAAAGCAGAACCCATGCCAGCAGTCCTTTACTGTGTCAGTGTTGCCTTAAACAAGCTCCTGAAGCCCATCATGTTGTGGCAGCAAAATATAAAGTGAAAAATGCTCTACGGCTGACGATTGGACAATGAGGATACTCCAGACAACACATCAGTCTGACTTTGTTTGTTAATTACATTGTGGTATGGCTGAGTAAGCAGTTCTTTTAAGAGAAGGTAGTGTTTATAATTTAATCTCTGCTTAATTATATTGACGTGGCACATAGTGTCATCAAAATACTGCCAACGCTGAGCTCTCTCCTACTGAACCCCTTCCTGAGATTAATCCACTTTTAACTAATGGCTCAAAAAAGGATTACAAGTGTAATTTACCCAAACATTGTACTGCTTATTTTCAAGGAGTCCATCTAATCGAAATCAATCATAACATTTTTACAGCATTCACACTCTCATGAATAGAGCTAGTTTAATATAATATAGTGATTTAAATGCAAAACTGAAATATTTCTGCAATAATCCATCTAAATATTCACAGCAGTTACCTCTTACATCTCATCACCATAGAAACCTGTTGCACATCCTGGGAGAAACAGCTGTGCCTATTGAAGTAACTGATTAATCTGTCACATGATTTCTATTTGAGCATTTAAATAAAAAAACGTGTCTCAGTCAACAAACTGCCATATAGGTAGAACTTCTGTTATCTAAAGATGACATAATAAACATTTCCGACAGCATGTAAACAAGCAAATGCAAATAATATGCACTGTGTCACAGCGAATAATTAAATCATGTTACAGTGAAATGTATCAAGTATGTCAGAATCATTTGTTTTTCGAGCTTGGTGACAAATTCTGCCTTCTCTCTGCATTGAGTGTGGACAGCGAGTGTAGGCATGCATACTAAGTAGGCAGGGGATTCAGCCTGGCTTGAAATAGAGAGCCCTGCTTCCCCTACCCCCTGCCCTCCTCCACCCCACCCCTCCATCCCCCAGCCCCCTCCAGAGATCCAGAGCTCCCTGACATTAAAGGGCACATTCTGAGAGGTTTCCCCTGGCACCCTGCCTCTCCCTTGGGCCCAGAGCCCCTGAGGTCCTGGCAGGCCTGGAGGAGCTGGCAGAGGGGAGGTCTGTGCTCCAAGAAGTGAAGGGAGGTGCCTGATTCGGCCAGCAGCCCTCATCTGTCTGAACATCTGGAGGCTGTTTACACTGAACAACTTGTCCTGAAAGCTCTCACTAGATAGTTTCACCCTTACAGGAAGCAAACAATCAGGAGTACCAGTAGAATGACTTATGGCATCAAGTCAAAAAAAAATTCCTTCCTGATCTCCCCTTGCACTTTCCCCGCAAGTATATTTTTACTGTGCAGTCTTTGGAAGTTGTAATGGATGGACCTCAAGGAATACTCTGGTGTAGGTTTGCAGCATGAGCTGGGGGAGAATGAGAAAGATGCTTAGATGTTTGATAACAAACCCACAAGAGAGGAAGACTGCCTGACTTTTGACTCATTACCTCAGGTTGAGCTTTTCGTCAGCCTCACTTAGACTGGTGGAGATCTGGAAGAATCGTGCTGCACACCTGAATAATTGATATCCAAACGCAGCAGGGAGAGAATGCTTGCGCTGGTAATCCATAGTCTCTCATTGATGAGTCTTTTAAAGGCTGACGGACAGTTTCTTTAGGTCCCGCCGGCCCGCAGCAGTCCAGGCTCACTGAGCTGTTGTCTCAGAGCTCTGGCAGAGATAATGGTCTGCAAATATCACCAGCAGTTTGAGTATTCTAAGCAGCAAACGTATGCATATCCCCATTTTGGGATACAGTATGTGTGCATGAAAAGAATGAAGGACAAGCTCTACATTGCAATGCAGGGTCTTGGAATAATCAGTCAATATTAAATTCATGATAAACAAATATTTTTTCACCTCATCAAACAAGAAAACAAACGGTAATGCAGTTAGAAGGTCGGGCAGTTAGCGCACTCGGCTCTCATAAGATAGTGGATTTCTCTAAGTCAATTCTTCTATTTCAGTTATCTTAACCTCATTCAGACAGCATGATTTCCATCCAGTCCAGTAAAACTAAATTCAAAACTAGTTTTTATATCGCAGTTCAAAAGGTCCTCTTTGAACTGTTTAATGTAAAACAGGAATATGCAAAATGTAAAACAGGAATATGTAAATTCCTTCAGGTTAGTGAGGCAGTATTATCAAGCATTGGAAGAGAGCGCAAGTTTAACAACCTTGAGAAACGGAGAAGCTATATGAAGACAAAATGGTCATCAAAGACAAGATACAGGAGAAGTGAGAGAGAAAGAGACAGGAAGAGAAGGGGAACAGTTAAATGTGTTTGACTTGCAGAGAGATTGAAGAATTTCTGAGTGAGACAGCCTGCCTGGCCTCTCGTCTCCATGCAGTTGATCTGAGACAGATCAGTCTGCAGACTGAGCAGACTGACCTGACCCCACATGCAGAGAGCAGACTGACCTGACCCCACATGCAGAGAGCAGACTGACCTGACCCCACATGCAGAGAGCAGACTGACCTGACCCCACATGCAGAGAGCAGACTGACCTGAGCCCACATGCAGAGAGCAGACTGACCTGACCCCACATGCAGAGAGCAGACTGACCTGAGCCCACATGCAGAGAGCAGACTGACCTGACCCCACATGCAGAGAGCAGACTGACCTGACCCCACATGCAGAGAGCAGACTGACCTGACCCCACATGCAGAGAGCAGACTGACCTGACCCCACATGCAGAGAGCAGCTGGGACCACAGACTGCTGTCGGAGGCCACTACCATCAGTATTGAAGCTGTCCCTCCACATTCTAGTCAGACTCCCCCATTTCAGAGTATAACAACTGTGTTAAAGAATGTTTGACATTCTTTCTTTGTCATGAGTCATCTCCCTTGTCTTCCCCTCTCTCCCTCATATCGGCAGGTGGGCATGTGAGGACTCACAGCCCTCTGATTAAGTGAAAGGTGTTAAATAAGCGTGTTCCCAAGGGAGTCTCTGTGTCTATGACTGAGGGGATGAGCGGAGTTTGTGAACAGCAAAGCAGAGATTAGCAGCCAGTCTGACTGCTCTGTTAAACAGCACCTGGGTGTGCCCCCCTCCTCAAACAGACTGGGGGGTGAACTCATTAGGGAGAGAAAATAGACGATCCAAGGTGTTCATTGGAGTCACAACGGATGCTGCCTCTGCTACATGTCCGGATCTCAGTAACCAATAATATGTGGCGTGGCTGGGTTACCACTGTTACCATGGGGACACCTGGTCCATTAGTGCACCTGTCAGGGTTAGCTGCTTGTGACAGGGTGGTGGGAGCCGTATTATGCAGGCCAACAGGATGGTCATGCCTTTGGTTTCATGTGACAGTTTCTGAACAACAGGTGAGTAATGGTGTTAGTTGTCATGGCAGTGACTGGCTACCGCTGACCTCATCCAGTCACATTGGATTACATTAGCTTGAACTTCAAGGCTTTTTCAGGTATACTAGTCATGAACATTTTTGCAGTAAAAACACATTGAAATTCAGTCTGCAACTTTTTCAATAGTCACCTCTGGCATTCCACATATTTGACTTCTGAACCTAGACTATGGTAAATCCAATCTGAAGCCACACAAACCCATTAAGACTCCTATCCAGCTACATAAATACACAAGGCCACAAGCTGCAGTCTAGTGCCATGAGCTATGTCTGGAGGATAAAGCATCCTTTAAAAGAGGGAATTTCTAGCAGACAGGCAGGCGTGTATGATATATCAGTTTTGTCAGGTTTTATATCAGCCATTTAAGTTGTCACCCTCCCTAGCAAACACAGCCTCGCAGGCACACCTAGGAAGATTTCTGCACAGTGAGCACTCTTCTAGGCCCGCAAGTCAGCATACATGACAGAGATGTATTTACATTCAAGAACATTTAGTTTGATCCATATTGTTTTTTATAGTTCTACTATTGCTGTGGCTGAAACTCCAGAGCGTTAGTGGTGTGGTGTGGGTGCTGGGCACGTCTCTAGGTGTGATCCTCTCATCCACCTCCATCTGTCTGCTGGATATACATTAATATCAGCCATTCTTAATAAACTCTTGCCTCATTCTGGATTTCTCATTTTCTTTGCGCCTACCCTGTAGCGGGTCACACATCTGCCTTCCTGGACACCCTAATGGCCGTCTTTTCATCCAAACCAGTTTAGCAAATCCAAATTGTAATGATGGATAAATCTGTCTGCACTGAGACGCTGGGGAGCAACCGCCTGCTATCAATCTCTGGGTTTGCAGGTGATTCTCTCCTGTTGGGATGTATGACATTATAAGGTCCATTTGGAAGCCCAGCTGAGTTACAATGGTTCCAATCGCTCAAAGTCAGTTTCTGCATGTGCTGCCGTTCCTTAATCCCTGCTCCCCTGAAAAACACGCGTTGTTTCCTCTCCGGGCGGCATCCTCCGCTTCCCAGACTGGGAAGGGTCATTCCTCCTCCCTCTCTCCATGGGTTTACCCGTCCCTGACAGAGTGCGCGGGTGTGTGGATAGGTTAATGCCGCTGCAAGTCTAGTAGGCTATAGTATGTGATTGTGTTAGCGTTTCTCTATGTTAACGTTCCTGTGTTCGGTTACACGTCGGGATAACTGATTACGCATCAACATGGGAGATGCTTTGTTCAAAAGACGTCAAAGACGCTCAACTCCACTGGATCTTAACATTTGTGAAGCACTTTGGGAAAATGATAGAGATCATCGCTATTAACAATGCAGTACAGTATATCTGCAGTACAGTATATCTGCAGTACAGTCACATGTCTCAGAACATGCTAAAGTCAAGCTCCCTCGAGTGTAGTGGCACAGCATTGAGCACACCAAAATTAATTGAAAGAGATTGGTGCTGTGAAGACAGTGCACCTACTCGGCTATATGGTGGCAATCCAATCCTGTTCGCATGACGACACATTGCTAACTCAAGCAAGAAAGTGTATGATATTGAATCGCCAATCTGAAACCGCCAGTAATGGGCTTGCCGTCCCCAAATCCACTTAGCCAATTAAGTCTTGGCGCATGACATGAATATCAAGTCTCTCAACATCATTAATGACTAACTTGAAATTGAATATCCATATTGTACACTTAAAATAAAACACTTGCTGCGCACTCAAATTCACATCCATTCACAAAATGGCTTGATTAGGATGAACAGAACAGCAAGGATGGTGATATCAGAACACCAGGTCAAGTCCACATACTGCACAGCAGCACTCACATCCAGCCATCGGCTAGTCAATGATTTCTTTAACCATCAGTAAGGGCTGTTGTAAACAGGAACATGGGTTAGTTTTCAACTGTGGGTGGGGCAACTTTTTAAATAACTGAGGATGCGGCCGTTAAATATAATTTTCGTAATAAAAAGTGGGAGGGAAATGTCCCACCCATGTATAATGAAACCTGCACCTGCAACCTGCCCTGGTGGTAATGAGCAGTGAGGACAGGGTGGGAGTCAATTAGCAGATGAAACCTTTAGCTCAGGTGTTCTGGAGCTACAGAGACAATGCTTCATTTAGCTACATACTTTTTCTCAGGACCTTAATATTACCTTAATATAATATAGGATCTGCTCTTAATATTGCCAGCTTTAATTGTACTCGTTAAAGACGCTCTATAGAACGCCAGTGACACCCTCAGTGGTCCGGCTCATCCCTAGAAGTAGCTGTGGTTGACAGCATCCTTTCCTCTGAGCTTTTAGAAGGATGGGAATAAAACTTTGCATTGTGGGATATAGATCACACATGTATTCACCTCCTCTACTAGAGCATTTTCCTGCCGCTGTGAATGAAACATGTTTGAAATAACCGAGACATGCCTTAAAGGTCATAGCTGAAATTGCGAGCCAGCTAGAACTAAATAGCTATACTCAGAAATATAGACACAGAAGAAAATGGGTTATTTATGACCCCTCACCCAGGCGGATGGCTGGCGAGGGTAGCGGGGAGAGTAAACCCCATGAATATCTCAGAGTAGATAACCCGCAGCATTTCACAGCGTAATGTAATCATGTTGTCCTTTACATTAAATGAGGGAGTTTACACTGTGTGAGCGTTGTGGCCGAAGCAGCTCCGAGCCTCACCATCGATCCCTGCTGGACACCCAGCGCCTCAGCACAAAGGAGAGAACATCTGTCTGTGTAAAATCATGGAGAGGTTTTGGAGAAAGATTGAAAGAGAAAGCGAGAGAGACAGGCAGAGAGAGAGAGAAAGAGAGTGATAATGAGACACAGAGAGAAAGAGAGAGAGTGATAATGAGACACAGAGAGAAAGAGAGAGAGTGATAATGAGACACAGAGAGAAAGAGAGAGAGTGATAATGAGACACAGAGAGAAAGAGAGAGAGTGATAATGAGACACAGAGAGAAAGAGAGAGAGTGATAATGAGACACAGAGAGAAAGAGAGAGAGTGATAATGAGACACAGAGAGAAAGAGAGAGAGTGATAATGAGACACAGAGAGAAAGAGAGAGAGTGATAATGAGACACAGAGAGAAAGAGAGAGAGTGATAATGAGACACAGAGAGAAAGAGAGAGAGTGATAATGAGACACAGAGAGAAAGAGAGAGAGTGATAATGAGACACAGAGAGAAAGAGAGAGAGTGATAATGAGACACAGAGAGAAAGAGAGAGAGTGATAATGAGACACAGAGAGAAAGAGAAAGAGAGAGAGTGATAATGAGACACAGAGAGAAAGAGAAAGAGAGAGAGTGATAATGAGACACAGAGAGAGAGAGAGAGAGTGATAATGAGACACAGAGAGAAAGAGAGAGAGTGATAATGAGACACAGAGAGAAAGAGAGAGAGTGATAATGAGACACAGAGAGAAAGAGAGAGAGTGATAATGAGACACAGAGAGAAAGAGAGAGAGTGATAATGAGACACAGAGAGAAAGAGAGAGAAGGATAATGAGACACAGAGAGAAAGAGAGAGAGTGATAATGAGACACAGAGAGAAAGAGAGAGAGTGATAATGAGACACAGAGAGAAAGAGAGAGAGTGATAATGAGACACAGAGAGAGAGAGAGAGAGTGATAATGAGACACAGAGAGAGAGAGAGAGAGAGTGATAATGAGACACAGAGAGAAAGAGAGAGAGTGATAATGAGACACAGAGAGAAAGAGAGAGAGTGATAATGAGACACAGAGAGAAAGAGAGAGTGATAATGAGACACAGAGAGAAAGAGAGAGAGTGATAATGAGACACAGAGAGAAAGAGAGAGAGTGATAATGAGACACAGAGAGAAAGAGAGAGAGTGATAATGAGACACAGAGAGAAAGAGATAAATGTCGTATATGATGTATCACTTGGCATTTAATACAATCAAGTAAAAATCAAGTGATAAAAAAAGATAATAATGCATTATTTCCACTTGGAGCTCCACCATATCTGATCACAAATTAATTTGGTACCGACTCAGGGCCGGCCCAAAGGCTGAAGGCTCTGACTGATTGGTGCTCATCAACAGGTACCTACTGTTCCTTTATAGTTGCATCTTGCTTTGATTGAAATCCTCAGTGCTTCCTTTCAGAAGCAGCAGTAGGGCAGAGCGCTGGGTTATGAAGACAGCACTAGCTGCTTCACTAACAGCCTCAGTCTGAATACACGTGAATTTAAATTGAACAGAAGTAGTTCAGCCTCACAAAACCTTTCACATGGCATCTACAGGACGGACCCATTTTAGACACCTGTATGTCCTCACTGGGATGTTGAAATTGTGTTGACCTTCAATCTACCAAATATTAGAGCCATTGTTGTACCATATTCATATTACTTTGGAAAGACAGCGGAATGTTTTGCAGACTTTAGTTTTCCCTTCATCTAAGTGTGAGGGTTAGCCTCTGGATGTTAGCTAATATGTCTTCAGGACATCAGTGTCATGGCTAACAATGTTTTCCTCAGTGCAGTGGTAACCAGAGAAGATGCCAGTGCAGGGCCTGTAACAAGTGTGAGAGCCTTTAGGGTCATGTGACCATACAGATATCATCCCCATCATGATTGGATTCACAGCATCATCATTAGTCCTGAGGGTGCTGACATTATCAGGCACTATTCCAATTACACACTGTGCAAGGAGGTATTTTACATATTTCTGTTCATGCCAGGAGAGCAAAATCCATTTGAAAAGTATATATTTCAAGATGCATGTAACAGCTAATCTGAGGGAATTTTCACAGTTAATTTTCAAGGGAGGTGATTTGCATTCTGGTCATCCCTCATGTCTCTCTGTAATGTTCCATGACAAACCTTATTTGGAACTGTTCTGTAGTGGCTGCCACTAATGAGGTTCAACAATCGTAACAGAAAAGTCACAACTCTCTTGCTCTGCAGTCCACTAATAGCAAACAACATCTCTCTCTTGTCTCTCCCTCTGATGTGTGACTGAACTTTAGTTTGTGAAGTGAGTAATAAATTATGGATCACATGGTCTCAAATGGAAAATTGTATTTTGATCAAGTGAGAATAATGCCTGCTTCCAATGTGTATTTCCCTGGAGCTACTGTAAGTCTACATGGATCACATTTCCCTGGAGCTACTGTAATTCTGGATGGATCCGTTTTTCATCCTGACAAGAACAAGATTCTCAACGCTAACTGACAGACCTTTTACAGTTGACTTGACTCAAGAGTGGGATCTAACACGTTCTTGCCAACGGTTGCCTGCTATTATTCTCTCAAGTACAATAACTTACATTTCCTTTTATAGGTTGTGTTAAAGTACAAAGTTGTACAAGTGAGTCATGAGATACGGAGGAACCATGGCTGAAAGGAGACAGTAAAGAGAACTCAGCGCTTAAATGCAGAAATCCATCTGTCAAGTAGAGGAATGTGTTTTTGTGATGGCCTCTAATCTGAGTAAATTAATTTCTACATTAATATGACTGATGTCTTCCTACCAGGCTATACATCAGCTATTCGAATATACTACTGCACAATGAGAAAATCACTTGCCTGATTTTGACTGATTTATCGAATGATTGAATCGGATTTATTTCAGTTCCTCAGAAAATTTGAATAATGGTTTATGGACTGAAGCTGACAACACATAAACCATCATCATCATTCTCTACTCCTAACAAGCACACACACACACACCAGCACGCGCAAACACCCACACAAGCACAAATGGTTAGGGGTAGGGAATTAAAAATATTTACTCAAATATTTGTAGGGCTCTCCTCTTCATGCTCAGTGTTAATGAATGATGTTGGAGAGATTGTGTTAACCCTATTCCCCCAGAGTATGACCCAGTATGAAAAGGCCAGTAATCAATAACAGACCATAGCAGCCTAATTCTCTGGTGAGAGATGAGGATCAGCAGCTGGCACATTGAAGAAAGTGAATCAAGTCAAAAATATTTAGTAAAATTTCAAAAAATAGGTTTTGGAAGGTTGAAAATTATTTAAATTTTACATTTTTAAAAGAAGTTCAAACATTTTGTTCCCAATTTCCGTGACGCTAGTTAATGAGTTATGGTGGAACCAGCTCCCCACCTCCATCAGGGACACTGGCTGTCTTCCCACCTTCAAGAATAGGCTCAAGACACACTTGTTCCGGGAGTACAACGGCACTTAGGAATGCTTGCTTGATTGGACCTGATGTTAGTTTCCTCCAGGATCACAATGACTCTTATTGAGAGACTTGTTGCTCTTGTAGGTTTGTTATAACGAAGTTAACTCCTCAATTCTTGTACTCGCCGTGAAATTTTACTGTTGATTGTTCTTCTACAGGTAGTCTTGCACTTTTTGGGGTTCATGTTGTTTTTAATTTGTAAATTGTATAACTGCATGCTCTTATGGGTCTTCCCTTTGGCACTTGTTTAGTTTTTCACAATGTATGCTTCATGTTTTGGCTGCTTGCAGTGTTTGGGACTACCTCGTTGTTATGATCAGTGACCTTTGCTCTTTTGTAAAGCTCTCTCTTGGAAGTCTCTTTGGATAAAAGCATCTGCTAAATGCATAAATGTAAATGTAATGTAATGAATTGTTGCTAATAGTTGACTGTATTGACACAAGCTAAATGTATACGTATAACTGCCAACTTAATGAAAAATGTCAGAAAGTGGAGAAACTCAGTGTGGTTGCAGTTGTTATTGTTTGTTCTTCACCGCTATTTCCTGTTAAAAGACAGACTGTCTGTCCAATCAGGAGGGTCTGTCTTCTGCTAGATAGACCCTACGTTTTCAGTCAGAAGTTAATGTCATTGTGTTTTCCTATTCGCCGTTGTGTTTTCCTATTCGCAGGAGGAGGCTACTGCGTCTCCCCTCCCTGCTGGAGGGACGGACAGGCTGCCACCACGCCACATTCACCCTCGGGTAAACCTTTATTTAGCTCGTTAGTTTATATGTGTGTGTGTGTGTGTGTGCGTGTGGAGGGAGGGAGAAGGAGGGGCAGGGGCACCCACCTCTTCACACCTGGACCCTGAGCTCAGCACCCAGGTCCTGCCCTCCCCACCTGGACCCTGAGCAGTAAAACCTGCTATTATTTACAACTCTTTTATTCTGTGTATCCCCAAGGCCTTTATGTTACCACTAGCTTTTATATGCAAGTGTGTTATTTATTGCTCTGGAGGGGGAGACAGCCCTGGTCCCTGGATATTAAATCATGCAGTGTTGAGACTGACGGGATTCACTTAGAGTAAATGAAGCTGGTCTCACTCCCACTAAAGACTGAAAGCAAGGTGGAGGAACAATCTTTGCAACTCTGAGCTGAATTGTGTCCTACTAAGGAGGGCTGAGCCATGTTGTTAAGCAGACATCTGAATTACTCCTGGGGCCTGTTCCATAAAGGCCGCTCAAAAAAGCTAGACTTAAAGTCCTAAACCAGACTTGAATAAGTTTAATTAGTCAAGCGTGGCTAAAGCGGTTCCATAAAGGCCCATTTCAGCTCAGGCAGTTCTATTAATTCAAGTCAGATTTAAGTAGTCAAGCTAATTGCGCATGCACCCTATTCTAAAGCAGCCCGAGAGGTACGTTCAACATGACCCGACTTCATGCAGCGCTGCAGGCGGCTGACTTGAAACAGTGAATTCTGGTTCGACTGTTTGTCCGACTTGAGACGGCGCCGAGGCTAGGTCACTGTGACGTCGCCATCAAAGTACCGTGAGATCGATCCGAGAACTACCGGCTGTGTAGCCGAGTGCATTTTCTCAAGAGCAACTGCACGGGTTCAAGTGACGACACAGCTTTTTCATGATTGGCCAGACTCACACACGTCAACTTTGACGCGTTTTGTAATATTCGGACAGATTCAGTTTCGCCAACACACAAAAAAGTTTAATTGAATTAAAAATGTGTTGAAGAAAAGGTTTTAGTCAGCCGCTTCACTAACGGAAATAAGTTTAATTATAGATAAATTAATGTAAGCAAACAGCGCTTGATCGGCCATGACTGATGTAACGGTATGTAACGGACATGGCCACGCTCCGTCACTACAAGGCGTCGTTCGCCACTCGCTGGGCCCAACGCTCGACCTCTAACATGCCAAGCGCGACCACTACCAGCTACGCCAAAGAACAGCTAGCTATTCGTTGACGCGGGTAGCCCACTACATACCTGAGGAGTGAGTTTCACAGGTTCATACCCGTTACGCTGACATCAACGCAGCAAACCACGAGAAGCTGGAATGCCTGACTTCACAGAGCCGTTTTCAACTCGACTGCAAGCGGCTACTCTCACCGGTCGTCTCATGCAGCCGCAGTCCATGTCGAACGCATCTAATGTTTCAAGTCAGAAGCCTGCAGTCGTGTCAAGTCGAGCCGAACGCACCTAAAGTAAAATGACACGCCATAAGTGACGTCGTGAACAATATGCTACGTAGGTCAAGGACCTTTTTAGACCGTTACTTCGTTGATTAAAAAACACCCTCTAAACTCATCTAAATTGGCTTTTTCGCCATCGTTTAAAATAAATATGTAGCCTGCCGAATTGAGACAGACACAGGACAAACAATTACTTTTCTCGGGTTCGTTTATTAACTGTAGCTTTGGCAGGAAGCACACCCCAAGAAATGATGTAAAACAAAATAATAATAAAAAACAATACGGCAGTGGACTTAGGAACACTGACAAAGAAAACAATATAAATATACAGTCACGGAAACACTGGCGTTAGCCGCCACATACGAATCCATAGACATCTATCCAAAAATATATAATGAACACAAAACATCATCCAGTAAAAGATAAACAGGTATAATTCAAACCTTTTAACATACATATTTGAAACAGTATTACAACATTTACCTAGATGTCTACACGATTTACTCCCGCAGTTTTCAAAGGTGCTGCTTCCATGTTCGGACGAAAGAGAAAAGAAAGAACGACCAAGATGCACCGCTTCAACACCTGGTTCGCGACACCACCCCCCAGTGGCCGAAACAAACAACTCAAAATGTACCCAACAAAATATATATAAATACATTTGTCATTTTCTAGTCATTTACATACACACGCATTCAGCCAGAAGCTAAAATGACGGGGTGCTACAACTAATTCACCACCCGGCTACAAATAGCCTACTATTAATTAATACATCCAGTAGCTTTTTGTGTCGGGGAAATGGAGGTCCGATTTAAGGTTCGTTTTGCAATTGTAGGCTACTGTTAACAATTATATTGCTATGATAATTATACTCGGATAATTTAGATTGAGGGCCTGTATGCCTGATGCCTAAACATCTGAAATCACAAAGTAACATCCATACATTAACGGCTATGGTGTGTAGCCTATCAAAGCATTGTTCATCATTGTTTAATGCATTAGGCTAAATGTTGTAGCATGTAGGGTATTTAAGTTTCTATCAATGTTGAACATATTGAACTGATGAGAATAAGAAAATGAGAATATCCGTCGTAAATCATCGTTTTCCCGTTGGGTCAGTGTTACAGGAAGGTCTGGTTAAGCACCAAGTCACGCTAAGCCTGCAGTTCTGTCTGACCCTGACGAGACTAGTTTCGCAGCCTGAGTTGCCATAGTAACCGAGTTCTAACTACGTTGAGCTAGCTTTATGGAACCGAATGAACTAGAAATGAGTCCGACTAACTGACATAAGTCTGGCTTATTCGGTAAACTCGCTTTATGGAACAGGCCTTTGGTTACTGTGTTGGAGGGCATTCTGCTATTTCGACTTCAAAGTACTTTTAAGAGTATGGCTGATAGACCTTGGAATTACCACAGTATTTTCCTCTCTTATTTCCTCTCTAGATAAGAACCGTGTGTTACTGTAAGCAGGAAATGTCTCTTCAAGGACAAGCCAGAGCCGCAAGAGAAAATGCACGGACCAATCAGAGAGCATCTGCATGGCCAAAGGGCCTATCAGATAACATCTCTATGAAGTGTGTCATATAGTTAGCAGGAGGAGCAGGAGAGTAAGCTTGATTCTTCTTCCATCTGCTGCGATGTGACTCACAATTAGACTCAGAAGGGGGTCAGGGAATGAATGAGGTAACCTCTAAAATAGCCTTTTTTAATTGCTGTGCTCAATAATGCCAAACACTTCAAAAAACCCTTCAAGGAAAATAATAAAACTCATTTAGAAGGAAACTCTAAATTACAGTAAAATGTGGATGATTCAGAATCATCCAAATTTGTTAAACCTCCGGCCAACTCAGCCACACTGCGGAGCGACTGGGCAGCTAGCGAAGCCTGTTTCTGCATGGTTGTTCTGAGAGACCAGAAACAGCTGCTTGGAGCTGATTAGCTTCTCGCTGGTAGTTCACTACTCTACTCTACAAAGGCTACATAGCTGATAAATATTTGTGCCTTACAATAAAATATTATTATTTTGACACGGAATCTGGACCTTTTTTTTTTTACCAGTCACTCTCTTTGGTCATCTTACAGACAAGGATGAATTTAGGGAATAATGTTGCTGTACAAGCTAGGAATTGCCATCTGGGGGTAAAAGTTGTTCTGGAGCACTCGTAGTAATCACAAGTCAGTGTGCTGCACTTTCAGATAGTTCCATGTGTCTGCACTTATACCTGCAGAACTCATGTTCAAACAGCAACCATGTAAAACCCACCCAAGACTCCTGGAGGGACAGTGTTTCATATGATGACAATATTTCCATAGAGGGCAATATTTCACATGACCAGTAACATCATATTTCATGCCGCCTGTCATCTCCCACTGTGCTTCAGCCAGAGATAGAGCTGGATGCTTGTCTGATAGGCTGCTGAACATCCAGACCATCGTAAATACCCACACCACGATGTGCCTGTCAACCCACACCACGATGTGCCTGTCAACCCACACCACGATGTGCCTGTCAACCCACACCACGATGTGCCTGTCAACCCACACCACGATGTGCCTGTCAACCCACACCACGATGTGCCTGTCAACCCACACCACGATGTGCCTGTCAACCCACACCACGATGTGCCTGTCAACCCTCGACCCTGGGCAGAGGTCTTCCTCTGACACATTTCTAAAACATCAAGTCTGAAGACTTCAAGACTTTTCCAATGTTGTTGGATCTCAAGTGTTCTCTGTTCCATGGCAATAAATACAATAATCAATTCTATGTATAAACATAATCATCAGATTTAGCATTTACATTTAGCAGACGTTCTTATCCAGAGCGACTTACAGTAAGTACAGGGACATTCTCCCCGAGGCAAGTAGGGTGAAGTGCCTTGCCCAAGGACACAACGTCATGTGCACCGGCCGGGAATCGAACTGGCAACCTTCAGATTACTAGCCCGATGCTCTACCCGCTCAGCCACCTGACTCCAACGAGCAAGCAAAACCTTTAACTGTTATTCTCCACACCTGTAGAAGAGGGAAACATTCTGTGCCTTTCCTCTCAAACCCACAAAGACTAGAATGTTCCCTCTCATTATCTCCACTAAACACAGCCCTGCTTATTGTTTGTGCTGCAGGATGCATATAACCTCCCCACATGTTTGTGCATCTATTCATATTTCATGCGCTTCTGAAGACAGCTGTCTGGGCATATTTATTGTCATTCACGTACAGAAAGGCTCGACTGCACTATTTTCTTGTTGATCCCATAATTACAGCTTGTGCACACCTTGGGAGAAATAATTTTTCATAGTTCACAAAATGTATCGTTTTTCCTGACACTTTAAAGAGATCATGTACATTCTAAGCTTGCTTTTTCACAAAGGGGGGAAAAATCTGATGAAAAGGAAATTTTACATTTTCACCAGTTCCTTTAATGGGATTGGAGAACAAGTCACAGCCAGGAACATTTATTTATTGATGTTTTTACCTCAAAACAGAAAGCGAGAGGTCTGTTTTGAGAATTATAGAACAAAGTTTGTTTGTCAAGGGGATGATTTGATAAGACCAGGATTCCTCTAATGGCTTAAATGTCACATGGTCAATATAGAGCCAGGCACGCTGTCTCCTCTTGTTTGTACCGTGACAGAGAACGCCATTAAAAACTGGAAAGCAAAATTAGCCGTGTGACATTTTCTCAACTCCTCATTGTTGTCTTTCATGTCTGCTGTTTTATTTTTGTTCCACCGGGAACAATAAAGTAGCTTGTAGGTCCTGGCTGATTGCCCTCACAAACATGTTCCAATATACATTCAGATTTGTACAATTATTACATTAAAGAAACTTCTACAAAGATGGCATTTAATCAAATCCCTATTTTCCTGACACACCAGGCAGCACAGATCTTGTTTGCTTTCTGTGTGGGACTATGGGTCAGGGAAAGGTTGCAGAATGCAGTTAGAATGAGTGAATGAATGTGCATTCTGACAGTGGTGCACTGTGTTTGCTGGTTTATAATACTGTGAACATATGATGACTTCTCAGTGTGCTTCTGAATCTCTGTGGATGTTTCAGTTATGTGTGACGGATCGGAGGAAAACATTTCAATTCAGCCAACGTCCTCTGATAAAAGTTCAGGCACAAGGGCTGCTTGGAGATATCAAAGCAAAGTGCTTTATGTTGCCATTGTCTCAGAACTGTTCAGCTTCTTTCAAATCTGGTCACATACTGTCTGATAAGTAGAATTGCTTGATAATCAAAGTTTCTTTGCATTTGAAAGGGAATTTCTAAGCCAAATGGGATAAATAATTCATTAAAACGTTTGTTACATAACAATATGTCTATTTCTAACATTAACGTAAAAAATGTATAATTCATTCGACTTTTAATTTAAGTAAAAGCTTAATCACTCGAGTGAAATGGAATAAAACAGAATATTTTAGTTTATTAAAAATAAATTTTTGTAACAATGTATTTTCTGCCCATTCCCTACAGTGTTTTGATCCCATCACTACATCCAAGAACACTTTTATGAAGCTGAAAAATATCACAATGCTGTTCACATCAAACTGATTCAACAATTTGATATTGTCCAAGGTAATTAAATTTTTTGGCAATGACAAAGTGGAACATTTTCACATTTCTTCTGCAAATTGTTCTGTCAGTTGCAAGTGTTTGAAATTATCCAGGTGTGTGGGTATCATTAGAAATGGGGGGGGCACTTTTTTGAAAATGGCAAAACCGACCCTCCCCACTTTTCAAAGAAGATAACATTTAATGGCCACATCTTCAGTTATAAAACACCCCCACGTCCCACCAACATTAAAAAAAAATCTACACCCCTGAAATGATCAACTACATTGAATGTAGAAACCCTAGTTTAGGGAGTTTAATCTACTGCCTGTCCACTCTCACACATGTCTGTCACTGGTAATCTCAAATAACCCAGTTTAGGACTAGAACGACCACAGAGATGTACCAGATCTTCTCCCTGGTGAGAGGAACATGAGTCTTTTATCTGGGAAGAGGAATCCTGATTTCAGTCTAGGATGGAATCAGAGCACAAGGCTCAGACACACTTTATTCACGTGTTTTGTACTCAACAACATCAATAAACAATGTCAAAACAAAGAAGTTGTGAATTCCATAAAAGGTAAAAGTTCTACTTTCTCTATCTTGTCTTTTAATGAGGCAACAAGAAGTATTCCTGCATGATCACACAGCCCCAGCACTAAGCCCACAAGTTTCTGACAACGTTGAAAAACTCCACAATATACTTAGTGCCATCACGTGTCGCACATTAAAAAGTCAATCAATTTTCCAGCCAAGCTAATTTTCTTCAGTGTGCTGAGGAAATCAGTCAACTGACTTGTTGCCATTTTGTTACAACATTGCTTCAGTATCTCCCTCCTTCAAGGATAGATAGATGAAGATGTCCCAGAGCAGACATGCTTGATGGGGATGTAACACACTGCCAAGTCTCAGGATCACATGCAGGAACAACAGGGTAATGAACTGCAGCACTCACACACCTACCCACTGGTCAACAGCCCCACTGACAAACAGCAGTATGATCATGAAGCAAATTCCATCATCAGATTATAAAACTGCAAATGCAACTGCCTGTTCAACAGATCATTAAAAGTCAACAAACAGTATTTTGTTTCCCCTTCGAAATACCATCATGGGGGACTATGGAGATATTTGCTTACCGAGGTTTGTTTGCAGTCAAACAAACATCCCTCGAACTGCCACGAGAATACTCACCTTGTATTCACTCTGAGTTTGCATTCCAGTCCGTGACTGTCTGAAAGGGATGGCTGGTTGCAGAGTCATGCCCCTTGTAATGAACGGCCTGTCATATTACGCAGACACACATCTAATTCCATTGAAACAGATGATGGCTAAAATGTGGCTCCAAAACACTCTGTCTTGCATTCTGTCTTAATCATGCTCACAGTGTCAGCATAGCCAGTTAAATGACAGGGAAAATTGCTGGCAATCATTCAACTGAGATGCAATCTCCATGTTCACGTCTCAGCTTAATGTGGCAGAGAGGTCATTGTTTACCATTAAAACCCCCCCGGTTCCCTCTCCCGGCCCTACCTGGGGAGAGAGCTCTCCTCCAGGCTGCAGGCAGAGCAGGAAGGTCCTGCCTGGTGAGAGAGCTCTCCTCCAGGCTGCAGGCAGAGCAGGAAGGTCCTGCCTGGTGAGAGCGCTCTCCTCCAGGCTGCAGGCAGAGCAGGGAGGTCTTACCTGGTGAGAGCGCTCTCCTCCAGGCTGCAGGCAGAGCAGGGAGGTCCTGCCTGGGGAGAGAGCTCTCCTTCAGACGAGTGACTGACTAATGAGGGAAGCAATTAGAGACAGGTCAAAGGTCCTGAGTTGAAAGGATTGGACAAGATAAGTGTGGCTGGAAAACAACATTAGTTATCAGCTGTGAGAGAAGGTGCCAGAAAACAACAGAAAGGTTTCACCTGAATCTTGTTCCGTAGAACGTCTTAGAAATCATCCTCTTTTCAGTTAGTGGATGTGTCTCACTGCATTTCTTATTTTTATATATATTTTATATTTAAATTGTTTTATTCTTAGGCTGTTTAGTTCTTTGAAATAGTTAAACTTTTGTACTTTTACTTAATTTAAGATCGGTATATGTTTATTGTCTGCACTTCCCTGCCACAGTAAATTCAGTGTTTGTATAACATACATGGAGAATAAACCGAATTCTGATTCTGATTGAACTGTGGATGCGTCTCACTGTGTTTGAACTGATCTACCAAGGTCAGACAGAGAGAGAGAGTACCCTATTACTAGAACAATCCTCAGTAAAATAAAAACTATCCAGACTCAAAGGTGTGAAATCAAGCAACTATATCCAATAGAGGTTATATCCTCTGCTGTCTCCATCTGGGCAGATGAAATGCTAATGATTTGAATGTTTCATGATTACTGTCTATTGAGAAGTCACCTTTGGGGGTATCATTTGCATGAACAATTGAATGAAAAAAAGGGAACATGTTTTAGTGTGTGAGGACCTCTCTGGTCCTCAGGTACTCACCTCTGGTGTCGAAGCCTTCTGACGTTACCTACAGAAGCACCATTCTAACTACCATTTTATGCAGTTGCTGTGGAAACAAGCAGGTATCATGAGAGAATCGAAGGGTTCGGGAATCCAGCAATAGAAGGTTGGTAAATTGCTCTGGGAAAGGAATGCTATGTTTCTAATCAAGGACTTCATCAGTCTCAGATCTGCGCTAAATTGAAATCAATAGAGGTCTAATCATGCCAAAATGTCAATTTTTTCTCCTCTGTGTCAGATGAAATCCAGACTGTGTTTCGTTCCAGCAGTTGCTGTCTCAGTTCTATTCTGGTTGTAAAGAGAGACAAAAACAGAGGCCATTAATAAACTAATCATTTAGCATTCTATGACCTAGAGACAAGAGGATGGAGAGGAACGTTTTCTCACGCACAGGATGCATCCTATTAAATGTGGGATTCCACAGTAGGCAGCACGGTAGCTTCACAGACCTTGATACCACGTCAGTCATGATGGATCCCAGAACAATGTGCTTTCAGAAGAGAGATCTCCATGGTTCATCACATATAATATGATGGCGGATTAGCATACCTGCATTTTCCATTAGAGAGCTTATAGGGCTGCCTTTCTGCCAGACAGCTCCCTGCTGCATTTACTAAATTAGGTTTTCTTTTAACCCTTCCTGAGGATGCCGAGCGGCATACTAAAGCTGGTCTCAGGGGGCTGGCGTGTGGAGGCCAGGGCCGCTACAGTCACCAGGACGGCTGTGAGCTAAAGCTGGTCTCAGGGGGCTGGCGTGTGGAGGCCAGGGCCGCTACAGTCACCAGGACGGCTGTGAGCTAAAGCTGGTCTCAGGGGGCTGGCGTGTGGAGGCCAGGGCCGCTACAGTCACCAGGACGGCTGTGAGCTAAAGCTGGTCTCAGAGGGCTGGCGTGTGGAGGCCAGGGCCGCTACAGTCACCAGGACGGCTGTGAGCTAAAGCTGGTCTCAGGGGGCTGGCGTGTGGAGGCCAGGGCCGCTACAGTCACCAGGACGGCTGTGAGCTAAAGCTGGTCTCAGGGGGCTGGCGTGTGGAGGCCAGGGCCGCTACAGTCACCAGGACGGCTGTGAGCTAAAGCTGGTCTCAGAGGGCTGGCGTGTGGAGGCCAGGGCCGCTACAGTCACCAGGACGGCTGTGAGGAGGAAGGAAATTGGAGACGCACACAAAGATTTCCCCCAAGTTTCACTTAGATTCCTCCAGAACATGCACCTCTCGGAGATGTGGCGCAGGCGTGGATTGTTCTGGAGCTCACTTCGCTGGAGCTCACCGCGCTGGAGCTTCCGCTGACTAGACAGAAAGACAAGCGGGACTGAAGGAACTGGGGTGCAGCGGAGAGTTGGTTTTAATTCATTTATACATTCGAGGGGAATCCTAATACAAGAATGTACCTCAGTACGATGCATTTCTTTGTTTTACAGAAGTTCATGACAAAGGCATCCTTGTCTGGAGGCCAAAGAACAGCCTGGAAACATTCTGTGTGATAAAGAATTATACAACACACCAGTCCATCCAATGGAAAACAGGAATATCTTCATAATGGACGAATGAATCCACTTCCACAAAGGCTTACTTTTACTGAGGCATAGCAACAGCCATCTTCATCAAAGTGTTGTGACTATGTACTTGAAATAAATGCCATGGAATCACCTCAGGAGTGTAACAGCAAGCAAATAGCACATCAATGTTGAGCCTGAAAGAGAAATTGTACTTGAAATGGAGAGGCATGGAGAGCAGTGTTCACATTACCATAAGGCTTACCCACCTCAAAACCACAGCCATGACAGGGTACAGGATGAAGGAATATTCAGGTGAAGTTATATGTCTATATGTCAACAGGATGGAGATAAGTGCTTTGGTATGTTTGTGTAGCACCGCATACCCTAAAACACACACACAGGGTTCATGGGCGGTGGTGTGGCAGGATCCGTCTTCATCTGGGTCCGTCTCCATGGTTGCTCTTTCCGCCCTGCTGAGTGAAGCTGTATCCTCAACCTACTCTGCATATTTATAGACCTCCTCAGACTGAGCTGGTGTAACACTAATATACAACACCATGGCTGGGAACATTCACTATACTGCAGAGAGAGAGAGTGAATTGGACACTACACACACACACACACACATGCCTTTACACCTGAGCATGTCCACAGACTGCCAACAATCTTCACCCAGACATGGTTCCAGAACAGCCTTTCATCCTCTCCCTGTGTGAGTGAAAACATGGCTGATAACTGGATCAGTTTGCCCCCAGTGTCCACTGGGGGCAAACAATGGTGTTAAAGTTGTTAGGCCGCTAGCACCACAGTGAGGATCCTCCATTAACACACCATCATCACAATTTGGCACAGAAAGCACTCCGTAATCTAAACTGCCAACAGTTCCATTAGTCTCCTATCTGAACAGTTCCTGTTTGTGGGAAACAAGACAGCTCCTAGCCTAGTTCATCTAAACCCAGATCGGCTCAGAAGACTGCTGCGCTGCACAGCTAGGTTGTGTCTTGTGCGTGTGACTCTGTGAGAACTTCTTTGAGGCGTGCGCGGTAAACAGTTCTATGTTTTGCCTGACCAATGTTGAAACCCAGCTGCCTGACCTTGTTGTTTCCTGACTCCCCAGGGACCCAGGAGAGATGATGGTTGTGTGATGTTTTACCTGTTTGTCTCAGATGCTGAGATAGCTCTCCTGGTGCTCTGAGAATACAAACACACACACACACGTTCAGACAGTCCCCAGCAGTTAGATGCTGATGATGTGTCTGCAACATCTCCTCATGTGGTTGTGAAAACAGGTCTCTAAGCACATGATGCTCCTGGCTCACAGATGTGACATTTATGACAGCTTCACTCATACTTCATCAGCCACGAGACATGTTGTGGTGGTGCCAAATGTGCGTTCTATCCCCTCCACATGGAATTCAAAAAACATGCGGTTTCTGGAGAATGACTCTCTGTGTTGTTCTGTAATCAACCTCTCTGACTATTATTACAAAGCTCATGTGAACAATCTTTTGCGAGATGTTGTGATGAAGTGATTATCACGATGGAGCGATTGTACCAAAGGTTTTTTCCCTTGTTAACTTTGTTCCTTTTGTTGGGGTTTTTAGAGAGAGAAAATCTTTATTTGTCAACGCTGACAAATAATGGAAGACAAAAAATAACAATAAGTCTGAGAGTAGGTTTTAGGTAGCCTGGCTCTGCCCTATTACGTACTGCTTAATTTGGATTTTGCTTCTGTACTGCATCTGGGCATGAGGTATGTAAGTCAGATGTCTCAGGTTAACTTTCTACCTGTCCAAACAGCGAACAGAGGGAGTGGCTGAGAACGATGACGTAGATGTCGTGCGCTAGTTTGTGTTGTTGTTCCGTAATGGCGGCGGAGAAAGATGCGAGCGAAGACACATTTGGTCTGTTGTGGCAACGCTGCCGAATATCCATAGGTTAAAGCCGGAGCAAGAACAAGTTTTGCTGAGTTTTGTTGGTGGCCATGATGTTGTGGCCTTCCTCCCCACGGGGTTCGGGAACAGTTTGATTTTCCAGCTACAGCAGCTAGCTCCGTTACAGTAGGGGTGAAGGAATTGGCTGAGGCGAACGCTAGCGATTATGCGGATTAAGCGGTTATGGCAGATCAGAGTGGCTCTAGGCAGATCCAATAGTTTTAAACTTCAACAGAGGACCCGCCTTCAAGTAAGTTAACGCTTGTCAATGGGGCAATCCCAGACCCTCTGTACAAATGAAATGTACGAGAGTCTGGTTAGGACCAGGCTAGGTTTTAGGGTGAGTGTGTGCACCGTTGAAATATTTGTTCCAAACCTTTGTGCGCCTCTAAAGAGACAGAATGAGGATGAGGACACAATCATTGAATTAATTATGCAGCACAGTTTGACTGGAAGACTCGGGCTGATTCGAAGGCTTGTTATACCCTTAATCAGCAGTGTGATCTTTCATTAGGACTCCGGACAATAAGTAGTGCCAGAGTATGACTAGAGGTGTGAGTATAATGCAGAATATGTTGCATTTAATATCTGTTCATCTGACATACGCATAACAGCTACTGAGGGGAAATTAAAAGATCAGTATCTGTACATATGTGGAATAACCTCCTAAACATGAATAACTTAAACATGTGTGGGATACTGAACACAGAAACACTCAAACAGGAGCTCTTGTTATTAACTGCGGTGACAACCTCCTGATCAAGGACAGTAAGCTCAGCCTGTCTTCTGTCTCTTCATTTCTTGGTCCTGGAGCGCCCGCCGTACAGAAATGCTGCGCCCCCCTCCCTCAGTGAGGACGCACTCAATTCAAAAATATATATTTTAGACTGCTACACATATGATACCTCGTTGGAAAGCTAAAATTCTTGTGCTTCCATTGAAATAAACCAATTTAAGCTCAACTCGCAACAACAAATACCGTCAACGTCTTTGTCCGGTGACCGTTCCTTCAACAATGCCAGAGAAAAAAGTTTTACTTACTTACGATTACTTCGGAATGTTCCAGGTATGCACACAACTCATCAAAACCTCATCTGCTTACATTCCCAAAGGTCCAAAGTATCAAACCATGTCGACTAGTTGTCCAAGCAATGAAATATATCGAAACATAACCACGATCTTGTTGCTTGATTCTTCCTTCGTCAACATTTTTTTGTCTCTCACGCACTACTGCTCATAGGAGGAGATGTAGGTTGAGTACAAACGCGGGGGTAGTCTTAAAATGGCCGCTACGCTCTGCCCTTTTGAGTAACACCTTGTTTGACCTAATAGGAGCTTCCATGCCCCGGTGACAGCCCTCTAAAGCCAACTAGGTCTGTGCGTCCCGCCCGCCCGCCCCCCCCGCCCCCCCACCCCCTTTACACGATTTTTTCTAACACTCTTCGACTGGCTCTGAAATGAGCTAGTTATCCTTTTAGCTTAGAGCTAGCTGTAAATGGCGATACCCTATATGCTAGGTGTTGTGGAGCCTTCAAAATAAAAGTTGATTGCGCAATATGTCAGTGTTCTATGAGGGCCAATCCTGGGAATCAGATATCACTCCAATGTGTTCATGCTTCAGTTTTTGTGTTTCAGTAATACTAATGAGGGATTTAGCTGTTATATATGATAGTTCTAAGTACCACCTTTCATTAGAGATAACAATTATACCTTTTTATCCTAAGAATTTGACCTTGGTTACAAGGGTTATTCTGGAGTCTCCAAAAGGCCCTTTTAGAAAACGCCTGGATGTACTCTTGTAAAAACATTTGTCAAATCTGAATATATTGTGCTATTATCTTTCACTTTTGATTTGAATTGGGTAAGGCTTCAACCTGTGGTCCAATGCTGTCTTCCAGCTAATGCCTACCACCTCAAGGCCTCTTCAGGCCTCTGTTTTCAACACAAAATCTAGGCGGAAATAGAAACTTTCACTTTCCTTGTGTTCAACCTTCTATTACTCAACACCAGTAGGACTGACAGGGGTCCTGACAACAAGAAACATAACTTCAGAGTGTCAGCTTTCAAAAGAGTCCATTTACATGCATGTACTCCAAATGGTTCAAGAACAGCTGTCAATTTACTTTGGGTATGCTGTTTAGGCGTTTTTAGGCACATTTAACAGGATCCAAAATCCACACGCCCCTCTGATGCACCTATAAATCCCAACTAGCTAGAGCCTCAGTGATCATGACTGATTTCACACTTGTCAAATCAAATCAAATCAAATTTATTTGTATAGCCCTTTTTACACGCAAGCATGTCACAGAGGGCTTCACATACGCCCATAGAACTGCCCCTCAACCAACCTAAACCCTCAAGGAAGACAAGGAAAAACTCCCAACGGGAGAAAAAATGGAAGAAACCTTGGGAGGAGCAATTCAGAGAGGGACTTGTGAGGTCAACACACATCTTAAACAGCTATCGACAGGAACTTGGTAGCTTAAACTTTCCCAGAAGCCCTAGCTGCCTTGACTGTGGATCCTGAACTGATGTGAAGCTCCTGAATGTTTGATAAATATTTGGTCTGATTACAGGGTGAAAAGTTCAGCGGTGTAATTCCCAGTGAGGTTGCTAAGATCATCCTGTTTATGCTCCAGCCTTGGCTTTGACTGTCTGCACTCATTGATTGGCAACCAAATAGTAATGTGTTTATTGACTGAGAAGGCAGCCTTAAAGATTAGATTATGAACAGATGATAAAACATCCATCAGTAGTCAGACTTCATCTCATTCAAGAAATGAGAGAGCCGTTCACAGTTAATCTCAAACTTAAACCCTCCTACAACGTGTGTCAACACACACCCTGTAAACACACACACTACCCAGAGAACCATCTTAACCATCTAGGAGGAGCCTGTGTGGGGAAGAGAGGGCAGTACTCTTCCCTGGCAGTGCTGCGAGGAGACAGGGCAGCTCATGAAGACAGATGCCCAGCTGGAGAGTGAAGAAGCACGCCCAAGGTTTCGGATTCCTGTCCTCTGGCCACAGGAAGGGCTTCATGGTAATTACCTTGTCAAATTATTCTGTAAAATACTACATCATTTTACTATTAAAAAGACTGGATTGAGCTTCTTATTAGCAAAAAGAAAAACTGTCGCTTAACTGCCCCCCACCCCTCTATCCCCCCTCACCCCTGCAAAGCCCAGAGCCAAAAACATTCATTTTTCTTCCTCATCCTACTCTGCTATCTCTTCCTCATTCTGCTCTCCTCCTCCATCCCCTCCTCCTATCCTTCCTCCTGCCTCCCCTACTTGCTTCAGGGGTGCCACTGAAATCAATTAAAGAGACATCACAAGCTGTCTGATTCACCAGTGGGCGCAGTCTTGGCAAATTAGAAAGCTCCCCTCCCCCTTCCTCCCCTCTCTCACTCTCTCCTTTTCCTGCTAAGAGGGGAATTACAAACTAATCAATTGATCCCTGGGTGAAACCTGCAGTTGACACAAGGCAAGACAATCGTTAGTGCTCCAACTCCTTTTGGTAAAAGTTAAAGTGAGGAGGTGTTGGTCAGGTGTATCCCAGGGAATTAGCTTCCTGAAAGGATGATCTGTGTTGTGAACTCACAGCAAAGTCCTTCTAGACCAGACCTCAGACCTGCGAGGGAGATCACAAGACGTTTATATATCCCATATGCCCTATATGAATGATATGCCGAATGTCATCACATTTATATTTCCAATATCACAAACACGATTATTTTACCAGTCTGCATAGTTGTCATGATTGGAGCCTTATTGTGTTGTGTCTGGGTGCAGTTGCTGGGTGTGGAAAGGTCACTGCTTATGAAGTCATTACTGAGACGAGCGCAAGCTGATCCGAGGAGAAGATCTCCGGGGGAACCCAACCACACCAACAGTCTCGGGAAACGCCCTGACTAATTGTTGTCAGTCATTTGTGTTCAGAAGCCTCCCCACTGTGTTCAGGTCTCACACTTCATCTCCCCAGCGGGGGGTGTGGGGGGGGGGGCTTGTTAAAGGGACACTTATTGACATGTCATCAAGTCTGAACAATGTGTTACACTCCAGTTAATTACTGTCAGCATTCCAATCTGACGCACAGCCAAGTGGGGCTTGATTGTGGCTGCGGTTTTAATTGCTAAATTGATTACGTTTAGTGACATGAATCTTCTCACTGTTTTCAAGCTGATGAGGTTCCAACTTTGGCTTGTTTTCATCTGCCCTCAGCCCATATATTATATTATATTATAATTAGTGCTGTCAAACGATTAAAATATTTAATCGCGATTAATCGCATTAATGTCATAGTTAACTCGCAATTAATCACAATTAATCGCACATTTTTATCTATTCTAAATGTCCCTGATTTCTTTTTGTCCCAATCTTTTTTCAAATATTAATGCTCTTATCAACATAGAAAAGTGGTTCGGATTGCTTTGTGCACATTTTTTTTTTTATTGAAAACAACATTGCAGTCGCCTGGCTTTGACGAGGGGGCAGAGAATTCGCATCAGCTGTGTGCTTGGCCATCAAGTGGTATTTCAGACTGGACGTGCTGCGATGATAGCTCAGTTTACAACAACAAAACACACAGATCACTGGTCTTGTCAATAGAACCATTTGGCAACTTTTTAAAAGCAAACTTTCCATTCAGAATCTTATTGGCATCCATTTCGGCATCTCGCGCTCGTCATCCACTCAAAACGTAACGTTAGCCTACTACCAGAGAATGTCTAATATCCGTAAACAGGCTCTGCTACTACTCTTTAGCCAGCTCGCAAGCCAAACGAGTGTTTGGCGTGCCTGTTGTTTTGTTTCCGGTCTAGCTAGATCCGGTGTGGTGTTGTAGTTTTTCTAACGTCGGTAGTTGTTGCAACAGCATGTGAAAAAAACTACAAAGTTTGCTAGGCCAAAAAGAGCGTTAATCGCGCGATAAAATAATTGACGCCGTTAATTTGGGTTTGCGTTAACGCCGTTAATAACGCGTTAAACTGACAGCACTAATTATAATATTATTATGTTCTCATTAGGTGTTGAGAAGGGGAATATTTCTCGTCATTATCTAATTTAAGAATGTCGCATTCATGGTAAACTTTTAATTTCCATTCAATTTCTTCTGCTGTTACTTGTTTTTTGACAAATGTTCTCATGGTGGACAGAATCGAGAGTATTTGGTAGGACTAGACGATATGAACAATTAAGGGAAATGATTTATGCTCCTGACATTTTGTTTTCTCACAATTACATAATACCCTTTGCCAAATCAATGGAGACATGAATATTGATGACCCACCAATGACGACCCACCAATGATGGCCAAGCAATGATCATTAAACTGCTATCCTGCATGTGTGGATACTCCGTGGGTTGACTGAGTTTCAACTAAAATTGGTTTTCTGAAATAGGGACATCCATTCCTAATGGTTTTCCAATGGCTCTACAAACCTTGGCATTGTTCCCAAACTCTGTGTATTCTTCATGACCCATGAATATAATTTCATGACTTAACACTTTAGGCAAACTCCACGAGTGCTTCTGACATGACAGTATCAGGCTCAGTTTAAAGGACATGGAAGTCATTCCTGTTGTGCATGAAAGAGCACATCATTACAACAGAGGCCCCCTGATCTCAGCCCCCATGACTGATCCTGTCCTCATCTGCATTCCCAAGACTTTCATATTAGAGGGAAGTTAATAACTTGCTAATATGCTAAAATCCCTCGTTCAGCAAATGGCCACTCAGCATTTTGAATGCACTCTACCATGCTGCGGAGAGAGACTGGGTACCTGGGTGCTGTAAAGTAGATCTGACCTCTCAGACTGGATACCTGGGTGCTGTAAAGTAGATCTGACCTCTCAGACTGGGTACCTGGGTGCTGTAAAGCAGATCTGACCTCTCAGACTGGGTACCTGGGTGCTGTAAAGCAAATCTGACCTCTCAGACTGGATACCTGGGTGCTGTAAAGCAGATCTGACCTCTCAGACTGGATACCTGGGTGCTGTAAAGCAGATCTGACTTCTCAGACTGGGTACCTGGGTGCTGTAAAGCAGATCTGACCTCTTAGCTTTCCTCAAGGGTGAGTGGATCTGACACCAGTGACAGTAGAAGGTGGAGAGGCTGTGATGCGGCTGGTTCTGCTGGTGTGGGCACATCTTACGTCCTGGGTAACCCTAACCCTGGGTAACCCTAAACCTGGGTTACCCTGGGTAACAGCTTTTGTGTGGAACACGTACCCAGACTGCCTTCTACCAATGAGAGAAGTCAGAGATGGAGAGGAGCGGACAAAACCAACCTGTGGACTTAACACTGAGTTACACACTAGTCACTCTTACACCCACTCTTCTTACTGACCACCTACTGGGGTTGCCAGTCATACTTAACCCTGCTCCATTGGCAGTGTTCCTGTTGAGTGGCCAGGCACCACAGGGGTTAGAGTTCTAAAGGAAACAAATGGTGTTTCATGAAACCAGGAAAATGCAGCTTGGAATGTTTCAGTTTCCTTCAGACACACAGGCATGCTGTTTCAACAGTGAACCTCCGTTCAAAACCTGCACATGTCATTGTTTTACTGCGTTACTCCATCTGTTTGAGTCCTGTTCTACAGCCACCCTCAGAGATAGAGAATTGAACAGCAGTCAGTGAAGTGCCCTTCTCATAAGAATGAAGAGAAGCACTTAGCTGTGCTCGCTCAATAGACTGTTTCAAGTTCAAACATTTTGGTTGACAAAGTTCCCTTTCTAAATCCTTCAACTGTTCAAATCAAGCTGTCTTGTTTATAACTTCTGTTCAAATCAAATCAAATGTATTTGTATAGCCCTTTTTACACGCAAGCATGTCACAGAGGGCTTCACATACGCCCATAGAACTGCCCCTCAACTAACCTATAAAGCCTAAAGGAAGACCAGGAAAAACTCCAAGAAAAACTCCCACAGGAGAAAAAATAAAAATAAACTTTGGGAGGAGCAATTCAGAGAGGGATCCCCTCCTCCAGAGACGGTTGGTAAGAGAGAGGAGCAGAACACAAGCTAAACATAGTCATACAATGTCAATGGGTTTTGAAACACCAAAACCCATTGTAGTTTTCCTGTTCCCTGCTGCCGTTTTTATTCAAAGACATGAATGGGGTGTGACGTGTGGGGGAATTATCTCTGAATGATAAAACAACCACAGCACTGGACTCACAGTAATGCATCACAAATGTTTTCAAGTGTAAAATGATGTCAATTGCGTTGCTTTTAGGCTCATAAATGTTAATTTGCACATGATGTATGTGGATCTCACCAAGGTGTTTTCATTGCAATGGATTGTTTTATTGGGGCTGAATTAATAAGGTGCAACAGAGCACCTCAGAACCAGTGGTATCCAGAAGGATTTATTATTATCCCCCCATCTCTCTCTCCATCTCCATCTCTCTCTCTCTCCCCCACCTCCCTCTCTCCCCCACCTCTCTCTCTCCATCTCCACCTCCCTCTCCATCCCCCCATCTCTCTCTCCCTCTCTCCCACCTCCCTCTCCATCCCCCATCTCTCTCTCCATCTCCACCTTTCTCTCCATCTCTCTCTCCATCTCCACCTTTCTCTCCATACCCCATCTCTCTCTCCCCCACCTCCCTCCCCATCCCCCCATCTCTCTCTCCATCCCCCCACCTCTCTCTCAACCTCCATCTCTCTCTCCACCTCCACCTCCCTCTCCATCTCCATCTCTCTCTCCATCCCCCATCTCCCTCTCCACCTCCACCTCCCTCTCCACCTCCACCTCCCTCTCCATCCCCCATCTCTCTCCCCCACCTCCCTCTCCATCGCCCCCATCTCTCTCTCCACCTCCACCTCTCTCTCCATCCCCCCACCTCTCTCTCTCCCCGAGCACCCATAACTGTAACGCAGCCTGACTTTGGTGTCCCCAAGTGAACACATGTATTTTTAATGACTAATGTGCTTGTCTCAAAGAACGTGACACATTGAACCACTACGGGATCCTAAAGTACTTTTCTGATTCATTTTAGTTTTCCTTTGACCCATGAAACTGAGAATATTTAGAATAATTACAAAACTTTGCAGTGGCACGGAGGACCGCTGGTGAGAGGGAGGGAGGAGCTGGTGAGAGGAGGGTTGGTTGATGGGATGGAAGGCTGCTGTCCTGTGGGGCCTCTCTCCCTCGTAAGAGGTGTGAGTCATGGTTCTCACCGCTATCAGCCACCCGGCAGTGTGGTGTGCTGGGAGACGCTTCAGCAGGCAGCACAGTGGGAAAGCTCCTGGCACAACTTCACAATCATCTCTGTGTCAACGCTCACTGTTCAGAACGGCAGGAACCTCCATCACACACCGGGACCAGCACAGAGACTCTGAAAATGACGCTTCAAAATATACATTAACATTGATTCTTTGTTGTTCTAGCTTGGTGAAAGTGTTGGAGGAGAGGAACATCAGTGCTGAAGAGTTCCGTGCTGCGTGACTCCCCCAGGCTCCCTGATTGCTGCTGATCTGTCGTTCGAGCATGCTGAGAGGACTGAGTGAATACTTGATGTATGTAAACTGGAAGCATCCATGTGAATGACTGGTTACTGATTTGTAGGTGCCGGTACGCATAATGTATGTGTGTGAGTGAGAGTGAGAGTGAGAGTGAGAGTGAGAGAGAGAGAAAGAGAAAGAGAAAGAGAAAGAGAAAGAGAAAGAGAAAGAGAAAGAGAAAGAGAAAGAGAAAGAGAAAGAGAAAGAGAGAAGAGAGAGAGGGAGAGGGAGAGGGAGATAGTTTGTTTGTGCATCTACATGGTTTTCAGGGTTATGCCCCAGGGTTATGCCCTTCCTAATGGATTAAAAACATCACCTCATCACCATCTCCGCCGGTCCATCCTTCTCCTGTTTTGATCTCCAGGCTGGTCGATTCACCGTCAGGTCCTGGGTCCTGGGTCCTGGGGTCCTGGGTCCTGGGGTCCTGGGGTCCTGGGGTCCTGGGTCCTGGGGTCCTGGGTCCTGGGGTCCTGGGTCCTGGGGTCCTGGGGTCCTGGGTCCTGGGTCCTGGGGTCCTGGGGTCCTGGGGTCCTGGGGTCCTGGGTCCTGGGGTCCTGGGTCCTGGGGTCCTGGGGTCCTGGGGTCCTGGGGTCCTGGGGTCCTGGGTCCTGGGGTCCTGGGGTCCTGGGGTCCTGGGTCCTGGGGTCCTGGGGTCCTGGGTCCTGGGGTCCTGGGTCCTGGGGTCCTGGGTCCTGGGGTCCTGGGGTCCTGGGGTCCTGGGGTCCTGGGGTCCTGGGTCCTGGGTCCTGGGTCCTGGGTCCTGGGGTCCTGGGGTCCTGGGGTCCTGGGTCCTGGGGTCCTGGGGTCCTGGGGTCCTGGGTCCTGGGTCCTGGGGTCCTGGGGTCCTGGGGTCCTGGGGTCCTGGGTCCTGGGGTCCTGGGTCCTGGGGTCCTGGGTCCTGGGGTCCTGGGTCCTGGGGTCCTGGGTCCTGGGTCCTGGGGTCCTGGGTCCTGGGTCCTGGGGTCCTGGGGTCCTGGGGTCCTGGGTCCTGGGTCCTGGGGTCCTGGGTCCTGGGGTCCTGGGGTCCTGGGGTCCTGGGGTCCTGGGGTCCTGGGTCCTGGGGTCCTGGGTCCTGGGTCCTGGGGTCCTGGGTCCTGGGTCCTGGGTCCTGGGGTCCTGGGTCCTGGGTCCTGGGTCCTGGGGTCCTGGGTCCTGGGTCCTGGGTCCTGGGTCCTGGGGTCCTGGGGTCCTGGGGTCCTGGGGTCCTGGGTCCTGGGTCCTGGGGTCCTGGGTCCTGGGGTCCTGGGTCCTGGGTCCTGGGTCCTGGGTCCTGGGGTCCTGGGGTCCTGGGGTCCTGGGGTCCTGGGTCCTGGGGTCCTGGGTCCTGGGTCCTGGGTCCTGGGGTCCTGGGTCCTGGGGTCCTGGGTCCTGGGTCCTGGGTCCTGGGTCCTGGGTCCTGGGTCCTGGGTCCTGGGGTCCTGGGTCCTGGGTCCTGGGTCCTGGGGTCCTGGGTCCTGGGTCCTGGGTCCTGGGGTCCTGGGGTCCTGGGGTCCTGGGTCCTGGGGTCCTGGGTCCTGGGTCCTGGGTCCTGGGTCCTGGGGTCCTGGGGTCCTGGGGTCCTGGGTCCTGGGTCCTGGGTCCTGGGGTCCTGGGTCCTGGGGTCCTGGGGTCCTGGGTCCTGGGGTCCTGGGTCCTGGGTCCTGGGTCCTGGGTCCTGGGTCCTGGGGTCCTGGGTCCTGGTTTCTGGTACCAGCTCCCCATGTCAGGAGAGTCTGGAATATCTCATTTACTTCATCTAAATGTGAGATCTCTCTTGGAAGTAAAAAAAATAAAAGTGTCTGCATGAAATCTGAAATGCATAAATGAGATGAATAGATTAGAAAGTGTCCGGTGCCCACACATTGCCCAGCCAACAGAGCCCTCAGTGATCCCCCTCAGGTGAAAGCTATAATTGAGCCAAATTAGGATAATCAAAATTTATGAGTCTTGTCATTTGTTTCAAATTGTTCTACAAGCGATGTGATGGAGAGACACTGTAGTGATGGTTGGGCAGGGAAAATTTTAAAAAGCTCAAGACGCTGATTTGCGAGCTGAACAATGGATTTTGGTGTTTCAAAACCCATTGACACTGTATGACTATGTTTAGCCTGTGTTCATTTCAGCTCTGCCTTCAACACCATAATCCCCGCCCTGCTACAGGACAAGCTCTCCCAGCTAAACGTGCCCGACTCCACCTGCAGGTGGGTCACAGACCTCCTGTCTGACAGGAAGCAGTGCGTCAAGCTGGGAACACAAGTCTCTGACTCCTGGTCCATCAGCACCGGATCTCCTCAGAGCTGCGTCCTTTCTCCTCTGCTCTCCTCCCTGTACACCAACAGCTGCACCTCCAGTCATCCGTCTGTCAAACTCTTGAAGTTTGCGGATGACACCACCCTCATTGGGTCATCTCTGACGTGGACGAGTCTGACTACAGGTGGGAAGCTGACAACCTGGTGACCTGGTGCAGCCAGAACAACTTAGAGCTCAATGCTCTTAAGACAGTGGAGATGGTTGTGGACTTCAGGAAGAACACAGCCCCACTCACCCCCATCACCCTGTGTGACTCCCCAGCAATCTGCCTTCCCTCGAGGACCTGCACACCTCGAGGACCCTAAGGTGAGCGAGGAAGATTGTGGCCGACCCCTCCCATCCTGGACACTCCCTGTCTCAGTTACTCCCCTCCGGCAGAAGGCTGCGGTCCATCAGGACCAAAACCTCACGCCACAAGAACAGTTTTTTCCCATCCGCTGTTGGCCACTTTAACAAGGCCAAGGACTCTCACTGACTTTAAATCACAAGCTGCACAATGACACCACATGATGGAGGATCCAGGTGGACAGATTTGGATTCAATTTACCTCAAGCTGTGCTCCAAGGTTTGGATGTGAATCTTGCTTAGTGCAATACACATCGCAGCATACAGTACATCCACAAATATCTGTAAATGCAGGCACATATGTGAAAATAAGAAAGCAAAAAGATGGTCTAACGAGAATGGCTTCAGCCATGCTGTGTCCTGGAACATCAGTTCAGGTCATTGATTTTATTAATGTTGGAGAACATGTTTTGTAGAAGGACAAAATGAATCTGGTTTTCCTCCAGATTCTTAAAGTTGATCTTGAATTAAACCTTTATGTTAAATCGATTAGCTGTAAAATTAGAATTGGCTTGTGCAGTAGCTTTGCAAATCAGTTTTCTGCAACTTACACAAGACCGTGGATTTATCTAATGCATCTGTCAATATCCTGCGTATTATGAACACCCTAGGATAGTATATAGAACGTTGCCTTGAACAAAACTCTCCTCTCATGAGATCAGGAGCAGAAAGAGCCCTCCGGATATCCCTGTTTCACTCACAAAGACAAACAAATGTCAAAACATTTTAGATGAATAGTTTTGATCTTCCTGTCATGAAAAAAAGCCCCACTCAGCAGGGAAGCTTGGTTTCTGAAAGTCTTTTCACGTTCTGTGGAGTGAGGGTCCGTGTGTTTGTCCAGCCAGGGTCCAGTGGGCAGTTTCCTGCACTTGCCTCAGGCAGGTTTCACCCTGAAACAAGCTAAACAAATCACAACATGCAAGTCCATCACTCAGAGCTCACGTTTGTGTTGTACTTGTTGTGTTGGGCCACGCCCTGCTGGGCCACCCTGCTGGGCCACCCTGCTGGGCCACGCCCCTCCTCATCAGCATCATCAGAGCGTCAGAGCGTCAGCGCGGCAGAGCTCCTCCGCTGATGCTTCAGGAGGGGCTGTTGACTGTTTCTATTTGGGTTCTGTTTGTTTAACCCAATTACAGGAGCAGCATCCTGGCCCGTGGCAGAGCGGATGCTCTCTCTCTCTCTTTCTCTCTCTCTCTCTCTCTCTCTTCTCTCATTCCGAACAGTGGCAACAATGAGGACATGAGGCACCGCAGACATGCTGCTGTGGCCTGGAAAAGAGGAGGGGGGGTGAACATCTCTCCCTAACCCTAACCCTGGAGAGGAGGAGGGGGGGTGAACATCTCTCCCTAACCCTGGAGAGGAGGAGGGGGGGTGAACATCTCTCCCTAACCCTAACCCTGGAGAGGAGGAGGGGGGGTGAACATCTCTCCCTAACCCTAACCCTGGAGAGGAGGAGGGGGGGTGAACATCATCACAGAAGAGCTCCACCAGCACAGCTGCTCCTGACCTTGAGCGAACTTGCGGGTGGATCATATGTCAAACAGTCAGACGTAAACACAGAACACATACAACCAGAGACCTGAGACATCCCTTTGAAGGAGACCCCACGATCAGCTGCACAGATCAGAGAAGCATCCTCCCAAGCTGATGACTGGAGGCACCGTCGAGCCACCCGAGCCTCTGTTGTCTTAAATTCAAATTAATATCCAATTCAATTCTCAAAACTTTCTCCGACCGGAGAAGAAAGAAATGTAATTATGTGAAAAAGAAAAGAAGCCTGCAGGGCAGCATATCAAAGACACGATCAGTTTAACGTGTGGTGCTCTACAGGACTGGATCAGTCTAACTTGTGGAGCTCTACAGGACTGGATCAGTCTAACGTGTGGAGCTCTACAGGACTGGATCAGTCTAACATGTGGAGCTCTACAGGACTTCATCCAAGATGGTTTACTGCCCTGATGTCATCTCCTCTCTCCCCATCATCTCCAGTCCAGAGATGTTCACCTGATTGGACGGCGGCTGGCTGGACTGTCAGCTGACAGCTCCCAGACGTGGTTCAGACGCTCGTGTGACTGCAGCTCATCACTCAATCAAACAGAATCATCTTCCCTCTTCTGTAAGCCGAGGAGTTTATTAAATTAATCTCTCATGAGGCAGGGAGGGGGTGTCTGTGTTCATAATTGACATGCATTAATGGGAGTCACAGAGCCTGAGAGACAGCTTGTGTGTGTGTGTGTGTGTGTGTGGGCGTCACCTTCACTTCTCTTCCACAGCTCAACAACCAGATTCTACCTTGCAGCAAATAACCAACAGTGGAGGTTGCATATAGAATTCACTGCTTGATCAAATGTAAAATGTCTCCCTTGGCTCAGTGCTTGTGTGCCTGTGTTTGCACGTGTGTGTGTGTGTGTGTGGAGAGAGGTATATCCCGGTCCTCTCCCAGAACTGGATGGATGTGGCTCTGTCAGTGTCATGGTCACGATGCCCAGGGGAAATTACCAGGGTTCCAGGTGACAGGCATCGAGGCAGAGAGATCCTGCCTCTGAGGCAGCTGCCTCTCCTGATTCATCACCCACACAAGTCAGCCTTCTTTACTGTGGTACCTTTCAACAGGGATCAGTCCTAATACGGTATCGTTACTGTAGTACCTTTCAACAGGGATCAGTCCTAATACGGTATCGTTACTGTAGTACCTTTCAACAGGGATCAGTCCTAATACGGTATCGTTACTGTAGTACCTTTCAACAGGGATCAGTCCTAATACGGTATCGTTACTGTAGTACCTTTCAACAGGGATCAGTCCTAATACGGTATCGTTACTGTAGTACCTTTCAACAGGGATCAGTCCTAATACGGTATCGTTACTGTGGTACCTTTCAACAGGGATCAGTCCTAATACGGTATCGTTACTGTAGTACCTTTCAACAGGGATCAGTACTAATACGGTATCGTTACTGTGGTACCTTTCAACAGGGCTGGTAAGTCAGTAGTACCTGAGCTGTAACACAGAAGCATCTCCCTCTGTGTCCACCTCCTGAACTCTCATGATGCAGACCCAGGCTGCCAGATGCTGAACTCTCATGATGCAGACCCAGGCTGCCAGATGCTGAACTCTCATGATGCAGACCCAGGCTGCCAGATGCTGAACTCTCATGATGCAGACCCAGGCTGCCAGATGCTGAACTCTCATGATGCAGACCCAGGCTGCCAGATGCTGAACTCTCATGATGCAGACCCAGGCTGCCAGATGCTGAACTCTCATGATGCAGACCCAGGCTGCCAGATGCTGAACTCTCATGATGCAGACCCAGGCTGCCAGATGCTGAACTCTCATGATGCAGACCCAGGCTGCCAGATGCTGAACTCTCATGATGCAGACCCAGGCTGCCAGATGCTGAACTCTCATGATGCAGACCCAGGCTGCCAGATGCTGAACTCTCATGATGCAGACCCAGGCTGCCAGATGCTGAACTCTCATGATGCAGACCCAGGCTGCCAGATGCTGAACTCTCATGATGCAGACCCAGGCTGCCAGATGCTGAACTCTCATGATGCAGACCCAGGCTGCCAGATGCTGAACTCTCATGATGCAGACCCAGGCTGCCAGATGCTGAACTCAGTCTGATTCATGGAGAAGTGCATTGGTTTCTGGACAGCACGGGACATTGTCTTGACAAGAAGAGAATTTCCTTTCACCGGAAAGTGTCTATGTGCCAGCAGGCCCCTTGTGAAAGCAACATACAGACACACAGCCAACTGCACCGTAACTCTGTGCATGTGAACACAAGGCAGTCTTTCTTCCTGCTAATTGTGCTGTCATGTATTTCATCCATAATCAATAGGACAGACCAGAGCATACTTAGTAACCCATTTGGTACTGTGTCGTTAACAGCTCCCAGGCACCACCCACAGCTGAGAGACTGAAATCCCAAATTACTCAACACGAGCAAACAAAAAACGCTCCAGAGTAAGCAGATAGCAGGCAGCAGGCCTGCTCTGGTAATCTGGCACACCGGGCTAATGCCTGGTGGGGCCACAGACTTGGGGCCGATATGATATAATATTTAATATATATATATATATTTTTTTTATAACCCTAAAATTGGCCAACGACTGGCCCATAAAGCAGGGTCAGCGGCCCATTGTCTTATTGTCCATACTGACACTGGGCTGGCCCAATCACATCTCTTAACAGGCTCCACCCCTCAGTCTGACCGATTGTGGTGGGCCGGTCTGAGCAAAAATGCAAGGGCCATTTCTTTTTTGTACCATGCTGAGGGCAGCAATATCAGGTAATAATTGCAGCAACAGTCCAATACTCAGATACAAATCAGTCACAAACATTAAACAATCATTAATGTCTTTTAAATGAACACAATGACTATTTTGTAGATACTTAGAGACACAGTGAGATCATCGTAGAGACACAGTGAGATCTTAGAGACACAGTGAGATTGCAGACAAGCATTGCAGACAAACACAACAGCAAGTGAGAGCAGTTTGATAAGGTTGGGGACCTGCATGTAGCCTCCAGAGACCCACCCCGGAGTTTGAGCTCTCACACCCCCTTGTGGTGGCAGGTGGAAGCGCGTCCTGCAGGCTGCCAAGTCCAGGGAGGGATTCTCATCATGTTTGGACGGCTTCCCAACAGACTCTTTCTCCTCTCAGCGAGCCATCAAACTATATCAAAATCTGCACGAGAAAGGAGGTGGAGGGAGGAGTGAAGGAGGTGGAGGGAGGAGTGAAGGAGAAATGATAAAAGCTGTCCCTGGGAGCAGCCGGGCAGGACAGGTGTGAGGAGAAGGACATGCAGCATGTATTAAGTGTTGTGCCAAAATGCATTTGGGCTCAATGTGCACCAAACCATATGTTGCGCATCACTGAAGAAATATCTCCTACACTCTTTAGTCTTATGACTTTCTTCCTGTACCTTCATCTTCCTGGCCTGATCTCTCTCTCTCTCCCCCCTCTGTGTCACTGTAACTGCAGATCAATTCATCTGATTGTTTAACTTTGTGAGGTCATTTGTGTATGTCAACATGTGAACAGGTTGGTGAGCTTTGTCCACAGTACAGACCAGCCACTCGCTGAGGAGGGTTCTGTCAGGGCTGCTGAGATTGCCCCTCCAGCTGCCTCCTGACCTCCTGACCTCCAGGGGCCCAGGGGTTGAGCTGCTGTAGGGAGGCATTCTCAACACATCTGGTCAACACCTGCACCAAGGAGTCAAGAGACATTTTATTATTAATCAGTCATTAATTGTTATTCACGTTTGTGCTGATGTGATAATGGACAGGTCAAAGCACTCTTAAATTAAATACCAATCTACTTCAGTGGAAAAATATTCTCTTTTGTTGAATACAGCACTAACCAATGGGTGGCGCTAGAGGACCAAACACGTTTCTGTGGAGCTGTCTAGTGCTGAATCTGGAGGGAACTATCAACAAATGATCATTGGGCAAGACTAGACCAGACGGCAAGGCACAGTTGATTGGTTTAATTAATTATCATTGTAAAATTACAAAAAGAAATAGCAAAAACACAAACCGTATAATCACATTGGAGAGAGACGCTCTCTTAATTACAAAAGAAACACCTTTAAGATATTTTGCAAAGTGTACTTTTTTGTAGACACTGATACAAATGAAATTGAACTGATTGAATGAATTCATCATTTCCACAAAGGAGCTCTAAATAACAGTGTCTCTACCCATAAATACTATAAATAGCAACAGTAATGTAACCATAGTTACATACCCTAGAGGCACAGTTGAGGTAGTTCATGAACGGTTGACGTCAAACTGATCAGGGCTTTAGAGTTACGTACCACATATTATCCTGTACAACACCTTAAACAGCACAGTAACATTAACAAAGTGCTCAGTAGTATATTTTGGTCTCTCAACTTTAGAGTAATACTCATAAACTCCCTATTGGAGAGTGTTACAAATATATATATATATACCTTAAAACACCAAACAAACATTAGAAATAACAAGAACATCAGTACCAAGGTTTAATAACAGTTGTTTACAGGAATGAATGTCAGGGAAGTGTGTAACCCAACAACAATGATCACATGACTACCATGGTAACATGACTACCATGGTAACATGACTACCATGGTAATGATGGTCCATAAGGCAGCCTCAAAACGAGGACATCCCGAGTCTCTTCAGAGGAGTGGGGAAACCAGCTACCGTCTGCAGGACAAACACGTCTTCAAAGTCTTCTTTGAATCCAGCCAAGAAGCCCCAGACTGCTTTGACAATATGTCATACGAATGGTTGTACTGTAAGTCATGGACTCATTTCAGTACATGGATTCTTCAACAAGCCCATCTGGAAAGAGAAGGGAATTACATGAATGATTAATACCCTAATGTATTAATTATTGTATTAATTTAAAATCATCATGATCACTAAAAGACCATCCAAAGTGTTGATGTTCAGGTGTGGTTACCTTGGTTACCTTGCTGGAGGCTGGTGTGCAGGTAATGGTTGAGTTGATGCAACTCAGAGTGTTGATGGTGGCATGGTGCAGGCAGGGCGAGGGTGTCCAGGGGGCTGAAGGCTGGGCTGAACTGATCCAGACTTTCCACCAGGGAGGAAAGAGACAGGCCAGGAGTCTGCTGCAGCGAGCCCACATCCAGGGGTCTGCTCTGGGATACCTCCAGCCCACAGCGTGGCCCCGCCTGGTGGCTGAAGCAGGGAGGCATGACCTCCTTCTCTGGAACCATGTCCAGATCGTTCAGGATGCTGTCGAATACGCCTTCGTCCAGGACCAGTTGAGGTTTGAGAGGTGGAAGGACAGGGGGAGGGTGTTGTACCCAGTCACACGCTGAGGGCAGGGTAGGGGCTGAGGGGGGCTGGCTGGGAGGCCCAACTGGGCTCAGGGTGTGGTACCTGTCGAAGCTGCTGGCCAGAGAGGAGATCTGCTGGGCCAGGATGCTGATCTCCTCCTGCTCTCTCTCGCTGTACTGGCAGGAAGAGGTGGAGGTGGGTGAGAGGTCGTGGGTCAAAGCCTGGGGAACGTGCTGAGCTGGGAAGGAGCTGGCGCCCCCTGGTGGCTGCACAGGGAGGGGGGGGTCTTCTGGGTGGAGGGCACAGTCTGCACAGTTCTCACTGTCAGACACAGACAGGCAGTCAGGCACCAGGTGAGCGTCAGCAGTGCAGTCTGGGTAATCACAGCTGGGAGACGGGCAGGACTCTGGAGAGTGGGGTCCAGCCAGGGAGTAGACCCCCTGGTCGTAGGCCTGCTCCAGGCCCAGCGGGAGGGGTAGGTGGGCAGGGTGGGGGTCAGGGAGGGAGTAGACCCCCTGGTCGTAGGCCTGCTCCAGGCCCAGCGGGAGGGGTAGGTGGGCAGGGTGGGGGTCAGGGAGGGGGTGGTACGGAGGAGAGCTATCAGGAGAGGGCAGCAGCTGCTCAGTGTAGCTGTACACGTCCAACAGGAAGTCTGAGCTAGTGTCTTCCTGCTGCGGAGGGGAGCGGGAGGAGATGGGGCTGTAAGGAGGGGTGCAGAACAAGGCGTGCGTGTCGCTGGTGGAGGAGGGAGAGACACTGTCTGAGGAGGAACACGTCATGTAATAGACATCTGGGTCCCACGAACGCGCCGCTTTGGCCCTGGGCTGGAGGTCCTCACAGCTGGGACCCCTCTGCCTCTTGGAACCCCTCCCGGGGCAGTTCCCCTGGCCCAGAGACAGCTGGGGGGTGGAAGAGGGGCAGTAGGTGTCACTGTGGATTTTCTGCCTGAGATATGCCGCCTCAGTTTCACTGCAGAAGGAGAAAGAGGAATCTGCTCAGTACAGTGTCTCATTCTGTCTGAGAGGAAAGATACTCATTAGAACCAGCTAAAGATGCTGGACTAATCACAGTGTTCCTCACCTGACGGTGTAGTTTGTGCAGTTCATTCCCTGGCCTCCAGTGTCCCTGGTGGCACAGATGTAGAGCCAGTTCCAGCTGAGCTCTCTGCTCTGCAGTCTCAGTACCATCTCCACCTGAGATCCCTCCTCTGCCTGCACTGAAGAATCATCAACACAAGGGGTTAGGTTGAGGGTACAGGTTGGTGTAGGTGCAGTTCTATGGGCGCATGGAAATCATTCTATGACACTGCTAAAAGGGATATACAAGTTAATTCGATTTTATTCAATTTGATAAGTCTGAGATTACTGCACACGACTTCTTAAATATTTTGGGATATTTTATACTTACTTAGATTCTTGTGGGAGCTGGCCCCCAAGGAGAGGTCGTCTGGGTGGAGGAGGCTGTACCAGGACCGACCAATCATCTCCTCTGCAGAGCAGCCCAAGTGGAACAGCACACTGTGGACCCAGCAAAAGGAAGACATGACACAGGGAACCAGCGGCCCGCCCCCTGTCCACACCAACCAATCACAACAGAGATGGAAGGCAGTGTGATAGAGACGTGGTCTGTACCTGTCAGACAGCTGAATGAAGGTCATGTCTGGTCTGTGGCTGCTGGTAAAGCAGTTCTGGGAGCGAGAGGCAGCACTGCTCCCCTGTCGGTCAGCTGTGGGGGTGCAGAGGGCCGTGAACACACGCTGGTCTGGACAGCCCGGCTGGGAAGAGGGGGGCAGGGCGTGGTAGCGCCCCCTCACCAGCAGGGAACAGCTGCCGTGCTGCAGCCTGAAGGACTTGGAGGTGTGCATGCGGCACATGAAGCTTCTCTCTGGAGAAGGAGAGCACACGACAGGTCACACGACAGGTCACACGACAGGTCACACGACAGGTCACACGACAGGTCACACGACAGGTCACATGACAGGTCACACGACAGGTCACACGACAGGTCACACAAAGCAGCTGCCACCTCAGGCTCCTCATGCTGAATATACATGTGACTTAGTTCTAAATGGAGTTGGTGTTTTACCTGTGGATGAGGTAGGGTCCATCTGCAGATGAGATTTCACAGCTTTGAGGTCAGAATGTTCCACCATGTCATAGAAAGAGTCTCCCTGGAGAACATCCACCTGAACAAGAAGATTCAACATCAGTTCCCACAATGCCCTGCTTTCCTTTTCCCCACAATGCCCTGCTTTCCTTTTCCCCACAATGCCCTGCTTTCCTTTCCCAGACAGGAGGGGCAGATACATACACACAGATACAAACACAACAACAGAGGTGGACTAGTCTACCCACCATGGAGTATCCCAGGTAATCAGACACATTCTCAGACACGTACAGCAGCCTGCTGTCTGCGCTGAGGACCAGGATGAAGCCAGGCAGAGCGTTCAGGAAGGCCTCGCAAGGCAGGCCACACTCACGTCCCTGTCCAGCTGACAGCCCTGGAACAGCAGACCAGCACTGGGTTACACACCTCACACCCCACACACCTCAGACACCTCACACACCACAGCAGACCAGCACTGGGTTACACACCTCACACACCCCACACCCCTCAGACACCTCACACACCTCACACACCACAGCAGACCAGCACTGGGTTACACACCTCACACACCCCACACCCCCCACACACCAGCATGACTCCTTCACACTTCCTCTACGCTATAGACAAGAGCTCAGCCCGTTTGTTTACCAACAAAGTGCAGTGAGTTGAGGTGAGGAGGTTAACAAAAGCTTGTATCTGTAAAGTCTGGAATTGGCTATGGATTCTGTAAAGGTTTCCTGGTGGTTGAGGCCTTACCCTGGAGCAGGAGGGTCTTCCTGAGGAAGGCGCAGATGAGGGACATGGAGTGGAGGTAGGACAGCCTGTCCACCTCCTCCTGGGGCAGAGGCAGCAGGGCTCGCATGCTGCGGATCTCCACGTTGATCTGGTCTCGCCTGGCTTTGGACGCCCCCTTTGTGGACCTGCAGGGGACCGTGACAGACATGTCAGGATGCGGCTCTCTCTCCTCTCTCTGATCCTCTGTCTCTAACGCTTAATGCAAGGATCTCTTAGTGTCACTGCTGGTCTGAAGGTATGAAACACATCACTAGGCTCCCGGGAGTCTGGTCTTCTGGGTCTGACCCTGGCCCTCGCTACAGACAGCCCTGGGGCCACCTCTTCCTGACAGCTTGGAGCTAGGATGGTTCCTATGGAAGGGGCTGTGGTAGGCTGTGAGAGGCAGGTGAGTGTTTCGGCGCTCATCTGGGATCTGAGGGTCTGGGCACTCACACAGACACGCTGCTTTTATAGGCAGGCTGCGAGCGTTGCCGTGGGCGTCAGCAGCGAGGAGGCGGGGCCAGGGAGCCTCTGTTGCCTTATAAAGAGGGTGTCCTCCATACAGGGAACCACGTCATACACACACACAAGGACCTCTTTCTATTCATCTCTCTCTCTCTCCATCCCTCTATCTATCTCCCTTCCTCTCTTATCCCTCTCTATCTCCCTCTCTTTATCTCCCTCTCTTTATCTCCCTCTCTTTATCACTCCCTTCCTCTTATCTCTCTCTCCCTCTCTCTATCTATCTCCCCCCTCACTTTCTCTCTCTCGCTGACTTTTATATAGAGAAGACATTCTGAGAAAGACAGACTGTGACTATTCAAATAATTTCTTCTATGTCAAGTGATTGCATCTTTCTAACATGTTTTGAAATATTGAAAAGCAATATATTCAGTCTAGTCAAATCATAGAAAGAGCTATCTAATAGATAAGGCAACATATGGAAGGGGTAAAGTAGAATACAAATATGAACATGTACTGTAGACAATGTTCAGACGGAGTTATAGAAACGTGCTTTACTGACCTGAATCTTTTGCAGCTTGTTTGGCGGGTCTCCATAGCGCGAGGATGCGACGAAGTGGGAGAACCACACTGGGCGCTCAAAGGACTCGTGCAGGATTCACAACAAATAGTCATTTTTGAAATTTAAACACCACCTGTAGTTTAAAGGAACAGGACTTAAATCAAAACAAGTTCAACTGCAATAACAAGTAGCTAAAACAATTAGGATTTTAGTAGTGATGCATACACTTTTTCAATTATCCTAGTGTTATATCGCTTAACCACAAAATTTTGTAAATATGAAACTAGTTTGCAACGACTGTTCACTAAGGATCGACTAGACTCAGCAAGATGCGCTCAGTTAAACGCCAAACAGTCCTTACCTCTACAGGCTGGCATCTAGATGCTTGTGTGTGAAGCCTTCGAGTCCCCTCCCTTTATAGTCTAACTCAGTATTAACCCGATAGCTTTGTTTAAACTCTGGCAGGGGAGGAGAAAAAAACGTGTAATGTTACTTGTTGTGACGCAAGGACAAGTGATGGGATATATTTAGTTACGCGGGCTCTAAAAATACCCCCGCCAGACTGGCCCTGAGCGCAGCAGTGGTTTGTAGGAAAGCGTAGCTCTGAATAGATTACAAACTAAGACAATCATTCTAAAATTAACGATATAGATTAAAATGTAATCACTGTATTTATACGGACCATTACATATTTTAGACAATAGTTTACGACGATATTTTTTTCGGAATACAAATAAAGAAAAACTGATATGCCAGGATATCAACTTACTTTTACTAACGGTCTTAATGTTTTAAAAAGTACATGAACATCGACGTACCCAATTTAAAGAATGAATCAAACTGTTTGGATTGGAAGAGATTCAGATCAACTCAAATGCACTTGTTTACACTGAAGGCAAAATACTGAGTTTACATTGAAGGCAAAAGACTGAGTTTATTTGCTGTCAAAGAGTCAATGAAGAACGTATCAGTATAAAGAAAGAAATGGTGTCTACCTTTAAACCTTCAGATCACTCTTTATAATGACGTTAAAAGCATGTAGAAGTAGTAAAGACTGAATTCACAAACACACACACACAAAAAACACCAAGAATCTTTGTCCCCCAGCCTCTTTGCTGTCTGGCTCTTGGCATCAGTCTCTGTACCTGTCCTCACTGAACCCCCAGGGGAGAGGGCACTGCTTGGGGTGAGGAGGGGGGCACTGCTTGGGGTGAGGAGGGGGGCCCTGGGGGGTGAGGAGGGGGGCCCTGGGGGGTGAGGAGGGGGGCAGGGCCACACTCACTGTCAAGTTTGTCTGCGAGAGTCTTGACAGAAGACTGTAGTTTGTCTGCGAGAGTCTTGACAGAAGACTGGCGTCGACGGTTAGCTTTGCACCGGTAACGTGTCTCTGGTGTCTGAGCTCCCTCGCTGAGAGGGGTCTGGAGAGGAGCTGAGAGGAGGCTCCTGGCCAGCGTCTGTAAGCCCTCCTCTGGGTGTGGACGTGTGGATCACACTGGTCACCCTGCCACCTGGGGAACTCCTGTCCGACTACAGCTACAATTCAATGGAACATACTTTGAAATCGAGCTACAAATGTTTTTTGGTATGCAATTGCCTCAGAAGCAGTTAATGAAGAATAATAGTAAAAAAAATATTTGTTATTTGAAGCATCACCAGTTTTTCCATCAATTATTCTATTTAGCAGGGTTTAAAGAGGGGGAGGTGGAACGAGAACTTGAGTGAGAAATGATCAGATGGAGGAGTGATTTGGAGACAGACCAAACACACGTCTGAATCTGGAGGACAAGCGAGGTTTCTCTGAGACCAGAGGGAAATTAGAGAGCAGAGTGTCCCCTGCATTAGTGCCTGGATGGGCCCCTGGGTCTGGGGCCACACAGGGGGTCAGCCCCTGCCTCAAACCCAGCCTCAACCCCCAGCCCCACCCACAGCCTTAACACCAGCCCCAGCACAACCCCACTTCCTGTGTGTCCTGTTTGCGGGCGGGCCTGACTGTCTCTGCTGGTCCTGGGTTGGCCTGTCGTCTGTGGCGGCACTTAGCACTGCAGATAACGCTGATCCAGCAGCCGGCTGGTGACAGACAGGAGCAGACTGGCAGGCCTCCAGTCACCCAGAGAGAGGCAGGGTGCTGGGCTGGAGGGGGGGGTGGGGGTCACCCAGAGAGAGGCAGGGTGCTGGGCTGGAGGGGGGGTGGGGGTCACCCAGAGAGAGGCAGGGTGCTGGGCTGGAGGGGGGGTGGGGGTCACCCAGAGAGAGGCAGGGTGCTGGGCTGGAGGGGGGTGGGGGTCACCCAGAGAGAGGCAGGGTGCTGGGCTGGAGGGGGGGTGGGGGTCACCCAGAGAGAGGCAGGGTGCTGGGCTGGAGGGGAGACAGCTAGGGGGGGTGGGGGTCACCCAGAGAGAGGCAGGGTGCTGGGCTGGAGGGGGGGTGGGGGTCACCCAGAGAGAGGCAGGGTGCTGGGCTGGAGGGGGGGTGGGGGTCACCCAGAGAGAGGCAGGGTGCTGGGCTGGAGGGGAGACAGCTAGGGGGGGTGGGGGTCACCCAGAGAGAGGCAGGGTGCTGGGCTGAAGGGGAGACAGCTAGGGGGGGTGGGCAGGGATGATGCACCATCCCAGTCCAGCAGTTAGTCTCTGGGCCATATTGAGTGGTCTGGGTGGGGCCAGACAGGCTGACTGTGAGAGAGGGGGGGGGGGGGTCTTACAACAGTCCAGCCGCTGGGCTCCAACAGTCTCTGAGTTCAGAGGATGTTCTTGATCAGGTTGTTCTTGGGATGAGGTAACGTAAACATCTGGATGAAAACTAGGATTTGAAGAACTCATTATTACCGTGTAGCAGGTTATTGATTATTGTAATCTGATTAGTTTAAAATCAGTCAGACAACAAGGATTGTGTTGTAATCAATCACAGTCTTTACGCTCCCTCATGTGCAGTCGTCTCAGAAGGATTCAGACTCCTCAGAGGCCCAGTGTGGGGTTTCAAGTCATAACAACCCTCAGCTCATTCACACAACTAACTTAGACTCAGAGAGGCCAAGTACCTTTCCCTTAGGGTAGAGATTACACACACACACACACACACACACACACACACACACACACACACACACACACACACACACACACACACACACACACACACACACACACACACACACACCCCCATTAGGATGAAGACACAGTCAGACCAGTCACCCCATACCATGTCCATCATCAGAAGTAACAAAAGCCACCACTTAACCTTGACCACAAGCCAGACCTCAGCAGCACAGAGGTCAACATGGACAAATGCATTGATTTACTCAAATCTAAGGGAAATAAAACAGTTGTGATTAGTTACGGGCAAAATGTATACTTAAAAAAATAATATATATCTTCATATTTTATTATACAAGTACGTATACCGCTTGTAGCATATAGCACAGGAAACCTAGATTTGCTTTGGCAGGGTTTGTGGGTGTACTTCACATTGTCTGAATGCACTCAAGAAATCACTTGATCTTTTAGTCATTCATTCCTGCTGACTTTATTCAACAATTTACTCCCAGAACACCATTCCCTTATCATTGGCCACACAGAGATGCCCAACCAATCCTCAAATTCACACAAAGTAGTCATCCACCCCTGGGAAAAAAAAGGTCCATACTTAAATCAAAACAAATGTTCCATGTCCATTTATTTTGGTGTTAAACTCGTAGGCAGACCCAGTGAGAGCTTTGGCCACTACAGGCTGGACATTGCAGGGTGGAGAGATGCCCCTGGGTGTCCCTCCCCTCTGGAGCACGGGAGCTCTCTGAGTCGCGTTGGCACTGCTGGTCTGTGAATACACCTTCTACAAACATCATTTCTGTAACCTCCTGTGCGTTAACAGTGGGTCTGATGGTCTAACCTCCTGCGCGTAAACAGTTTAATGAAACTGAGGCAAGAAGCAGCACAAGTATGTTCTTCCGTAAGGCCTGGACAGGAGAGGACACCAGTTAGTGTAGACCTTTAGGGTACGGTACTTCCTGTTTAGACAGGAAGAGCCTGCTGATGCAGGTCTCTCCTGAGTGGAGCTGATGTGGAGCAGCTGGGAGCACAGGAACTACACCACCACTGAAGAGGAGCAGCTGGGAGCACAGGAACTACACCACCACTGAAGAGGTCAGGCCAGACATGGAAAATGGCTTGATCTGTAAATGCAAAAACCAAAATCCCAAACCAACCAGATTTTAAAACCAATAGTTAAATAAAGAATTATGTACTTTCTCATATCTGCAGGAATACTTTGATCTTTTGGGGCTGTAACCAGAGACTGAAAAGTATTATCACTAAATTCAAACTTCAGAGTTCATTTTATTGAATAGTTTTTTGTTGTTGGTTCTTATGGATGTTCCTCAAATCAGCCCTAAATATAACCCTAACCCTGAATATAACCCTAACCCTTGAACATCGTTGTTGAAGGAGCGCAGCGCCGGTACATGCCAAACCCGTGTCTCATGAGCTGCGTGACATCACCAAGGTCCTCCTTCACAGCAGGCTGAACAGAGCGGGGCCTCAGGGTCCTCTGGTCCGGCCAGTATCGTCCAGGTGGAGCGAGGGCCACGGGTTACACAGGTAAACACCAACAACCCACCTCTCAACCCCTCATTCTGATTCAAATGTATATTTGGCACTGAAACAAAATCAACTAGCTGGAAAAATGAGCCAAATGGTGAGTGGCAAGCTGCCCAGCTAGTGGCACTGAGCAGCTGGAAGAATCCATGTTCTCAAACCCCAGAGAGACTGTTCTAATAATCATCAGGACTGTTTACCAGGGGAAATACAGTTTAACTAGCAAATGAATAGTGGAGCAACGTCAGATAAACCTGAGACTGGTGTCAGGAAAAGGTTGGATCTCTCTACAAGGCAACACTTTGGATCATTCAAAAGGACCTAGCTAGCCCCTTGTGATGGGCAGGTGATGCAGGTGAACAGGCAAGCTGCCAGAACACAGGTAACATACTGTTGTGACCTTGAGGTCACTGGTCCCTCTGTACTGAGCCAGGTGTGTTTAGAGTACAGAACACACAGCTTCTGGGGGGAGCAGCTTGGTACAGAGATGAGTCAGTGTCAGAGGGTGGTTAAACATGAGGCCCACGAGCACACATCTGGGAGAGACTGGCACAGAGGGACGACCAACAACCTTCCTCTCTGTTCTTCACCTTTTCCTCATTGTAGATTTAAAATCCATGATTATCATAGGCTGATTAGATTTCTTGAGAGGCTGGAGAGAGAGAGGCAAGAGAGAGCGAGAGAGAGTTGTTGTTCCGTTGTGGTCAGTCTCTAACTCTTCAGAGCAGTGAGAAAAACTAAATCTTCATTACAAAAAATAACAAACATTCTGTGTTGAATGATTATTTCTGCACGTAATACTGTCATGTTAAATAGTCCACTTGATTTTCATTGAGTTCTGTAAAATGGAACAACCAAAAGTCAGAGGAGCACCTTTCAGAAACATTAGAAACCCGAGACCCTAAGAGTCCCTCAGTGTTCTACAGAGCTCATGTAACAACCAGGACAGTTTAGCTGCTGTCGGGTCTTGGGATATAGCAAAACCCAAGACTCCTGATCCAAACTGTACAAAAGTCTGTCCAGATCCAGCTTGAGTAAAAAAGCTTGTGTTCCTGAAAGGCTGAGAGAAGGTTGTGGTTGGTCAGGAGCCAGGTGGGGTCAGCCGTGAGAGGAGAAGATGGGACGACTGATGTTGCTGTTGGTGGTCATGGCTGACAGCTCCCATCTGGAGGCAGGAGGAGAGAGAGGCATGAGTCAGGAGAGGCAGGAGGCAGGAGGAGAGAGAGGCATGAGTCAGGAGAGAGGCAGGAGGCAGGAGGAGAGAGAGGCAGGAGGAGAGAGAGGCAGGAGGAGAGAGAAGTGGGTCGAGGTGTAGATTGAGGATGATGCTGGGAGAGATGGAGCCAGACAAGCTGTCTCACCTCCTCAGGCAGAAGAGAGATGATAGTAGAAGAGAGACAGCACTGCTCTTGTTGTGTGAGCAGAACATCTTAAACATGACTCCATTCCACTACAGCGCTTCTTTAGAGTCTAAAAGACTCTGGCCAGTAAGGTGAGATAAGCACATGGTGGCAGCTCTCTCTCCTTGACTTCCTGTCTTCCTTGAACTGTATCCAATACAGCATCAAATGAGCAGTAATGTGTGTGTCTGTGAGGGAGGACCCATGCAGTCCTCTCACTCTGTGTGGAGGAGAGCTTCTGCTGGGACCTGAGGAGCAGGAATACAACAACCTGACCACAGGTCAGAGGTCAACACACAGATTGTTATCACTGGCTCCAGTTTCACACTCACTCCTCTCACCCGCTCTGGCTGTGCAGTGGTGTGTGTGTGTGTGTGTGTGTGTGTGTGTGTCTGTCTGTCTGTCTGTCTGTGTGTGTGTGTATGTGTGTGTGTGTGTGTGTGTGTGTCTGTGTGTCTGTCTGTCTGTCTGTCTGTCTGTCTGTCTGTCTGTCTGTCTGTCTGTCTGTCTGTCTGTCTGTCTGTCTGTGTGTGTGTGTATGTGTGTGTGTCTGTGTGTGTGTGTGTGTGTGTGTGTCTGTCTGTCTGTGTGTGTGTGTGTGAGAGAGAGAGAGAGATCAGAAGGGGGAGGCAACAGGACCCCTCCTGACCCCACCTAAAAACCTCTCAGGGTTAGAAACACAACTGCCAACACGAAGGAGGTGTGAGAGAGAGAGAGAGAGAGAGAGAGAGAGAGAGAGAGAGAGAGAGAGAGAGAGAGAGAGGGGGGGGGGGTGATGGTGGGAGCAGGGACTCCAGGAGTTCTTTAAGTATCAGGTTCCCTCATCTTTATCCTAACTTGAGAAATGCATCTGAAGGAAAAAGGGTTATCAGAAGGTGATGGAGCTGGGGTTATACAGGGAGGAGAGGAGGGGGGTGTGGTAGAGGTGAGGTGGGGGTGTGGGAGAGGGGAGGAGGGGGTGTGGTAGAGGGGAGGAGGGGGTGTGGTAGAGGAGGGGGTGTTGTACAGGAGAGGTGGGGGTGTGGGAGAGGTGAGGAGGGGGTGTGGTAGAGGTGAGGAGGGGGTGTGGTAGAGGGGAGGAGGGGGTGTTGTACAGGAGAGGTGGGGGTGTGGGAGAGGGGAGGAGGGGGTGTGGTAGAGGGGAGAAGGGGGTGTGGTAGAGGGGAGGAGGGGGTGTTGTACAGGAGAGGTGGGGGTGTGGTAGAGGGGAGGAGGGGGTGTGGTAGAGGGGAGGAGGGGGTGTGGTAGAGTGGAGGAGGGGGTGTGGTAGAGGGGAGAAGGGGGTGTGGTAGAGGGGAGGAGGGGGTGTGGTAGAGGTGAGGAGGGAGGTCTTACCTGATATCATGCGGCAGTCCAGACTGCTCCAGGCTGTACTGTATAACAGCTATCTTGCATAACGTCTTCAGATTAGGGGCTGCAAGGGCACACAGGAGGTGAACAGAGTCAAACCATGAGTCACAGAAGATGACTCACTCAACCCCACCCCCCCCTCCAAGACACAGTGTAGCTCCCTGTGCCATGCAGCCATATGGGCCAGGATAAGCAGGCTGGCACAGGGCTGGCATGTGTGTGCCCTGGCAGGGGGGAGGTCTGCTGCAGGGGGGAGGAGAGCACTGCCAGTACACACCTTCCTGGCACTCAGACTGACCCCCTGCCAACAGGAAGTATGTTCTCTAATGGCCATGTCCCGGGAAGGAGGAGGCCCAGGCGAGAGAGAGAGACCAGAGAGAGAGAGACCAGGGGAAAGAGATAGACCAGAGAGAGAGATGGACTAGAGAGAGAGGCCAGAGACAGAACACAGAGAGAACACAGAGAGAGACAGAGCCCAGGAGTGAGACCAGGGCTGCTGGATGAGGTGTTCCAAGGGGAGAAGGTGATGAGGAGACAGCAGGGTAGGACAGCAGGGTAGGACAAGGACAGCGTGTGTACTTACTGAAGTCTAGGATGTACAGGTCTGAGTGGTCCATCAGGTTGAACTCGTCCCCCATGCCCTGCTCTGGACAGGGGCTGGACACAGACACAGACACAGCAGTGAGACCAGACAGGAGGTTATGTAGCTGAATTGTACTGAAACTGAATAATGACAGAATCAATAAGCCAAGATAGATTCAGCCTATCAACGGAGACCACAAAGACATCAGTTGGTGTTGACAGGAAGTAGAGGCTTCAAACACAGGAAGTTCCCATTAACCTGCACCCCTACTTCCTGTCTCTTAGCCCACAGGGTGAGATGTTCAGACTGCAGGTCACCCTGGTATTCTGCTCTAGAGGCATTATGGTCTGGATCTGGATGAAGTCTAGAACAAGCGCCAGCAGCTGGAACCTAGTATCCCAGCATGTCTTCAGGACAGTGTAGACTGCTGCTCTGTTGGGGGCAGACATGTCCTCCGCAGCCCCCATACACGGCAGCCTCCATCAGCAACATAGTCATTCAAGAGCAAGTCCCTTGGCTGGCATGCAGACACACACACACACAGAGAGAGAGAGAGAGAGAGAGAGAGAGAGAGAGAGAGAGAGAGAGAGAGAGAGAGAGAGAGAGAGAGAGAGAGAGAGAGAGAGCGAGAGAGCGAGCGAGAGAGAGAGAGCGAGAGAGAGAGAGCGAGAGGGAGCGAGAGAGAGAGAGCGAGAGGGAGCGAGAGAGAGAGAGCGAGAGAGAGCGAGAGCGAGAGAGACAGGAAGTTGGGAGAAAGACAGGTAGAAAGCCAGCCATGCAGGCAGACAGGGAGTGGAGGATGGTCTCTCCCAGAGAGCAGAGCTTAGGAGCCGTTATCAGGCCCCAGCCTCATTAGAGCCCACAGGAAGTGAACAAAGCAATAGTCAGACAGCAGGCTGGCCCATGCAGATAGCACCCCCTCCCCTGCTCCCTTCTCCCCCTCTCTGCAGAGCCACACAGTAAGGTCACCACTGCACATCTGTTTCCTGTGAGGTGTGTGGAGCGGAACTAGCTACTACTAAGACACACACACGCATGGACGCACACACACACACACACACACACCCCTGGATGGCAGTGCCCCTAGCCCTACTCCCACCCTTCATAGCATCACCCTCTTTATCTTCCTGATTGTATTGTGACCACATAGGCTCCACCACTCCCCCCTCCCTGAGCTCCTGCTGTGCCAGTCCTCTGGGCTGAGCCCAACTCCACCTGGTTGTTCACCTGGTCTGACTGCTTCCAGTGGAGGAAGATACTGCAGCACCCTGAGACCAGGAGGACAGGTGGCCTTCCCTCCCTCCCCCTTCCCCCTGCCTCCCTCCCTTCTTTCCTGTTTCAACATCCCCCCTACTCCCTCTGTCCCTCCCTTCTCCCTCCCCCTATCTCTCTTACCCCCCCCCCCCCCGCCCCCGCCCGCCCAGGAGCCGAGAAGCCGTTACTGATCATCATGTGGCCTGATTAGTGAATCGCTGAGCCAGGTAGGAACCCTGAGAGGCTGGGACAGACCCAATCTGCTATGCATGGTGTGTGTGTGTGTGTGTGTGGAGGAGGGGAGGGTTAACAGAAGACATTCGATCATCATAATATAATACCAGCTTTCTGTCTGAAAAATGCCCCGTGTTTGGGTTAGGGTTAGGTGTACATGTCCCTTTTCCTTCTTTTGCTTCATCCATCACTTTCTCTCTCTCTCTCCTCCTCTTCATCCATCACTCTCTTTCTCTCCTGTCTCTCTCCTGGCTCCCCCTCTCCTCCGTCTCCCTCGCCCTGCGTGGCCAGGATGTTGTAAGGGTTTTACGTTGCTAATCTTGCCTAAACAAACAGGCTGGCAGGTTTAAAGCAGCCAGGAGAGGAGTGGAGCACGAGCGCGGGGTCCCAGGGGAGCAGCTGGGGAACTCATTACTCCTCCCCCCGGAGGTCACCCAGCCTGGCTTACAGTCTCCACCAGCCCCCTCCGTCCTGGGAGGGGCTACTCTGCCCTCCCTCGCGCCCGGCTGAGCAGCAGGTCTGAAGAGCTGGCTGTTACATTAAGCACACACACATATTTATTTATCTTTATCTGACGGCCGCGCGGCCGTGTTGATCAAACGTGCCCTCTGAACCCCTAAGATGCCCTCTTAAGAGCAGCATCGCTCTGTTAGGACAACAAAGAGCCCTAGAAAGAGAGAGGGAGAGAGCGAGAGAGAGGGAGGAGAGAGGGAAAATTGGAGAGAGAGCGAAAGAGAGGAGAGAGGAGGGAGAAAGGGAGGAGAGAGGGAAAGAGAGAGAGAGATAAGAGTCAGGAGGAATGTGTTGCTGATGGAACGTGTTGCTGATGTTTTTTGTAGATGTGTTCTCTACAACAAAAGAAGAGAAACATTACCTTGTAGGATCATCATCTCAAAGCTCCTTATCTAATATGATTATGACATCTCATAGCTCTTCACCACATACTATCATCTTTTTATCTGACATGGTATCTGAGACCTAATGACCCAGTACAGGGGCCTTGGCTGGTCCTGATATCAGCCCAACAGGAGCTCTGGAGGCCAGCCTCAATCAGGACCCCTCCACCCTGCAGCCACCAGGAGCCGGCCTGCAGGCTGGCATGTGGAGGGCTCAGAGGAGCAGCACGCTCTCCACGGAGACGCTTTCTTGTGCCTCAGAAAGAGGCACAGTTAGAAACGTTAGGAACCTGAGCAGAACGTTAGTCTATCGTCACACTAGAGAGAGAGAGTGAGAGAGAGAGAGAGACAGAGAGAGAGAGAGAGAGAGAGAGAGAGAGAGAGAGAGAGAGAGAGAGAGAGAGGAACAGGAAGGAGTATGTGTGAAAGAGGGAGGAGGGGCTGTGATTGCTGGTGTCCAGGCTGAGCCACTAAGGTCTTGTGGTGTCTGTTTATGTGGCGTCCTGGTGTTTGATGGCTCGTTTTGTCACACGATCAGCAGAGTATCATTAGGTGTGATGGTGCTCCTCCCAGGGTGCCCCTGTTCCCAGCCCCTCGGACGGCCCAGCACCGCCCCCTCCCCCAAAACAAACACAGCTTGCTGTTTGAAACAACACTCCCCAAGGATGTGTAATGGGGGGCCCCTAATTGTGGAGTGTTCTGCAGCGGGGCCGCGCTCCTCACAGCCCTGCTGCCTCCTGGGAGTCAGGGGACTAGGCCCTAAAACTATAAACAGGAGACCGCGAAACAGCTCGAGAAAAAAGCGTCCGGGAATTCCATCAATTTTGGAAAACACTTTGTCATGACTGTGAATGACACTAGTGAGGGATCAAAACAACCATAACAGCAGCTCAAGAGGAGGAAGTGCTCTGTAGCGACACCTCCATCCCTGCACTCCTAAGACAACGTCTGGGGGGGAGAGAGAGAGAGAGAGAGAGAGAGAGAGGGACAGAGACAGAGAGAGAGAGAGTGACAGTGATAGAGACAGAGAGAGAGTGAGAGAGAGACAGAAACAGGGAGTGAGACAGAGAGTGAGACAGAGAGTGAGACAGAGAGTGAGACATATAGTGAGACATATAGTGAGACAGAGAGACAGAGATTGAGAGAGAGAGGCTTAGAGAGAGACAGAGATAGAGAGTGACAGAGAGAGTGAGAGAGTTTCCTCTTCCTCCCTCTCCCACTTCCTGTGGAGCTGTGCTCCCTTAGACACACTCCGCTACAGGAACTCATCACCAAATATGACTTCCTGGACAGAATCTTATCACCAGAGCCAGATGCACCATGCAGCCTGATGGGTCTGCAAGATAGCTTCTTTATAATTCCCATAATCACAGACCTACTCACAAAAACAATCTCAGCGAGAAAGAAATTGACCACAGATCTGATGATTGTCAACCCATGTCATCTTACTAATGGACTAGGTTCTGACGAAGCCCAGTTAGCCTGCTACACCAACTACTACTACATAATGAGGACGCACAGAAAGGGTTCCTTACTTTCAGCAGCCTAAAGCTCTCCATGTTAACTAACTACCTGCTCCCTCCAGGGTTCTGGCTGGAGGATTAGGGAGGGCTGCTGGTGTAGCGTTAACACCCAGGTAGACACAGACACCCAGCCTCCAGATTACACAACCAAGATTAAGAACCCCCGGGCTCAGATTACAACGAGAATTAACTGTATATCCGTCAGTCCTGGTCTGTTAGGAACAAAGAATCCAAAACCAGCTCATTTGAGGAAACCGTGAGGGTGCCGTGTGTTATGAGGGAGGCTGTGGTCTGGTCTGCTCACATCTACCATGATCAAAAGCCAGGAAGTAGTGATCTAAATATGTTTGCATGGCCTTGAGCACAGCTGGGTAACCTAGCAGCACATGCAGTGTGTCTTCTGCTCTCTAGGGCATACCTGCAGTGAGTCCACTTCCTGCTCACTCAACCTCTGAGCACCAGCACAAGGACAAGGTTGTCCATGCAACAGGAGTGCAGCTGTGTCTCATCTGGCCCTGACCTGGGCTCTGCAGTCGTCTAGGTGATAGCCTGGTCGACGTGTGTCTAACAGCTCTGCCAAGCCACTCTACCGACATTCAACTCTGCTCACAGCTCTCTGATACACTACTCAGTTCCTCCTTATAGACTCGTACTACGCTAGACATTACAAAGGTCTCCTGTCCATTCCTTCAGAGGCTGGCTTTATAGTTACCTTCTCACCTTAACAATGGCTTATTTGTGAAGCGATGTTGTGTGTGTGTGTGTGCGCGCAATTCTGGGTATGAATACGTCAACTTTCACAGTCACTTGGATAACTGAGTATGATAACTGAGTATGATAACTGAGTATGATAATTGAGCTAAAACCAGCTGAGAGCTCCACAAGTACCAAGAGTCCTAGCTGTTAGCGGTGCTGTGGTTGGCAGTGACAGAGCATCAGTAAGCCAACTTGTGTGTCCACACACGTCAACACACGTAGACAACAGGAGCACGACAAGCCGCTAGACAGGCTGGATTATCAGGCCCTCTGGAACACTCCAGCTCCTGACAGCTCCTGTACACAAGCAGCTGGAGGGGCGAGCAGGTGGAGATACAGACGTGATCTTATCAGGAGGACGTCTTTGAAGAGTAAATCACTGCATGTCTCCTCTGCCCTCAGGTCCCTGCCCACCACGTGCTGAGGGCACACATCCTGGGGTCACCTCCACTGTTTGACAGGGTTCTATCTTAGTGTCTCCCCAACACACACAGGACATGCACACAGGTCACACACACGCTTCACAGGAAACTTCTGGAGCCTACCCTCTGACCCTGGTGGACAACACAACATGCATGGGCCTGCAGCCTACACTTGTATAGAGCCCTTCCCCTCCCAGGCAAGGCCAGACGAATCAGCCTGGAGCTGACCCTTCCAAACAAGCTCCAACTGCAGGTAGGCTGGCTTGTTTAGTGTCTGACAGGCTGCAGGGCTGGGCCTCGCCCGCACAGAGCACTGTGTTGTGTCTGGCCTCTGAACCCACATGTTAAACAGCCACAATCAGCAGCTCTCTGTCCAGCTGGAGACACATAGCCCTGATAAGGTGCAGTAGAGCTGATTTCCAGGCACCAACACACTGACCTCCCTGATCCTCTGGACCAGACCCAGCCTCCATAGCTGCAGCTCTGCAGCTTCATGAGGGCCCAGCCAGCACACGGCTGCTGGGCTGGAGCAGAGAGGTGCACAGGGTGGTTTCACGCTGATTAAACATCTCAGCGAGGCTGTGCTGTGGTCCCGGGGATTACAAGGAGGGCAGTGCCAGAGATGTTTTGGCTACCTGGGAGATTACCTTCTTCTGTGGTCCTCAGCTGAACTCCAACCAAATCCCCCGTGTTCCCCACCTCCCTCTCTCTGGCTCGAAACCCCTCTCCCTCCTTCACGAACCCTCTCTCCAGGGAAGAGAGGCTCTACATTTGGTAAGAGCTTCCAGTTCAGAATGATCTTTAGTACTTCTGTGCCTTTCTGACAAGTAGGGCTGATTCAAACAAACCCAAATGATGGACATTATTCTGCACCCGCTGAAAGGAAAGAGACCTTTAAGAGAGTCTGGAAATGTTTCAGTGTTTCAATCTTCAGTCTGCTATTTAGGGAGGTAACAACAGATTTGCTTTTTCTTCTCTCTGGAAGAAAATAAACTGTCGATTTCATAAAAGAAGAGCAAAAAATCAAACAGAAATAAATGGTGTAATTCAAACGTCATAATGCCTCCTGGGAAGACAGGATGAAGAATCAGAGGAGCAAGCAGTTCAACCACAAACAGGTGAAGTATGAATGGATCTGTGGGCAGCGCTGGCTGTGTCATCACTGTGAGACACCTTTGTGTCCGTAGACGAGCCACCCGTCTCCCTCCCAACGCTCCCTGTGTGACGAACACCACCACAACACTGAGCATGTGACGAACACCACCACAACACTGAGCATGTGACGAACACCACCACAACACTGAGCATGTGACGAACACCACCACAACACTGAGCATGTGACGAACACCACCACAACACTGAGCATGTGACGAACACCACCACAACACTGAGCATGTGACGAACACCACCACAACACTGAGCATGTGACGAACACCACCACAACACTGAGCATGTGACGAACACCACCACAACACTGAGCATGTGACGAACACCACCACAACACTGAGCATGTGACGAACACCACCACAACACTGAGCATGTGACGAACACCACCACAACACTGAGCATGTGACGAACACCACCACAACACTGAGCATGTGACGAACACCACCACAACACTGAGCATGTGACGAACACCACCACAACACTGAGCATGTGACGAACACCACCACAACACTGAGCATGTGACAAACACCACCACAACACTGAGCATGTGACGAACACCACCACAACACTGAGCATGTGTGTCTGTACGTGCACTCCGCTGACGTCAGGTAAGTCATGAGTCACACACACACACACACACACACACGGCTGTAAGGCTGGGGCAGGACAGGATAGGGTTCGAATGTTTGAAGAGTGGAATCCAGGGAGAATCTCCGGTGTGTGAAAGAGCCTTCTAGAACATGACTGGCACTGAGAACTCCAGACTCAACCAGCACAGCAGCCATAGAGATGATGAACAGAACGCAGTGATTCATAGATATTTAATCCTGTTCGGGGTTTTATCTAGGAGATCTAGAAAATAACCCTGATTGGTCAGAACGACTTCCAGGAAGATTAGAATTGTTGCACATCATTCTAAAAATATTCCTCCTCAAATGTTCTCAGCAGTTGTAATATAAAGCACGTAGGATGTTTGTTAGAAGGGCCCTGGATCATTCTATCCCCAGTTCCAGAATGATCAGAACCAGGCCACCAGGACTGTAGCTCCCCCAGCGCTGGGGTTACATCAGGAGAGTTAGCGCTCGAATGGGGGTCGCCTGTCCGCACAGACCATACACCACAGACACGCTCATTCACATGGAAAGGTCACTTCAGTATAGCTGAGCACAAAGCCCTCTTCCTCCATCACCACCGCTCTGCAGGCCATGAAACAAGAGTGAAGAGCCCTCCACGGCTGATGACTCGCTGCCTCTACTCACACTCGCTGCCTCTACTCACACTCGCTGCCTCTACTCACACTCGCTGCCTCTACTCACACTCGCTGCCTCTACTCACACTCGCTGCCTCTACTCACACTCGCTGCCTCTACTCACACTCGCTGCCTCTACTCACACTCGCTGCCTCTACTCACACTCGCTGCCTCTACTCACACTCGCTGCCTCTACTCACACTCGCTGCCTCTACTCACACTCGCTGCCTCTACTCACACTCGCTGCCTCTACTCACACTCGCTGCCTCTACTCACACTCGCTGCCTCTACTCACACTCGCTGTCTCTACTCACACTCGCTGCCTCTACTCACACTTGCTGCCTCTACTCACACTCGCTGCCTCTACTCACACTCGCTGCCTCTACTCAAACTCACTTGATTATATTCATCCGTTTCATGTTGGAGTGAAAGAGCACGCTTTAGCAACACTGAGGTTAATGTGTGAATCCACCCACTCTGCATGAGCAGCCTTGAGGCTAGGCTAGGACCTCTTCATCATCATCATCATCATCATGCCAGCCAAACGCCCACAGAGGAAAATATAGAAACAAGCATGTAATGAATTAAATAAATACACACACGCAGAAAAGTGCTTCAGCTTCAGTCTCTGAGACCATGCTGTCAACTCCCAGCATGCCAATCTGCCACGTTCCTGTCTACATCCTGCCCCTCAGAGGAAGTCCTGTCCCCAGCCTCCTGACTACATCCTGCCCTTCAGAGGAAGTCCCGTCCCCAGCCTCCTGTCTACATCCTGCCCCTCAGAGGAAGTCCTGTCCCCAGCCTCCTGACTACATCCTGCCCTTCAGAGGAAGTCCCGTCCCCAGCCTCCTGTCTACATCCTGCCCCTCAGAGGAAGTCCTGTCCCCAGCCTCCTGTCTACATCCTGCCCCTCAGAGGAAGTCCTGTCCCCAGCCTCCTGACTACATCCTGCCCCTCAGAGGAAGTCCTGTCCCCAGCCTCCTGTCTACATCCTGCCCTTCAGAGGAAGTCCCGTCCCCAGCCTCCTGACTACATCCTGCCCTTCAGAGGAAGTCCCGTCCCCAGCCTCCTGACTACATCCTGCCCCTCAGAGGAAGTCCTGTCCCCAGCCTCCTGTCTACATCCTGCCCCTCAGAGGAAGTCCTGTCCCCAGCCTCCTGTCTACATCCTGCCCTTCAGAGGAAGTCCCGTCCCCAGCCTCCTGACTACATCCTGCCCTTCAGAGGAAGTCCCGTCCCCAGCCTCCTGACTACATCCTGCCCCTCAGAGGAAGTCCTGTCCCCAGCCTCAGGACGCCTCCACATTGATCCCACCCAGGCTCCCACCCCGCTGCTCACCGCAACACACAGGTGAGTCCATATGTTCTCCTGGCTGTCCAAGAGGCAGCTAGATGCTAGCAGCTAATGGTAATGAGGTGAAGGTCAGGGCAGGTAAGATCAGTCATGCGAGGCCCAGAAAGATCTCTTCATGGGGCAGTGGGCAGGTTTCAGTAAACAAGTGTTGCAGAGGTGTGAGTGTGTGTGTGGGGGGGGGGGGGTCCTGTGAGAGGAACCCTCCCAGAGGTCATAAATCAGAGGGGGGCCAGAATTTCACGCCTCTCCGCAGCCCAGCAGGCCTGCTTAAACTGGCGTAAGTGATGTTGAATAGACTGCCACCAATACCCTGACACACACACACCCCTTTCCCGGCTTTGGCTGTGGAATGCAAGTATTCTCTCTCTCTCTCTCTCTCTCTCTCTCTCTCTCTCTCTCTCTCTCTCTCTCTCTCTCTCTCTCTCTCTCTCTCTCTCTCTCTCTCTCTCTCTCTCTCTCTCTCTCTCTCTCTCTCTCTCTCTCTCTCTCTCTCTCTCTCTCTCTCTCTCTCTCTCTCTCTCTCTCTCTCTCTCTCTCTCTCTCTCTCTCTCTCTCTCTCTCTCTCTCTCTCTCTCTCTCTCTCTCTCTCTCTCTCTCTCTCTCTCTCTCTCTCTCTCTCTCTCTCTCTCTCTCTCTCTCTCTCTCTCTATATATATATATATATATATATATATATATATAAACTCCTGCACTAAATCAGGGCGTAATGGGAACTAATTTCCACATCAGTGTTTAAGCTGAGGAGACAGTGAGCTACTACCCTGATGATCAGCACAACTGATGTAATGTTGCTGCCGTCTCTCTCTCTCTGTTAGATGAGAGCACACACACACACAATGATGAAGTGCCATTGTATTATGCCCTAATGACTCTATAATGCCGTACCACTCATTCTGGTAGACTTTCTCCGATACAGCTCAGTGCAGTCCAGCCCTTTGAACACATAGCTCCCAGGCATTTCATAGATTTATAGTGCTTCACTAGTAATAAATGATTGCCCAACAAATTCCTACAGTTTAAGTCAATATCATAAAGTGGAAATAAATATCACCGGAACAGTTCTGTTCTGGATCAGTCTGAAAGGCCGTCTCCCAGGACAACAACAGGCCGCTCGTAAATCTGCTCTCTGTTTCCTCTCTGCGTGTCTTACGTGAGGAACACAAGCACTGTGTCCATCTCTGTTTCCTCTCTGTGTGTCTTACGTGAGGAACACAAGCACTGTGTCCATCCAGTAACTCAGGACCGCCTGCGCAGACGTTTGTCAATTTCATTGAGACAGATACAAATAACTCCTTAGCCTTGTTAATTACTCTCTAAGTTGTTAAGCCATGGGAAAACAAACACTGGAATAAGCTCTGATTAGCTACGGCTAGAGGTGGCGTTTAAATAAAAACATGCTAGTAAGGAAGATGACTGGTGGACCAATGTTAAGCACATAGATATATAGAGTATAGATATAACATACTCTTTTCACCCAAATAAACGTACCAGTACGTTAATTTTTTTTACCCGAAAAATCCACCCGGTACGTTCTTATTTCGGACGGTACGTTTATTTTATTTTTGAAAATCAAGACAATTTTAGAATATTCCATGCATTTTGGGTGGGAAGGGATGATAAATTGGAACTCTTTGATGTGAAAACGTTAGCTACCTTAGCTAGCTAGCGGCAAGTAGCTTACATTAGCTAAGGACGTTGTATGCCGCACAAGACACGGAATATGAGGTGCTGCGAGATGATTTCATTAGAAATATCACAGCACCTGTAATTGTGCTGCGCGGCAGTCGTGTCTACTATAAGTTTGTTGAGGTACCGTATACCAGTAGTCATGGCATGTTTGTTATTTGACAGCTTTGTAACTATGTATTTCCAAGCTACAGGCATTGAAGTATTTTCCAAGCAATGCTTTATTTGGTAGTGGTTGTCATGTTGACAGTAAGCTGTTTTAGGAAAAGTGATAGTACTAGTACATGTATGTTTGTAACTAGACAGCCTCTTTTTTTTACAGAGCAATAAGTATGTATTTCCAAATGACAAGTGGTGAAGTATTTTCCTAGCAATGCTTTGTTTGCTTTGTTTGCTAGAGGTTTTCATGTTATGTTGCAGTCCCATTGACTGTAAGTTTGAGGAAAAGTTCTACCATATATTTGTAACCAGACAACCAGTTTTTTTTGATTTTCTATGTCATGTTTCAGTCAACAAATCAACTAAGTTTTTGAGGAAAAGTGCCAGTGCTATATTTGCAACCAGACAGCCTCTTTTTTTTTTACATTGTGATAATGATTATGTATTTCCAAATGACAAATGTTGAGATATATTCCTAGCAATTCTTTGTTTGCTAGTGGTTTTCATGTTATGTTGCAGTCATGTCGACTCCATTTTTTGAGGAAAAGTACTTGTACTATATCTGTAACCAAACAGCCTATTTTAAAAAAATGATTATGTATCAATGATTATGTATTTCCAAACTACAAGTGTTTAAGTTATTTCCTAGCAATGGTATATTTGCTGTCCATTTCTATTCCCGATTGCAAGTGACAGTAAAAGATGCACACTTACACTGGTAGGAACACATTTTGATAGCATATGGACACAGTTTGCATGTTGATTTGGCAATTTTTTGGGAGGTACTTTTATTCCGGGGGGTACTTTTATTTGGGTGAGCTGTCACAGGCTGGGCTGACACCCTGACACAGGCTGGGCTGACACAGGCTGGGCTGACACCCTGACACAGGCTGGACTGACACCCTGACACAGGCTGGACTGACACAGGCTGGACTGACACCCTGACACAGGCTGGACTGACACCCTGACACAGGCTGGACTGACACCCTGACACAGGCTGGACTGACACAGGCTGGACTGACACCCTGACACAGGCTGGACTGACACAGGCTGGACTGACACCCTGACACAGGCTGGGCTGACACAGGCTGGACTGACACAGGCTGGACTGACACCCTGACACAGGCTGGACTGACACAGGCTGGACTGACACCCTGACACAGGCTGGACTGACACAGGCTGGACTGACACCCTGACACAGGCTGGACTGACACAGGCTGGACTGACACCCTGACACAGGCTGGGCTGACACAGGCTGGACTGACACCCTGACACAGGCTGGACTGACACAGGCTGGACTGACACCCTGACACAGGCTGGACTGACACCCTGACACAGGCTGGACTGACACAGGCTGGACTGACACCCTGACACAGGCTGGACTGACACAGGCTGGACTGACACCCTGACACAGGCTGGACTGACACCCTGACACAGGCTGGACTGACACCCTGACACAGGCTGGGCTGACACCCTGACACAGGCTGGACTGACACTGGCTGGACTGACACAGGAAGGCAGCACCTCCTGCTCTAATCCCTTAATAAGCACCCTGTTCTGCTCTCTACTTCTGCAAACAAATCCCTCTCTCCTAAACTCATTACCAGCACAACAATCAGCACTTCACACCTCTCATGAGTTAAATTAGTTAATTTAAGAAACTAAAACTTACACACAAAAAGAAATGGGTCCAACCGAACAAACTTAATTAGTCTAATTAAAAAACACACAAAATAACTTTTAATCTTAGAAACGTGTCCAGGAACAGCAGTGTTGTGTGTAAGGGTGCACTGCTCATTATGCTGCAGCTAAAACTACTATCCTATCAGCCGTGACTGGGGGGCAGGGTGCTGGGGGGGCAGGGTGCTGGAGGGGGCAGGGTGCTGGGGGGGCAGGGTGCTGGGGGGGCAGGGTGCTGGGGGGGCCTTACAGAGACGCAATGTTAGTGTTCTCCCCAGCCTCCATCACGTCCCTCTCCCAGTGTGAGGCTGCTCAGAGGGGCCCAGCTGATAACAGGCTGCTGCTGATAACAGGCCGAGGCCTGCAGAAACACTCTGGATTAGCTACCTCCTTACACCAGCTACTGGTCTATCAGAGACCGTCTCCTGGCCAGCCAGCGCCCCCCCACCCCCCTCACAGTCAGTCATACACCAGCCCCCCACCCCCCCTCACAGCCAGTCATACACCAGCCCCCCCCTCCCCTCACAGCCAGTCATACACCAGCCCCCCCCCCTCCCCTCACAGCCAGTCATACACCAGCCCTCCCTCCCCCCCTCACAGCCAGTCATACACCAGCCCCCCCCCCCCCTCACAGCCAGTCATACACCAGCCCCCCACCCCCCTTCACAGCCAGTCATACACCAGCCCCCCACCCCCCCTCACAGCCAGTCATACACCAGCCCCTTCCTCACAGCCAGTCATACACCAGCCCCCCCCCCCCCCCCCACAGCCAGTCATACACCAGCCCCCCACCCCCCCTCACAGCCAGTCATGCACCAGCCCCCCCCCCCTCACAGCCAGTCATGCACCAGCCCCCCCCTCACAGCCAGTCATGCACCAGCCCCCCCCCTCACAGCCAGTCATGCACCAGCCCCCCCCCCCTCACAGCCAGTCATGCACCAGCCCCCCCCCCCCTCACAGCCAGTCATGCACCAGCCCCCCCCCCCCTCACAGCCAGTCATGCACCAGCCCCCCCCCCCTCACAGCCAGTCATGCACCAGCCCCCCCCCCCCCCTCACAGCCAGTCATGCACCAGCCCCCCCCCCCCTCACAGCCAGTCATGCACCAGCCCCCCCCCCCTCACAGCCAGTCATGCACCAGCCCCCCCCTCACAGCCAGTCATGCACCAGCCCCCCCCCTCACAGCCAGTCATGCACCAGCCCCCCCCCCTCACAGCCAGTCATGCACCAGCCCCCCCCCCCCTCACAGCCAGTCATGCACCAGCCCCCCCCCCCTCACAGCCAGTCATGCACCAGCCCCCCCCCCTCACAGCCAGTCATACACCAGCCCCCCCCTCACAGCCAGTCATGCACCAGCCCCCCCCTCACAGCCAGTCATGCACCAGCCCCCCCCCCCTCACAGCCAGTCATGCACCAGCCCCCCCCCCCCTCACAGCCAGTCATACACCAGCCCCCCCCCCCCCTCACAGCCAGTCATACACCAGCCCCCCACCCCCCCTCACAGCCAGTCATACACCAGCCCCCCCCCCCCTCACAGCCAGTCATACACCAGCCCCCCCCCCCCCTCACAGCCAGTCATACACCAGCCAGCCAGCCAGCCAGGATGCTCTGGGAGTCTGAGTGTGGCTCCACTACGACCATGAGCAGAGACAAACCTCTCATCTATCTGATCACTGCTGAGCTGACGTGCTGATAACCAAGAGGCTACGCTTGTCTTCAGCCCTGGGCCTCTATGGGCTTCAGGCAGTTAACCAGACCTGCTGGTTCAGTTAACCAGACCTGCTGGTTCAGTTAACCAGACCTGAATGGGCTGGTTCAGTTAACCAGACCTGCTGGTTCAGACGTTCCTACAGAACACTGACAGGACTCTCGTCCATGTTCTGAGGTTCTGCTACGTGAAGAACATGAAACTCACCTGGTTCCTCCAAACAGGATGATGCGATCTCCCACCATGCAACAGCACTGTCTCCTCCTGGGACACGGGCCTTTCCCCCGGGGGTCCACCTTCCTCCAGGAGAACGCCTCTGCACGCACACACACACACACACACACAACAAATCAATATTCAGTGGTGGACTAAGGATCAGTAGGAAGTGTGTTTCCTCACCATGGGACAGAGCACTCTGAAGGCCAGCCCGTCTCTGTATGAGGTTCTGAAAAACATCTCCAGAGCTAGCTGACTAACCCCCCCCCCCATGTACACTAACCTGCAGGTTGAGGTGGAAGGCTTTGTTGCTACGTTAGAAAAAATAACTAGTTGGTTATTCTGTTACATAAACCTGCTCCACTCACAATTGTGTCTGGCATCCATTCAGCCCCTCTCTATATTTAGTACACACACACCACTTGAGGGGGAGAGCTGTATGCCAGAAGACAAAAAGAGGGGTTTTCATCTCAAAAGTTAGGAAACAGACGCCTCCTCCCTCCTCTTCCCTGTGTACATGAGCGGGTCTTCTCTCCATCCCTCCATATAAGGAAGAACCTCCAAGCTCCTCGCACACTGGCCACAGCGTCTCCATGGCAACAGGCCCTCTGGTCCCTGCAAGGGCATTGCTGTGGAGACGCCTGCAAAGCCCTCTGGTGGACAGCATTTGTACTGCAGGCATGCTGGGCAGCATGTCCACCCTCCCTTCTCCTCTTGTGAGAAATGTTTGGGGGGAACTGAAAACTGATGATCTGTGATCAGCTCAGCTCCTCAGAGCAGACAGGGAGGGTGGTGGTGAGTTCAGCTCCTCAGAGCAGACAGGGAGGGTGGTGGTGAGCTCAGCTCCTCAGAGCAGACAGGGAGGGTGGTGGTGAGCTCAGCTCCTCAGAGCAGACAGGGAGGGTGGTGGTGAGCTCAGCTCCTCAGAGCAGACAGGGAGGGTGGTGGTGAGCTCAGCTCCTCAGAGCAGACAGGGAGGGTGGTGGTGAGCTCAGCTCCTCAGAGCAGACAGGGAGGGTGGTGGTGAGCTCAGCTCCTCAGAGCAGACAGGGAGGGTGGTGGTGAGCTCAGCTCCTCAGAGCAGACAGGGAGGGTGGTGGTGAGCTCAGCTGTGAGGGACCTGTCTATGTGTCACTCTCTCCTGGAGAGCTGGGAGGAACTGGGTCACGATGACCAGCGCTGCGCTGAGCTGCGCTTCCTCCACAGAAGATGCACAGAGTACAAGGCATCAAACAGCGAGACATGTCAACCAATCAGGAGACAGCTCCGCTGAGTGCTGTCTGTGATGGGCTAGTGTGGGGAGCAGGGCAGGTTATACGATGGGCTGGTGGAAGGGAAGTTGTCTCACCTGGGTTAAACTTCCAGAGGTCGTTGAAGTGGCGGTCCAGACGGGCATTGTAGCCTCCAAATATATAGAGCTCCCCATCACACGAGACTGGTGGGGGGGGGGGCAGTCAGAAACAGAAAAGAGATTTTGAAAAAAACATTGTATTGAAAAAATTGTCTAGTAACAAAATAAAAAATATGTGTGTGTGTGGGTTAGCAATTCAAATGAAACAAAATACAAAGACATTACGACTGCTTGCCTGTTGCCCACTGTATGCATCCTAACATAAAACTAAATACAAAAGAAATGACCCTGTTGATCCATTATTGAACATTTGATCCGTGTGCCAGTACTGTAGACGGCTTGGCACAAGCTAGCCTTAACCTATCATGAGGCAAAAGCTAGCCTTAACCTATCATGAGGCAAAAGCTAGCCTTAACCTATCATGAGGCACAAGCTAGCCTTAACCTATCATGAGGCACAAGCTAGCCTTAACCAATCATGAGGTACGAACTCGCCTTAACCTATCACGAGTCACGAGCTAACCTTAACCAATCATGAGTCACGAGCTAGCCTTAACCAATCATGAGGCACGAGCTCGCCTTAACCAATAATGAGGCACGACGCTAGTCATTTAGCAGACGCTCTTATCCAGAGCGACTTACAGTAAGTACAGGGACATTCCCCCTGAGGCAAGTAGGGTGAAGTGCCTTGCCCAAGGACACAACGTCACGTGGCACAGCCGGGAATCAAACTGGCGACCTTCTGATTACTAGCCCGACTCCCTCACCGTTCAGCCACCTGACTCCCTCTCGCCTTAACCAATCATGAGGCAAGGCTGGCTGCCACATGCTCACAGCCTACATGAAGTGACGCTGCAGGACACCAACAGCCAGGTGTTTAGAATGACATCATAAAAGGAAGAAAGCTGGAAAATGAGTGCAGACGGTAGTCCTGTTTATGAACCGATCACAGCCTCCTTGAAAAGAAACAGCTTTTATTTCGGACTGTTTGTAATTCGAGGTGCTTCGCAACACTGAACTCCAATTAGACCTCAATGACAGTTTAAAGGTACAAAAAGATTAAATAAGACCTCGCTGCCAAACTCTTTCAGAAAATGTTTAAATGAGCATGAAATAGTAATAAAGTGTATTCATGGCTTGTGTGTGTGTGTGCTGAGTGTGTGTGCTGAGTGTGTGTGCTGTGTGTGTGCTGTGTGTGTGCTGAGTGTGTGTGTGTGCTGAGTGTGTGTGTGTGTGCTGAGTGTGTGTGCTGAGTGTGTGTGTGTGTGCTGAGTGTGTGTGCTGAGTGTGTGCGCTGAGTGTGTGTGCTGTGTGTGCGCTGAGTGTGTGTGCTGTGTGTGTGCTGAGTGTGTGTGCTGAGTGTGTGCTGTGTGTGTGCTGAGTGTGTGTGCTGAGTGTGTGTGCTGAGTGTGTGCTGAGTGTGTGCTGAGTGTGTGCTGAGTGTGTGCTGAGTGTGTGCTGTGTGTGTGCTGTGTGTGTGCTGAGTGTGTGCTGTGTGTGTGCTGAGTGTGTGCTGTGTGTGTGCTGAGTGTGTGTGTGTGTGTGCTGAGTGTGTGTGTGTGTGTGTGTGTGTGTGTGCTGTGTGTGTGCTGTGTGTGTGCTGTGTGTGTGCTGTGTGTGTGCTGAGTGTGTGTGTGTGCTGAGTGTGTGTGTGTGCTGTGTGTGTGCTGTGTGTGTGCTGTGTGTGTGCTGTGTGTGTGCTGAGTGTGTGCTGAGTGTGTGCTGAGTGTGTGCTGAGTGTGTGCTGAGTGTGTGCTGAGTGTGTGCTGTGTGTGTGCTGTGTGTGTGCTGTGTGTGTGCTGTGTGTGTGCTGTGTGTGTGCTGTGTGTGTGCTGTGTCTCACAAGCCGAGTGACTGCGTCTCCCCTCAGGCAGTAGCTGTGCAGAGGGTGTGTTCAGCCAGCAGCTGGTCTCAGTGTCGAACACCTTGATCTTGTTGCAGTAGATCTCGTTGTTGGAGTGGAAGGGGCCGAAGCGGTCCGCTCGGCCTCCAAATACAAACATTTTAGTCCCGATGATGGTGGCAGAGTGGAAGTCTCTCCATCGCGCCGGGGTTCCCTGAGGGAACACACACACACACACACACATCAGTCCTCCCTCCCTTGCATGAGACATCAGTCTCAACACGTTCCTCCAGAGGGCTACAGTAACTTCCCCCTCATCCACAGCCCAGCTCAATATCCTAACCCTGATCTGTACTGCTCAGTAGGAGCCCAGGTATAGTTCCCACCTATCTGAAATCCTGCAGATGAATAAGAGTCATAAGCCTGGCAGTGTGAGCAGGTGCAGGAGGAAGATAGCTGGCAGACCTGCAGGTAAACAGCACCATCTAGTGGGCATGGGAGGTGCACACAGGTGTAGCCCACAGTATGCAGCTGGAAAACTTCAAGGTTTCTAAAAACACTAAGCACATTCAGATCCGGAACTCAAACTAAACAGCTTGTTTGAGTCCAACCCTTGAACTTAGTTTGAGAAACAAATAACAGGATTAGTGTAGGGGTTCCTGGACTGGCCGAGGCAACATGAATGTGTTTATAACCGAACTGCAGAGAGATGAAAGTCAGTTAGTGTAACCATGACGATGTATCGCTCCCATACTCAGCAGGGGTTGTCTTTTTTTTTTTTTCTCAAGATTTTTAAAAAGTTTCGGTAAAAAAAGGTTTTAAAAAAGAAGTTCGAAAGGTAGAGATAAAATATTTTTGAAAAAGTTTTGAAGTTTGAAAAAAAGATTTTCAGAAAGTTGATTCTAAGACACTTTCATTTTGATTGTTTTACTTTTTCGTAATACTGGTCCCACCATTTTTTTCCACTTGTCCCGGAGAATCGGACAGGCCTAAATGTTGATCACTGCTCAGGCATAAATAAAAACTGCAAATTGTCCAAAATCCTAACTTCAGCCACGTTTGAGCAGGAACCCAGTATTGACGACCTCTGCAGATGCATGTTTAGCACACAGAGGGATAGAACCTTCAGCAGGACAAAACAACAACACCTCAAGTCACATGTGCAGATGAACCCTAACCCCTGGTGCTGGAGACACAGCCCTGAGTGGACTGGTGCTGGAGACACAGCCCTGAGTGGACTGGTGCTGGAGACACAGCCCTGAGTGGACTGGTGCTGGAGACACAGCCCTGAGTGGACTGGTGCTGGAGACACAGCCCTGAATGGACTGGCTGGAGACACAGCCCTGAGTGGACTGGCTGGAGACACAGCCCTGAGTGGACTGGTGCTGGAGACACAGCCCTGAGTGGACTGATGCTGGAGACACAGCCCTGAGTGGACTGGCTGGAGACACAGCCCTGAGTGGACTGGTGCTGGAGACACAGCCCTGAGTGGACTGGTGCTGGAGACACAGCCCTGAGTGGACTGATGCTGGAGACACAGCCCTGAGTGGACTGATGCTGGAGACACAGCCCTGAGTGGACTGGCTGGAGACACAGCCCTGAGTGGACTGGCTGGAGACACAGCCCTGAGTGGACCGGTGCTGGAGACACAGCCCTGAGTGGACCGGTGCTGGAGACACAGCCCTGAGTGGACCGGTGCTGGAGACACAGCCCTGAGTGGGCCGGTGCTGGAGACACAGCCCTGAGTGGACCGGTGCTGGAGACACAGCCCTGAGTGGACCGGTGCTGGAGACACAGCCCTGAGTGGACCGGTGCTGGAGACACAGCCCTGAATGGACTGGTGCTGGAGACACAGCCCTGAGTGGGCTGGTGCTGGAGACACAGCCCTGAGTGGACTGGTGCTGGAGACACAGCCCTGAGTGGACTGGTGCTGGAGACACAGCCCTGAGTGGACTGGTGCTGGAGACACAGCCCTGAGTGGACTGGTGCTGGAGACACAGCCCTGAGTGGACTGGTGCTGGAGACACAGCCCTGAGTGGACTGGTGCTGGAGACACAGCCCTGAGTGGACTGGCTGGAGACAGCCCTGAGTGGACTGGTGCTGGAGACACAGCCCTGAGTGGACTGGTGCTGGAGACACAGCCCTGAGTGGACTGGTGCTGGAGACACAGCCCTGAATGGACTGGTGCTGGAAACACAGCCCTGAGTGGACCGGTGCTGGAGACACAGCCCTGAGTGGACCGGTGCTGGAGACACAGCCCTGAGTGGACCGGTGCTGGAGACACAGCCCTGAGTGGACTGGCTGGAGACACAGCCCTGAGTGGACTGGCTGGAGACACAGCCCTGAGTGGACTGGTGCTGGAGACACAGCCCTGAGTGGACTGGCTGGAGACAGCCCTGAGTGGACTGGTGCTGGAGACACAGCCCTGAGTGGACTGGTGCTGGAGACACAGCCCTGAGTGGACTGGCTGGAGACACAGCCCTGAGTGGACTGGCTGGAGACACAGCCCTGAGTGGACTGGTGCTGGAGACACAGCCCTGAGTGGACTGGCTGGAGACACAGCCCTGAGTGGACTGGCTGGAGACAGCCCTGAGTGGACTGGTGCTGGAGACACAGCCCTGAGTGGACTGGCTGGAGACACAGCCCTGAGTGGACCGGTGCTGGAGACACAGCCCTGAGTGGACTGGTGCTGGAGACACAGCCCTGAGTGGACTGGTGCTGGAGACACAGCCCTGAGTGGACTGGCTCCAGATGACCAGCAGCATTCACCTCCAGGTAACCTGACTAGCACACAGGCATGTTGAGCTGCAGAGGTACAGCAGAGCTCCAGGCGGGGGTATAATCCCCTGCCAGGCTCTTAGTCCTTGGCTGTGGTCCAGACAACCGCTTTAGGGGCTGGGGAAAGAGCCACTCTCTATATCCAGTCAATAAGACCCCTGTACACTACTTTACATCAGACCATAATGAACCCCAACGACTTGCACGACCCTCAATCTTGCTTGGACACCTGGCACCCTGCCCTGAATCGTTTAAAGCAGCAAGAGAGAAGCCCACAGCCCCACAGCAGAAACACATCAGGTTGGGTGTTGCATCAAGTAGGGGAACCTGCCCCAACTCACTCTAGCGTTGATGAGAGACCAGGCCATGGTGGTGGTGTCCAGCTTGTGGATGTCGTTGGAGAAGCAGTCGGCCTGGAGGATAGAGGAGAGGTGATCAGACCGGGGCAGGGAGGGCCGCGGCCATCTGCAGGGGAACACAGCTCAGCAGGGACTCACCAGCTGCTCGTAGCCCCCAAAGATGAACATGGCCTTGCCCAGGACGCAGGCAGAGTGGCCATCACGGGCCCCTGGCACTGTCCCTGAGATCTTGGGAGTGAACCACTTGTGGCTGCCTGATGACACACACACAGAGCATCATCCCAGAGCAGTGGCAGAGACACCCAGAATACATCTAATGTGCTGTTGGTAATCACTCTGGAGACATATATATATATATATATATATATATATATATATATATATCTCTATATGTATATATTTGTAGAGAGAAATAAATAGATATATAGAGGTAGCTAGAAAGATATATCTTCTTTTTTTATCTCTATTTCTATAAAGGAGAGAGAGAGTGTGAGTGTGACACTACTATTTCCGTTTGGATTTGAGTTCATCAAAGCCCCAGCAGGTGGGACAGCTGGTTGTGTGGTTTGGTCCTTGTTGCATGTTGCAGCTAGCGATGCAGAGGGCTTGCTTCAGTAGCAACAGCAAGCCACCGTTAAGGCAAACAGGAAGTGAGTTGGACGCCAGGTGCCGGGGGGTTGGTTACTCACTGACGTCAAAGGCGTAGAGCACGTTGCAGGCTCCCTCGGTGTCGTTCCTGCCGCCCCAGACGTAGATGGTATCCTCCAGCAGCACGGCTGTGTGGCCGTAGCGCATGTAGGGAACTTCCCTGGCATGCTCCCGCCCTCCTGTCCTCACCGGGGGAAGCTTCATCCAGCGGAGAGACACTGGGGAGGAGGAGAGGGAGGGAGGGAGGGAAAGAGGGAGGGAGGGAGGGAGGGAGGGAAAGAGGGAGGGAGGGAGGGAGGGAAAGAGGGAGGGAGGGAGGGAAAGAGGGAGGGAGGGAGGGAAAGAGGGAGGGAGGGAGGGAGGGAGGGAAAGAGGGAGGGAGGGAGGGAGGGAGGGAGGGAGGGAGGGAAAGAGGGAGGGAGGGAGGGAGAGAGGGAGGGAGGGAAAGAGGGAGGGAGGGAGGGAAAGAGGGAGGGAAAGAGGGAGGGAGGGAGGGAAAGAGGGAGGGAGGGAGGGAGGGAGGGAAAGAGGGAGGGAAAGAGGGAGGGAAAGAGGGAGGGAAAGAGGGAGGGAGGGAGGGAGGGAGGGAAAGAGGGAAAGAGGGAAAGAGGGAGGGAGGGAGGGAGGGAAAGAGGGAGGGAAAGAGGGAGGGAAAGAGGGAGGGAAAGAGGGAGGGAAAGAGGGAGGGAAAGAGGGAGGGAAAGAGGGAGGGAGGGAGTCAAAGAGTCAAAGAGTCAAAGAGTCAAAGAAGGAAAGAGAGAGGGAAAGAAGGAAAGAGGGAGGGAAAGAGGGAGGGAGGGAAAGAGGGAGGGAGGGAAAGAGGGAGAGAGACAGACTTACTTTTCATGTACTCCATTTAGTAACTATCTTACTTTAGACCTTTGACAAACACATATTTTGGATATGGTTTTACAAACTAAATTGGGCACAGGAATATGTGAACATGACTATTAATCGTTACACAAATGATTACAAATGAATCACATTTCAGACTTTTAACCCTAAAACATCTATCCATGTCAATGGCCCTTCTGATAACTTGAGGAGGCAAGTCACTACAGCTTACAGGCAAGCGAGGACAAAGTTCAGCTGTTACATTGAGTTCTTCCACATGCAAAACCACTGATGTTGGAACTGTTATGGGTGAACACATTATTTGAGTAATGGAAAACCCAAATTAATGATAAACAACCTAACAAACAAAAAATATTTTGCTTTGAGATGAAGGATCATGACCTCACAGTCTGTCTACGACCAAAGATCTCATTAACAACTTTACTAGCAGTCCTGCAGCCTGCTTGAACATGAAAGTGGAGGAAAACAAAGAGAAACCATCAATGGCCACACTACAGAGCTGACATCATCAGGAGAGCAGCAGAAACACACTAACATTCACATTACAATCACGGGGTCGGCATCTAATCAGACTGCAACAGCAGGTCTTTCATAGGCAACGCAGAAATACAGACACCATGACACTGGTGTGGAGTTGTTAAAAGTTGTGAGAAGAAAAAAAATGTTTAACATTAAAGCCAGTTTGCCTTTCATTGTAAGGAGAAAAGCAGGTTAGTGTTATAAAGCAGACAGCACTCGTCAGTCTGAAGACCAGGCCCTAACATCTGGGCTCAGATGCACCTGTTTGGGTTAGTGTGTTGTTAGTGTGTTGTTAGTGTGTTGTTAGTGTGTTGTTAGTGTGTTGTTAGTGTGTTGTTAGTGTGTTGTTAGTGTGTTGTTAGTGTGTTGTTAGTGTGTTGTTAGTGTGTTGTTAGTGTGTTGTTAGTGTGTTGTTAGTGTGTTGTTAGTGTGTTGTTAGTGTGTTGTTAGTGTGTTGTTTGGCAGCGTATGCCAGCAGCAGATGGCCACAGGAACATGGGGATGTTATAGCCTCAAATGTGGTGGAGGTTAAACAGTCATTTCCTGCATTTCACCACTGATCCTTTTCCCCATGGAAACAACATCAGACATGCAGAACACACAGCCTCCACCTGCCATGTAACACACAGCCTCCACCTGCCATGTAACACACAGCCTCCACCTGCCATGTAACACACAGCCTCCACCTGCCATGTAACACACAGCCTCCATCTGCCATGTAACACACAGCCTCCACCTGCCATGTAACACACAGCCTCCACCTGCCATGTAACACACAGCCTCCACCTGCCATGTAACACACAGCCTCCACCTGCCATGTAACACACAGCCTCCACCTGCCATGTAACACACAGCCTCCACCTGCCATGTAACACACAGCCTCCACCTGCCATGTAACACACAGCCTCCACCTGCCATGTAACACTGATGAAGAAAGTGTTTTGTCCGTCTCTTCATAAACGGAGTGACTAAGTTCAGTTGAGTTCTGGATTTTAATAAGTATTTATCAATCTGCAGATTGGGAGAGAAAACCAGACCTCTGACAATAAATGACAACACAACACCAGGCTTAGGTCTCAATCAAGTCTCTCTCCGCTCTGAAGGCCAGAGGACCATCTTTTATAGGGCACAAGAATGTAAACATAGATAGTGACAGTCAGGCAGTAATGACGTTACAACAGTCTCAGAGAAAGAGATTCACAGCTCCCAACACATAGTTGGAGCTCTCCTTGTTGTCATGACAAGGACCATTTAGCCAGTAATTTCTCCTGATCTCAAACATCTATTAACCCTGACACATAGACACAATCTACTCTTATTAATAGCAAGCTTACATGAGAACATACTAACTAGTATCTAATGACTAGTTCTCTTGATTAGTGAATAATGTAAGCACACAGGAAATCTACATTTCTTCCACAACACACAGCCTCCACCTGCCATGTAACACACAGCCTCCACCTGCCATGTAACCCACAGCCTCCACCTGCCATGTAACCCACAGCCTCCACCTGCCATGTAACCCACAGCCTCCACCTGCCATGTAACACACAGCCTCCACCTGCCATGTAACACACAGCCTCCACCTGCCATGTAACACACAGCCTCCACCTGCCATGTAACACACAGCCTCCACCTGCCATGTAACACACAGCCTCCACCTGCCATGTAACACACAGCCTCCACCTGCCATGTAACACACAGCCTCCACCTGCCATGTAACACACAGCCTCCACCTGCCATGTAACCCACAGACTCAGCCTGCATCTCCCATCACCTGTCACCTCCCGTGCCCTGCTCACCGCTGTTGAAGACATGGACGTCGATCTGTCGTAGCGTCTCGTAGTCCTCCCCAGAGCAGTAGCCCCCGAAGGAGTACACCTTGTGGCCCACGGCCACGGCAGCATGGTTGACTCTCCGCGGGCCTCCTTCCAGGTGCACCGTCCAGCGCAACATCCCACACTCCAGCACCTCCCTGCTGCCTCAGACCATCACTGTCCCATCTGCCCGGACGCCAGGGAGGCAGTAATGAGAGAGACCTGCCACGCCAGAGGGGGAGAGGAGGGGAGCAGGGTTAGCAGAGAGCTCAGAAGGTCATCTGAGAGATATGCAGAGAGGGAACTGTTAGGCCTGCAAGGCTTGCATCAACTATGCTCTGCTGTTGTTGACAGGCACTCAAACCCCTGCATTATCTGAGTAGGGAGGGTATTTTAGGAGGCATCTATGCTTAGGCTACACCTACAGCCCTCTACGGCTTCCTGTTCAACCTTATCCTTGTTCCCTCCCTTGTGATGGAACACTGCTTAAAATAGGAACACATGAAAACATGTAAGCCATGACCATTTGGTTAGACAGCATCCTTCCTTGAAAAGGCAACTGCTTGGCTGAGCAAAGCATGTCCTTTTAATTTCTTCATTAAAAGAATCATTTGAATTTTAAAATGTTCACAAAGTAAATCAACAATTAAGCTGTTTAACAGAAACACCCAGTGTTAAGATAAGGAGAAAAAATGCAATCTACAACACAACGTAGACTGCAAACTAAGAGGATCAGAGAACTGCCATAAACAGCTAAAGGGTTTTTATAAATCCAAGCGACACAAGTATTTTCCTTTATCCTAGCCGAGTGGTGGGAGAGCACAGACGACGGCCGGAGCAAGTGAGTGGAAGCGCGAGAGGAAGGGAGCATAATAGACGTGTCATACTGGGTGAAAGAGATAAAGACTGCCAAAAAGAGAAAGAAGTGACCGTCAGAAACTCAATAGCTCTTGGTATCAGAAGCACACTGACGCCTGTCTGGACAATGTTGCATACTCGAGCAATGTCGACGACAGCTAACTTTAGTCTCTCGAACTAACAGACACCTTCCTTCTCTATAGAGCAGATAAGGACCAATCAATCATGCAAACACAGTCTGCACATTCAAAATATATAGCTATACAAGTAGATTGATAATGACATAATGGTAGCCTACACTGTAGTGGAGGCCACAAACACACATCATTATCTATGCCATTACATAAACCGTAAAATTGAAATACATTGACTGAATGATCTATTGAAAGTTTCAAGCTGTCATGTTAAAACTGTAAGGTCCTGACAGTTCAGCTAATGCTGGCTAGCCTACGACAACTTGGCTAACTGGCTATCTGACACATGCAGACTAGCTCTGTTATACCAACTGTGCCAAAAACCTCTGACCTTTTGTTTGCTCTTAAAAATAAACTCTCCAAGGACTATTTATGCAGACCTCTCTATTTAAAGCACAAAGCTGAGCATCAAAACATCTCTGAAGAGAACCGTATAGTACTGTATATCTTGCTAGTTAGCCCTGCTACTAGCTGACAAGCTGGCTGGCTCATTTGCTAGCGCTGGTAGCTATGGAAGGCAGATAGGCTAGCTAGTAGCTAGTAGTACAGTAGATAGCGAGTTAACTAGTGGCCAATGTTGAATTGTATTATGTCAGACAACTAAAACTAAACGTTGACAACTGAATGATCGATAGCTACCTTGTTAACTTTCATTCACTTTCTGGAGGGCTTGTCAGTTGTTTTCTTATTAACATAGATTAACGTGTAGCTAGCTGGAGTGAGAGACAGTTGCTAACATTAGCTAGCTATAAGCGAGGAAAGGTTACTTTGTTACGGGTCTCGAACAAAATCCACTCACATGACCAGGGTGCGCTAGCTATGCTAGTAAATCAACAAACCATAACTTAAACGTGGGTAACGATGAAAACAAATACACCGGTATATGTTCTCATCTGTTTTGGAAGCACACGCAAATATCGATATCATAACCTCAAGGTGAAGTGCAGTAGATAAGATACATCTGGGTAGTCTCCCGACGGACCGGCGTGCACGACAGTACCCTAAACGAATATCCCAGATATGCCAGTTATGTCAGCAGGCTGTCAAACAACTGACTGCTTGTAGCTAGTTATCAAACTAGCAACCGTCCATAGATGACAACCAACACAAGAAAGCTATTAAAACATACCTGATCAAAATGCACAAGTGCATGTATGTGCTAATACAAGTATAGCCGGGGTTACCTTGGAGCGAGGCGTAGCTTTCGAGCGAGACGGTGCGATTCACTCCCTTTGCGGGCCCGGTGACGTATTGTTTACGGTGAATAATTAGTTTATAAATGTCCACGTTCAGTCAAACCAAAAAATAACGAACAAGTTCATATGTTTTCTCATACAGATAGTAATAAACACAAATACAGCTAAGCTTTCCTATAAGTATCAAGCGCACACGTGTTTATCACATCAACTTATTTAAGAATGATTCATGATAAAATCGTTTTTATTTCAACTTAGCTCGTGGTCACGAGGGAAGTCCTCTGTAGACGGACCACAAGAGGGCAGCATGTTTCAATTTACGGTTGTCACACCTGTGAATACTTCAGGGTTATTAAAAAAAAGTAGCTCTAGTATTTTATATAATAAGCTACATACATACAGCAGGATAACTGCTTACAGTTGGCTACATGTGGTTTCAATTGTGTTCTATCTGGCCTCATAATGTACGAGGAAATTTAAGTAACTTGTGCAGAGGCACAAACATTGCTAACAGTAGAGGACGCTAAAACCGGTTAGAACAGCGATCCCTGGTCAGTTTTCGATGGGTCATCGATTTCGGTACAAAACCGGAAACCTGTGAAAGCTTCCACTCGCAGCTCACCCACTTGTGGGGGTTTCAGTTCTATAGTTGCTCAAAAACACTGAAGTTCAACAGAAAGGTTATTTAGAGGATTAATTAAATTCCTGTCACGCAGAAGCTTTAACTCCGTGCCAGGAGGCCGTGGTTAGAAGCAGGTTGATTAGTCATTAGCCGGGGTCCTGAGAGCAGCAGCTGGTGGCAGAGAGACAGCTGTCCTTGGATCTGCCTGCGTTGCTGTTCAGGTCAGGTCCACTTTGATTGATTCACTGTGTGGAGACATACCATCCCATGCCAGCTGCAGCAGGCACAATGGTCAGATTGTGTTTAGCCTGAAGACAACAGCTGCCCCATGGTTGCCCCTCCGAAAACACCCCACCAATGCAGGCATGTTCCACTCAACTTTATTTGACTTCAATTAAACAGCATAAAATGAAGCACCTCACTGAAAAGCAGGCTGTAACAGTTCCCGGAATGTACAACGTTATCAACTTGTTAGACCATGTACATGATAATCATACTGTTAACTTTGTGTTTCTTCTCTGATTAGGTTCTACAACATTTATTAGATGGTCAGCAAGAGTGTTTAAGTGTTTCTAGTAGGGATGGGCGTGGTTAATCGAATATCCGGATATCCTAAAGTAAGTTAGTATTCAAATACTTTTTTCCAATACTTATGAGCGTAGTTTAATTTAAAAAAAAAACATTTTATTGAAAAACCGTCGTGTTGTGAATTCTAATAGTTGTGACGTTAGAAAATTATGAAAATCATCAAAAAAGGTAAGCTACGCCTGTGTTCTGCTGCGAGTCTCCTTTCATTTCATTTGGCGCTACAAGAAGCATAGTGTCCTGGCTAAACAGTACCTCGCAGCAACCTCAGTTGTGGCTTATTGCTTTTTTTACCAGTAGCCATGTAGAGCGAGCGTTATCGTCTGTTTATGTTTGCATTGTGTGGTGGCGCACCGTATCCTATAGGATTCCGGTTCCAAGTTAATATGCAATAGTTCTCCGTGTGTCTTTCGTTTTTATAGAGAATAGCCTACCCAATGTGTTTAATTCAGTCCAATGTAGCCTACTTTTTATTTCACATAATAATAGGCTAATCGCTTCTTCGCCAAATTAAGAGCCTACGCCTGAAGACGCAGCGTTTTTTCAAGTTCATTGTCTTTTCGTCATGTTAATAAATTGATCTTTCATTTGTTTTCTTTATTCAACCCTTATTTAATCTAATAGCTTAACAGTCCCAATTATTGCCAGAATGTGTGGTGGTTCATGTGTTTACTGTATGCTTTGCGTCACGTCAGGCTAATTATCCTACATAACGGAACCACATTAATAAAATAGATTATCCGGATATTCGAAATTAATTTCGGATACTATTCGAATAGTGAAATCAGTTAAAATCTCCATCCCTAGTTTCTAGTCCTTAGACGTAAACATTTATGATGTAAAGACAAAACTTAATTAAGGCCCATTATATCTGCAAAACCGAGAACATTGCCATCGTACTGTCTATCAGACCAGTGTTATCCGCTCCTCATTATGACTGGTGCTCCTATGACTGGTGCTCCTATGACTGCTGCTTCTATGACTGGTGCTTCTATGACTGGTGCTCCTATGACTGCTGCTTCTATGACTGGTGCTTCTATGACTGGTGCTCCTATGACTGGTGCTTCTATGACTGGTGCTCGTATGACTGGTGCTTCTATGACTGGTGCTCGTATGACTGCTGCTTCTATGACTGGTGCTCGTATGACTGCTGCTTCTATGACTGGTGCTTCTATGACTGGTGCTCGTATGACTGGTGCTTCTATGACTGGTGCTTCTATGACTGGTGCTTCTATGACTGGTGCTCCTATGACTGGTGCTTCTATGACTGGTGCTTCTATGACTGGTGCTTCTATGACTGGTGCTTCTATGACTGGTGCTCCTATGACTGGTGCTCCTATGACTGGTGCTTCTATGACTGGTGCTTCTATGACTGCTGCTTCTATGACTGGTGCTCCTATGACTGCTGCTTCTATGACTGGTGCTTCTATGACTGGTGCTTCTATGACTGGTGCTTCTATGACTGGTGCTTCTATGACTGGTGCTCCTATGACTGGTGCTTCTATGACTGCTGCTTCTATGACTGGTGCTTCTATGACTGGTGCTTCTATGACTGGTGCTCCTATGACTGGTGCTCCTATGACTGGTGCTCCTATGACTGCTGCTTCTATGACTGGTGCTCCTATGACTGCTGCTTCTATGACTGGTGCTTCTATGACTGGTGCTCCTATGACTGGTGCTCCTATGACTGGTGCTCCTATGACTGCTGCTCCTATGACTGGTGCTCCTATGACTGCTGCTTCTATGACTGGTGCTTCTATGACTGGTGCTCCTATGACTGGTGCTTCTATGACTGCTGCTTCTATGACTGCTGCTTCTATGACTGGTGCTTCTATGACTGGTGCTCCTGTGACTGGTGCTGCCAGCAGTACTCAGCATGGAGCTGCTGAGTGTTGCAGCAAAATACCAATAAAGTTTAGGATTTTTGACATCATTAGGAGCACAGAAGAAATGTTTTTAGTTTGAAGCACATCAGCAGTTGTTGGTCATCATTGGCTGGCCCCGTCCTTCTGCCGACTGGTCTGCACCATCAGGCATTCCCCACCTGTCAGCACACGCACACGCCACCTCATCCATCTGACCCTGCGAAGACACGCGTGGACACATGTGCTTGGTGGTGGGTTTGTACACGGTTTACAGCCAGCACATATGGTGTGGGTCTGCTCCGATGCCTGACACAGTGAACAGGAGATGTCCAACTGCAGCATAACTATGCGAGTCAATAACAACTGCAAAACCAACAGTTGTTCTGGATGCTTGGACTAACCCAGTGATGGAAGAGCTTTGCAATGCTCTGTGGTGGAGAAAAATATAGCCTCCATCTGAGAATTGGTGACTCTGGTTAACCTTTCCCTTTTTCACCAAGCATAAAAATGTTGAGTGTTTTTGCCACGTTAAACAGTAAATCCACTGCATGAGAACACACATTCATTAAAGAAAAACAAGTAGGAGCTGAATGTACGGCCTCTGTGTATCCTGACTCTGGAAACATAGAAAACAACACACATAAATACACTGAGTGATGCTTGTTTCTGTTCCCTGCACTCGAGTCTGGTGTGTATATTATATTATGCAAGACCCAGAGACACAAGAGAAACTCTGACATGGTCTGTGTTTTCTTTCTGTTTCTTTCTATTGCGTTCCCATCATGCAGGACCAACTAAGAGCAAAGCCTGCTAGCACAAACTCCAGAACAGACCAGAATGTTCCAGTGGATGTTGCATCCTCATGTTACAATCTGCTGGCTTTTATAGTCTTCTGCTGTCATGGCTGGTTAGGGACTGAAACCTGCTGCAGAACCAGTTGGATGGCTTCAGCTGAACTAGTCTAATGTTACAGCACAGACATTCTCTGTGTGCTCCATGTTGTGATCATACTTCCTCAAATTAAATTCGGACAACAAGATTACATTTAGTCATTTAGCAGACGCTCTTATCCAGGGCGACTTACATTAAGTACAGGGACATCCACACTGAAGATGAAGTAATCCAAGATGAAGTCGCCTAATATAATCTGATTATATAGCAAGATTAATTGACTGTACAATTTCCTTTAATTTGGGGGAAATTCAAACTAACAGAGCTCCTCTCATGGAGGAGGATCGGTCTCACCATGATCTTATGACTGAAACCAAAGTCCTTTTTCTCTGTGAGGATGAGGCAAAGACAGCAGGAATTTATCAGAGTCTCACGGCACCTAATCAGGGATTCAGTTAATGCTGGATAACCCCAAGCATTTGATGCTTGATTGCTATAACACCATTTGAAGAGTTAATACATGAAACATTCCACTCTGTAGATAACAAGGAATGCAACTTAATCAGGATGTAGATGCTCAACTCTTAACATTCAGATGTTTTATCACAGACAGGATGAAGGAGACAACTGGCAGGGCGACATCAGTGAAAACAGCCTCAGCACCCAAACCCTCTCATTATGACACAGTTTCTATTTTTGCCCCATGAGACAACCTCTCTCTCTCTCTTAATCTCTCTCTGCCTTCCCCCTTTCTCCAAACCCCCAGAACAGTTGTCAGAGGGGAGGCGACCACCTGTCCAAGGCTAGATTGTTACCACAACCCGTCCCTGCAACACACCCACCTGTTCTCATCCTCACAGCTCCTAAAAATCTTTTGAGAAAAGCTGTGTGAGTCACTATTGCTTCCATCTTGCCTCCTGGAGGTCTTTTGTTAGGGCTGGCTGAGCAGCAGAGCTTCAAGGCATGTGTCATAGCTGTGCTGTTTGATCACAGTCTTGATATGAGCTGTTTGTTTTTGTGAGTTCAATTACTGTGACTGAGCTCTGAGTGTGTTCTGTTCATGTTTAATTTGTCTGACCACTTTTCATGTGTTACATGTTATCACGTGCCAGTCTTCTTCTTGAAGTGCCAACAGGCTTCAAGCATCAACAATCACTGCTTGGTTGAGATGGGTGTCAGCACTGAGATCACTGCCTGGTTCAGATGGGTGTCAGCACTGAGATCACTGCCTGGTTCAGATGGGTGTCAGCACTGAGATCATCCATTCCTACGTCCTGAGGTGACATGAGAGGCACGATGACTCAAGCAACTCTTTCAGGCCTGTCCAACTTTTTATGTAAACATTCCTGACCACCTTGTATGTCAAAGAATACGACAAACAGTTGTTCTGCTTCCCTGTATTCAACCCAGACTACTTTTGATGAAACACAATAAAGCGATGTATGTTAGCTTAGTCTAGGCCAGCCAGAGAAAGCGATACCAGTTGTGGAGATGGAGGAGACAACATCTGCTAGAGTTTTGCAGATTCTCTGCTTATTTACGTGTAATTGGTTGTTTACCTCCAATTAGAATCTCGCTGGAAATGGCCCCGATCAACACAATTAACCAATTTGCTTTGGTAATAATGGTGCTCAAACATGCTCAAGATGTGCTGCCTCAGTCTCAACACGCACCAGGGTGAGTCAGTACCTTCAGATGACAAGGTTGTCCTTGAAGAGCTCCTATATTCAAACCTCGCCTGCTCTCAATGCTCAATGAACAAGAAACAGTTACAGTTGAGAACAATAAGTGTAATAGTTGTATTTGAACACTTGCTGCAACAGATGTCAAACAGACATGTTAAATAACATTAGAGCCCGCACACTTGATTAAAATCTTTATATTGCTAATAAATCCCAGCTCCAGGGTCTTAATGAGGGTCAGAGGCATGCCTCCTCCTGCCAGCATGACATCACAGGTCAAAGGTTAAACCTCCTCTCAAAGTGATTGATATTTCTGGAGAGGAAGAAAATAAGCTGCAGCTTTTTCCCGTTATTCCAGAAGGCCCTCAACCTTTGATATGTGGAAATTGCTCCCTGCCGCTGGAACGCGGTTCCCGCGTGAACCCATGATGTCACATGATGGAGTGACCTCATCCCTGCCGGCTTCCTGTCGGCCTGATTGGCACCTGAGGCTTGCTTCCGATTGCAAAGGCACAAATTCAGCCTACCATAAAGGTGATTGATGCTGTGTGTCCACAGGTTACTGTACTCCAACATGCACACAGCCGTCCCTTTCATTCTCGATAGGGTTGGACTGGAATGGAGAACTGGATGGGATTTAACATTATTTGATCATTCTACCATAACTCTATTACTCTTACTGTTCAGAAATATCTTCTTAGGATGTTTGCAAAAGACACGTAATTGAACCCTTTCACTCCACGCACGTTGTGGAAGGCATAAACATCTGAAACATTTGAATGTATTCCAATGCTGTCTAGTAGACAAGTTACAGAGATCCAGCACTTATCTTTGTTCTCTTAAATGTCCAGTTTCTCCAGAGTTCTACAAACTCTTCAGACAGCATCATTCATCGTTGCCTCTGAAACAGGCTCACCTCTTTCTCAAGCTTCAATTACAGTACAGTGAACCGCACTGATGGATTTTCAAAAGCCCTTAAAATGTTTGTTCCCATTCCCATTTGGCGTGCTAGTTTCACCTTTTCTGTGAGATAAATATGTAAGTGTTTATTTGGCTCATTCCTCCACACAGCTTTTGAGCAACGCATTTTGTATGAGTCATACAATGAGGCCAAAATTCAAAATAAATCAGACAGTTCCGTTTTATTCCCTTGGCCTAAATGACTCTTACTCTCAGGCCAAAATGTTTTTCTACAGCCTAATGTGTGTTTTTTCAAGTTTTGGCTCAAAATATTGAGACTAGGGAAAGACCTAAGTATTCAACTTTGGTGGTCTTTTGCTTGACTAAAACAAAGGCCCACTCTGTCTACCGCCTTTGCATAGATTAATTCTACCCCAAACATCCCAACCATCTAACCATCTTCTGCTTACTTTGGGTGAGAAAGTCTGGTACAGTCACTCGTGTCACTAGTGTCAGGACAGGCAGAGAGATGCAACAGCAGCAAACATTTACCAGATGGTGGCTAGTGATCGTTATAGTTACACATGACGGCACAGTCTGCCGTACGTTAAACTCTAAACTCTGTGTCTGTTTGAATAGTGGTTTAAAATGTTACAGAAGATCAACTTGACTTCTAAAGTATAATCATTAGATTGTAAAACTATCCTCCGTTATCTATATTTTGTTGATGATAGGAATATAATATTGAGGATACAAAAATCATTTCTTATGTAAAACGCATTGTTCAAACACGGTACTCCTTTGATTTTTTTCAGATCTGTTAGACCTGACTACGTTTTCTTTCACTGAAGTCTCTACGTGACAGTGTGCTGACTGAGATGATGTATTCATGGTGTGTGAGTGAGTTTCATGGCTCCCTGAGCAGGTGGCGGTGGTGATGAGGAGCCACTACAGGGGGGTGAGGAGGTTCAGGAGGAGCTTTGAAACAGCGCTCCTGGCTGGGGCTCCATAGGTGTGTGGAAACGTCAGCACGCAGGTATGCAGTCAGGGTGGTTCCAAAAGCCTCAGGTTCTCTTCCCCTTGTTTTGTTTACTGAAGTGCGCAAGCATGACACAGGCAGTGATTAATGGTATTAGAACATTGATGAAATACCTATGCACCCTACAAGGACCAATAAGGGCTAAAGTTTGATTTGGGGTGAGCAAATCAGGATTCAACTTACTCTGACACGTGGACCTTCTAGAGAGAATGACTATGAGAGTAATGTGTTTGTAGTCAACATTTTCCAACAGTTAGGTTTTGGTCCTCAACGCAGTGTCAGCCAAGTTGTTGATAACTTCCCTGCTTGAGCTCACTCCTGAGGAGTGTGTAGTCAGAGAGTCAAACCCACAGAAGGAGAGTCCCCAGATCCTGCTCCTCTGAGAGGCTTGTTGTCGCGGACGCAGGCACTTGAGCTAAGGACATTGGAATTCAAGGCTGCGTATATCCACAAGATTTTCACTTCAGGACAGATTGATGACTTCACTGTGTCATTGCCAACATGCTCCTTAGCCTCTTAGTTTGCTTAATCCAGAGTTTTCACAAACGCTTCCTGACTACACACCATGCAGGGGCTTGACAAGGCAAACAACCTTCCCCTCAGTCTGTGTTGTGTTAGCACTTGCTGCTGGCAGGTCCCTCTCCCACTGTCCAGCCAGGTCCCGGACGCTTAAACAACCTAACAAACCTCTGAACCTACACCAAACTGGCTGAGGAGGATTATTACCACAGGGATCAGGTCAACAAATAACACAACATTCCTGCATGAACATACACAAGTTTTTTGTTGTTGTCGATCAGCATGTACTGGTAGAAAATTATCAGGGCTGCTCTATAATGACCAGAAAGACTGGGGTATGAAACTGCAGGCTCTCTCTGGTCCATATTTACTCTCTCAGCCATCGTCCTGCTTTCATGCGGGGTTTCTTGATGACTTCATGCGTGTAATCTGACCAAGCCTCCCATGTTGAAGTTATCGCCTCTAATAAAGTGGACTACATCTAAGAGGTCCTCTCACCAGCTGAGCCTCAGGGAAGACAGAACGAGCTTTGTGGTTTTATCATCTTCTTAGGCGGGCATGAAGTCACTCATACCAGCATCCTTACAGAGCGGAATAGGGAGAGGATGGCACAGAGAGAGAGGGAGAGAGAGGGAGAGAGAGGATGGCACAGAGAGAGAGGATGGCACAGAGAGAGAGGATGGCACAGAGAGAGAGGGAGAGAGAGGATGGCACAGAGAGAGAGGGAGAGAGAGGATGGCACAGAGAGAGAGGATGGCACAGAGAGAGAGGATGGCACAGAGAGAGAGGGAGAGAGAGGATGGCACAGAGAGAGGGGATGGCACAGAGAGAGAGGATGGCACAGAGAGAGAGGATGGCACAGAGAGAGAGGATGGCACAGAGAGAGAGGATGGCACAGAGAGAGAGGGAGAGAGAGGATGGCACAGAGAGAGGGGATGGCACAGAGAGAGAGGGAGAGAGAGGATGGCACAGAGAGAGAGGATGGCACAGAGAGAGGGGATGGCACAGAGAGAGAGGGAGAGCCCTTCCTTGCGAACCCCCACCCCTGACTCCAACCACGTCTCTGCTGAGAACTGTGGCCAGTGGACTAATTGTGTAGAGGGGAGGGCAGACATTATCACCTGGGGTGAGAGGGGGTAGTTGTAGGGTGGCATAGAGGAATGGAGGGGCTGTGTGACCCCATGCCTCCATACATTATTATGACATTGTCTTATAAACAATGCCAAAAATATATTATAGACTGAAATGTACTATAATGTTAATAATATATATGGAGTCAGATGGCTGAGCGATTAGGGAATCAAGCTATTAATCAGAAGGTTGCTGATTTCCAGCCGTGACGTTGTGTCCTTGGGCAAGGCACTTCACCCTACTTGCCTCAATGTCCCTGTACTTATTGTAAGTTGCTCTTGATAAGAGCGTATTCTAAATGGCTAAATGTAAATGTGATGTAATATATTTGAGCATGGGGAGATTGGGGTATCCAGTATTATTTGGATCCACCTGACTGGGAGAGCTGCAGTGGCCTAATCTAACAAGCCTGCCTGAGGTGGACACCTGGTTCTGATCTAACGTGACAAGAGCTTCCCAGAGCAAACAACAGACACTTTTCTCAAAATATTTACATACTACCTACTAAAGAAAGATGTCTTCCTTTTACTAACAAAAATAAATGTTACCTAGTGGAATGCAAATGTGGTGATTTGCCAAAATCTCCAGAGTACATGTTTCTATAGCCTGGTCCAGAGCAAGAGCCAGACTAGGTGGTGCTGCCTAACCTGGTCCAGAGCCTGGTCCAGAGCCAGACTAGGTGGTGCTGCCTAGCCTGGTCCAGAGCCAGAGCCAGACTAGGTGGTGCTGCCTAGCCTGGTCCAGAGCCAGAGCCAGACTAGGTGGTGCTGCCTAACCTGGTCCAGAGCCAGAGCAAGACTAGGTGGTGCTGCCTAGCCTGGTCCAGAGCCAGAGCAAGACTAGGTGGTGCCACCCTGCAAACGAGACAAACATGTTTGAGCTCTACAGTCTACTGGTGCACACAGAGCAGGTATCACTCCAGCAGTTTCCTTGACACTTAACCCCGGAAGTGAGGAGAGTTTTACAGGCAGCCAAGCCCCCTAGAGCCAGAGCCAAGGCAGGCAGCCAAGCCCCATGGGCTCCCCCCTCCCCCCTGAACACCACCCAGCCTGCACAGAATTTATCTCTAATTTCAAGCTGAAACACATTAAAATTCTTCCTTAGATGACTTCACCATGAAACCAGAGCTCTTTTAAAAGCATCATTAACCAGCCAACACGGCTCTGCCATGTGGTGTCCTACTGGGTGACTGATCTCCGGTAGCTCTCCTGCCATGTGGTGTCCTACTGGGTGACTGATCTCCGGTAGCTCTCCCGCTACTGAATCTCAACTGTAGGCTAGCCTAAATACTCAGGGTTAGTATAAACTTTACCCTATCATTGTCGGCTGTTTGTGAAACTACGTCATTTGGTGTTAGATTCATAGCATGGTGGATTACGTCAATTGTGAGTAATAAGCAGAGATGGGAAGTAACAAAGTATAAATACTTCATTACTGTATAGTAGATTTTTCTGGTATCAGTAGGCCTACTTTACTTCACAATTTATATATTAATTAATTCTTTACCTTCACTCCTGAAATTTTTATATTTGTAAATTTTAAATTTTAATATTTGTACTTTCTACTTCTTACATTTTAAATGTAATGCCTTTTTGCCAGTACAAAGCCGGTAGGCTGAATTTGGGACAGGCCTAATCGTGTCCCCCCTCTTCACCTGGGGAGATGGGGGCAACCGGAGGCTACATCATGTTTTTTTTCTTATTTAGTTTTTCCTTGAGGAAGAAGTAATCTCGTGTTGGGTAGGTCTTGACAAAATTTGACTAAAGCTTGGTTGGTAAGTTTATTTAGTTTGCTTGTTTGTCACTGGGATTTAAAAAATATATTTTGTTTCTTCACCGTGAGCAGATAAAGCAAAGTTTTGTGTTTGTTCGGGTGAATTGGGTTGTCCACAAACAATAAACTATTACGAGGGCGGAGGGGGAGGGGGGGGGAATCAAATAATTCATGTGAACACTGCTGATACAGCTCTGCACCTAACCTACCTAGCTAACCTAGCTATACCGGAACACCGCTAGCTAGCTAACCTATACCGGAACACACCCAGCTATTGAAATAAAAATATATATAGGCCTACATATGCATAGGATTGGCGACGGCTACGCTCTAATCCTCAACATCCCTCATTAATTTCTATTGGCCATATTTCGCCGCTAAATATATAATAGCTTTAAATAGTCTCCAACGACTTAGTCTGAGCAATTTTTTTGTGCTCCACTGCCACTGACTATCATTTAATGGAGTAGCCTAGTCTAGAACAAACTTTTGGACTTTTTGAGCTAAAAGTACAAGCAATCAGCCGGAAGTCTAACTCTAAGTGACAGCGCAGAAGAAACCTCTTCGGATCGTACTTAAAAATATTTTTTACTCAACAAAATCCTGGGTGAGGTCCTTACATCTCTGTGGGCGTTTCTGGGTTCAGCTGTGCTTCCTGCTGCTGGATGAGAGATGTAGATGTTCTTTGTTTGGTAATGCTTTCACCAGGGCAAGATCCCTTCTCTCCCAGCACATATTTTCTCTGCTGTCACCCAGACTCAAAAGCCCTCATTCCCCCCATCCTACCCCCTCACCCCTTCACCCCCTCTCACCCCTACACACACCTTGCCACTCCAGTCAGTCAGGCAAGCATGTGCTCCAGCCATCTCCAGCAGTGGCTTGTGTGCCAGCAGCGTGGAGTGAGAACCAGGGAGGGTCAGGGTGGGGCTGGAGGGGGGTCATTCCATTCATGACTACAGGTTTGCCCCCCGCAGTTGTCAAGCCAGCAGTGTGTTGGGTTTAAGGAGACAAGTGAAAGGGGTTCCCTGTTCCACTCAGTCACAGCCTCCATAGCAGCTGTTCCTGGGCTGGAACCTCACAGCTGAGGATACATGAGCCGGCAGAGAAGAGGACGGCAGACTGGTCTTCTGGAGGACAGGACACCCCACACTTCTCCAGCACACTGCAGCTTCCTCACCTCCACGGGCGCTGAGTCATTACTGGAGACATCATCAACATCATCTCTGTGGAGGCAACCAGAAAGGAGATGCAATTTCATTCATTTCTTTCTTTTTTATTATATATCTTTTAATAGTTACGTCAAGTTTCAGTTTTTGAGCTGAGTTTTGTGAGCTGGGATTTCTTGTTTTGGTTGAAGGCAGAGGTAAGATGTGTGAGGTGTGGGAGTACTGCTGTGTGTGTTTCAAGTTAAGAGCATGACCTCATGGAGAAGCTGTGATTGAAGGGGTCAGAGAGAGGATGCTCTCTAACTCCATTACTCCTCTCATATCTCTGCTGCTCTGCTTCAGAGAGGAAGTTTTGACAGCCAGACTTTACAGCCTTCTCTCATGTCCTCCAAATGCACAGAGAGAGATAGACAGTGTTACTGTGTGTGTGTGACAGAGAGAGAGAGAAATAGAGAGAGGGGTGGTGACTTCATCCCCTCTTCCCCTCCCTTCTCTAATGCTGCTTTTCTCTTTTTTCTAGATTTCTTTTCTCTCCTGTGCAGCGTAGCCAGGCACCATGCCAGTGTTCCTGCTGCTCCGCTCCCTGGTTATCAGGCTCGTCAGCAGCAGACTAGCAGGCTCTCTGGCTAGCTTCCTGCGGAGGACCCTCTCTACGGGTGCGGCCCACCTTGGCACGGCCCTCCGTCACATCTGGGACCGCGTCCGATCCCAGGAGTCCAAGGAAGCTGTCCTGTCCTGTGTGCTGTGCATTCTCAACATGCACAAGAAGGTGGACAACTGAGCCCTCCCTCCTTGTCTGAGCAGGAGGGAGAGACAGAGAGAGACAGAGGGAGAGAGAGGGAGAGAGAGGGAGGGAGGGAGGGAGGAAGAGAGAGAACAAGGGGAGGTTTCAGACTTTTATTATTGCTCATTTGGACCGAAGCGTTTTTAATACCAGCCATGTCGGAGAGTATTGTGAGGAAGGTCCAGTCCTTCACTATTGGGACCAGGATGTCAGTCCCTGCGGTGCCAAAATGCACAGGTTTCACACAGGGCTACCTGCAGAGCCAAACTTTGGATAACTGCTCACGCCAACACAACCTGAACGAGCGCGTGACCCTCTACCTCAGCCGCTCCCAGGTGCATGCGGGCGCCTCGCTGCTCCCGCTGCCACGGAGGGCTTCCCCAGCCAGGCGGCAGGAGGACATGGCAGCCCAGGACCACCTCAACAGAAATGCTGTTTCTCCAAACACTGTCTCCAGATCCATCCGGAAGATCACCATCTCTGGGAGCAAGGAGGACAGAGCGAGCAAAGCCGCTTTGGGACATCATCAACCCGCCATCATGGCATCTCCCACAACGGAAAACATAAACAACAATAATAACACCCAGCTGCCCAGGATAGTGGGGGTGAGCTGTGAAAATAAACCCAGTTCTCAATTTAAGGTAAGCACCCTTTTAACTCTTATAAATGCTACATTTTGGGGGGGTTCAAAAGTATTTAATAAACTAATCAGAGATTAGACATTAAACATGTTTTTTCATTTTTTATTTAGCGGTTTTTCATAATGCCATATAGACGTAAATGTTTAATTACCGCCTTTCTTACGCTCAAATACTGGTAGTAATTAAGGCTGCAATCAAATAGACAATGGGAACAGCAAATGAAAACGGTAGCCAACAACTGTGGGATGTATATCTTTAGATAGCCTATGAAAACAGTTTCGAGAAGGACCGCTACACTCGGAGCTAGTTTGACCGCTGCTGAGTTTGTCATGACGCCCACGTGCGAGCACTAATTTGGTTAACTACTTTAAGATTTGATTCCTCATTCGTTAATTTATATCTCTAACCTCATTGAGTTGTCTGTAGAGTAGTGAGTAATCAGATTGGTCTCATCATTGCCTCCTTTAGTCGTAAAATTTTGACGCTCAAGTCTAAGGGTCCTCAGGCATGTTTTTGAAAACTTTGCCCAGAAGTGTCAACGAATGAATGGAATAGTTATTGCAAAACATTGATAATACACGAAACGTCAAGTTTCTTTTTGTTCGTCTGTTTACTTGTTACTTCTGTGGATAATTTCTTTTTTACATGCTTTTGAATAATATAAACTAAACATTAATGTATAAAACGAATACACTTCACGAATTGAAAAATCGCTCTCCAAACCAAGCACTCATCTTTGTGTTTCATATGCGAAGTTATTTGTCCTCATGAATGAAAGGGAATTCAGCTCGACAAAATTTTAATTTAGCAATGTTCATATTACTAACCGCGATGAGATCATCGTTTCACTCCTTTCAAGCAACACAAAGCCACATTTGATGTGCGCATGACACGGCTCTCTCGTGCCGTAGGCTGCCCTCATGACTTCATCATCGTTCATTTAGTTACAAGTTATTATGTTTGGAGCTTGTTATTACGTTGTGTGATTAGGCTCTTCCTGGAGAGCCGGTTATGGTAAGTGGCAATTTGAGAACGTTTTTAATTATATCAATATGAATAGATCCTTTGATATCATTTAAAATGTAATATATGATTATGTTACTAAGACGTTTTAGTAATCTTTTATAAGTGATGCATAGGAGGAAAATATCGAAATAACTTTTGTACATGTTTGTGTTGTCTGCAGGTTTTGCTCAGGAAGACCAGATGTGATGAGGAGCAGGCCAGCCCAGGACCAGGGCACACAGAGGAAACTGTCCAACAAGTAAGAAATGAAGTGCCATTTAACATTCTCTCTTTCTCAAACTAGCAAATAACATTTTGTTTTGACTCTGGTAGTGGTGAGTGCTTGGTCTGTGCCAGCTGCACATGATAATAGGTCTCATGGAATTTAGGAAGTGATGTCATGGCCATGGTTGCCAAGCCTGAAGGACTTATTATTTTAAGCTTTGAGAGTTATACAGGAGGAAAAAGCTAGTGGTGAAATCTTTATTGAGTTGTGGGGTGAACGTAGTTCAAAGCCCATAAAGAGGGCACGTCTTGTTATCGCACATCTGCGGTTAGACCACCTGTGTGTGACAGTACTTTAAAAGGCAGAATATGATTATGTACAGAATGGTACTGAGGAACGAGAGTGAACCGGTCTCTGTAACTTGTGCTGTCCTGAGCCCAAGTCTTGAGTCATCACTGTGCTGAGCTGCTACAGAGCAGGCTGGGTTTCTCCCCGCGTGGAAAACATGAGGTCAGGTGAGCCATGCAGGAAGAGGCCTGGTCCAGTCCCTGACCAGGTGAGCCATGCAGGAAGAGGCCTGGTCCAGTCCCTGACCAGGTGAGCCATGCAGGAAGGCCTGGTCCGGTCCCTGACCAGGTGAGCCATGCAGGAAGGCCTGGTCCAGTACCTGACCAGGTGAGCCATGCAGGAAGGCCTGGTCCAGTACCTGACCAGGTGAATCATGCAGGAAGGCCTGGTCCAGTACCTGACCAGGTGAGCCATGCAGGAAGGCCTGGTCCAGTACCTGACCAGGTGAATCATGCAGGAAGGCCTGGTCCGGTCCCTGACCAGGTGAGCCATGCAGGAAGGCCTGGTCCAGTACCTGACCAGGTGAATCATGCAGGAAGGCCTGGTCCAGTACCTGACCAGGTGAATCATGCAGGAAGGCCTGGTCCAGTCCCTGACCAGGTGAATCATGCAGGAAGGCCTGGTCCAGTCCCTGACCAGGTGACGCCACATGGAGGCCGTGCTGTGCCTACTTCCTCTCCTTACACAGCCACTGGAAACAGTCCTCTTGTTTCTTATCGTGTTGCCCTTGTTCATAACACAGGCATGTGTCCAAAAACAGACAGCATCAGAACATTTAGCAGGTTCTTCACTAGCTCATAAAAAAAACATGTATTTTTAATTTGTTAGTTATATGTTTACATATTTCTCTCCAAGGGCGACAGAATTCCTCTGTATGGGCGACAGAAACCCTACTTCATCTGAGGTCTAGTCCGTTCCTTTTCCTACTATTTGCCCAGATGTTTCCTGGACGGAGTGCGGCAGGGGCATTAGTCCACAGAGGAAGTAGTGCCCATCCCCTGTGTGTCAGCCTGTGCTGTGTGTGTGTGCGTGTGTGTGTAGTGTTGTGTGCGTGTGTGTGTGCGTGTGTGTGTTGTGCTGTGTGTGTGTGTCAGCGTGTGTAGTGCTGACAGGAGGAGTCTGTTCAGAGGGACCCGCGGGCTCGTCTGACACATGTTTGCACTGTCTCACCAGATCATTTAAAAGGCATAATTAACGGTTTAAATGGATAGTTTAACATTCTCTCTCCGTGAGGTGATTACAGTCCTGGGTTTGGGCTCCTCCCTAATCCCTGATGTCTCTTCTGGCTCCAGTCAGGGACAGAGGAGAATGTGGCACCAGCAGACTGTTGATGCTATGACAGAAGGTTTACTGAACTCACTCTCCCTTTGACTAAGAGACGCTGCTATTGGCTGAAAGATAATTGAGTTTCCGGTGTGTAACATACCGTCTCCCCTGCAGACAGTAGAGCCTGGAGCTTGCTCACCTCAAGAAGACCAGCTGAGGAGAGAGAGTCCATCGTCCACGCTCAGAGAAGGCGCGACAGTCGCTGACTCCCAGAGCAACTGTTTCATCCATCGCACCTCCCTGTTCAGCAGAGAGGTCCTGCAGGTATACACTGGTCCTGAGAACCGCTATACCCTTGTCATGTAGATAAGATTCAGTAGAGCTTCTAAGAGTGGAAGCTCCAGTGTTTTCTGTGGCCCAGTATGTCTGATGTTTCTATGTCTGATGTTTCTATGAGTTTGACATGGTGGCGACAGGAAGGGTGGGTTTGGCAGATTAAATCACAGTGGCCTTTTCCTATCCTATGAGAGAAGAACAAAATATGCGGTGATACTGATTTGGCCTTGACGGAGGGGAGGGGTCTGCCACAAGAGAAGCAATTATTTGGGGATGAGATCATTGTTTGGCTCCTTGTCTTCACGCGTGTGGCTCAGGGAGACCAGGAGAGACCAGCAGCACCAGCAGCGGCAGAGATATCTCCTCTCCCAGCCTCAGCTCTGACAGTCAGGGATATAGCTCAGCAAGGTCTGCCTGGGGACTCAGTCCTCAGTCATTAGTCCCCTGTTTACCCACCAGGTGCTGTGTCCTTAGAATAAGGGGAAATTAACATGCAAAAGAACATAAGGATACAAGCGTTTATTATTATTATGAACTGCTCCATGACACATGATTATTATTAACAAGCTGCTCAGTCGTTAGTTTTATAGAGAGCCCGACATGCTAGATGATCTGTTGTTTTAGGAGGAATTTATTTAGGGTATATAAGGACTGTAAGGATTTATTTTGTATACACTTCAAACTACTGATGCCTTTTTAACTGGGGTCTGACTCTCTTTACAGAGATTTGGTTGGCTGAAAATGTGTTATTACAGCATTACACTGATGTGGAAGTAAGCTTTCCAGTGAGAGACTTTTAAACCCCTCTGAGTGTTCAGAGTAAAGAGAGCAGAGGATGTCATCACATCCAGAAACATGGCTCTGTGTGTGCTGCTCTGGGAAACATCTCACCACAGCTCTCTCGCATGACGGAAGATGGAATCTCTTCTGGAATAGAGGATTATTTAGCTGTTGCTCTGATACATGAGTCCTGGGAGACGTTAACACAGTACAGCACTGCATGGGGGTACAGATAAACAGAGACAGTCTAGTTAAACGTGGGGGTACAGATAAACAGAGACAGTCTAGTTAAACGTGAGGGTAAGAGACAAACAGAGACAGTCTAGTTTAACTTGGACGTCAAGTACACACCGTGCTCACCAGACTTCCCTTTCCATGTGAGGCTCAGGCTGTGGCTGGACATATCTGGACATAAACAGACCATTGTTTTTGAGAGAACAGGAAGAAACAAAGGCATAATCCACTTCCTGTATGAGGTCATGATTTGAGGCCAGTAATAGCATGCGAGGTGATGTGAGGAGATAGGAACAGGCCTGTCTAGTCAAGTTCTCTTCCCTCGGTTCTTATATCTCCATTGCCCCAGGACGCTCTTAAAACGTAATTACTTTGATCTCTGAGAATAGGTGACATCATCCTTTGATTTCATGCAAAGATGGATCGTGTTTCTGGATTCAAAAGATGAGTTGAAGTAGATCCCAGATGGCTTACAAACTCCAACCTCACTGCACTTCTGGGGTTAGGAAGCATGTGCATCTCATCATCTCAGAAGCCAGTTCAGGAAACACACAAAGAACACCACGCACTCAGAGCCCTCTCCCCTTCAGATTAATACTCACACACACACACACACACACACACACACACACACACACAGATCCACACACACAGATCCACACTACATACTTCTACTTCAGTTCTTTGTATTTTTCAGATCAGTGTTGGATGTTGGATTTGGTCCATTAACTCAAATGATGTATTTATCGACCATATTGTTGACGTGGGTGGGCTTGAGACAGACAACCATACACTGTGCTGGCAACAAGTCCAGGGCTGAGCCACCTCAGGATGAAGGAGCTCTCACTAGGAGGTTCGGAGGTCACCATCTGTGGGAAGCACTGCCCTGACTCGGGCTAACCCTAACCTGTCGAGTGTAGGTGTGCTGCTAGATACAAACACAGGGACACCCCCACTAGTAGGCGTAATGTTTTTATTCAGCGGTTAATTATCTTACTAACACAAACACACTGTTAGCTAATGCTCTGGTCTCTGGTCTCCCTCTGTCTGGCAGGCAGAAGCTTGGTTTAGAGCGAAGCTGCAGGACCTGAAAGATGGGGAGAAGCAGCACTGCCCCCTACAGGACAGGAAGGAGGTGCAGCACTGCCCCCTACAGGACAGGAAGGAGGCGCTCCACAGGGACCTCAGGGACTTTGAGAACACCCACATCCAACTCACCCAGGTAACCGTACGAACCAAATGGGTTCCAAAAGGTGACGAGTCTCCGTGTAATCCTGGACTCAGATTTGAATTTCAACTCTCACATAAATAAAGTGACCAAAACAGCTTTCTTTCACCTGAGGAATATAACAAAGGTACAACCATTCATAAACCAAAATGATGCAGAGAAGTTAATTCATGCACTTATATCCAGCCGGCTGGACTACTGTAACGCACTTTTCACTGGTCTTCCCAAGAAAACCACTGAAAGACTACAGCTCATTCAAAATTCTGCAGCTAGATTATTAACCAAAACTAAAAGGAGAGAACACATTAGTCCTAGCTACTTTACACTGGCTCCCTGTCACTTTCAGAATTGACTTTAAGGTCCTTTTCCTCACATACAAAGCTCTACACGGGCAAGGACCTAGCTACATTGCTAACTCCCTTTTAAACTACACACCAGGTCGAACACTGCGATCATCAAATGCAGGCCTATTAGAGGTCACCAGAAGCAGTCATAAGAAGATTGGTCATTCGGCCTTTGCTAATTACGCCCCAAAACTATGGAACAAATTACCCATAAATATTAGGGAAGCAAATACGCTAGACATTTTTTAAAGACAGCTTAAAACCTACCTTTTTACCGAAGCATTTAAGTAATTTTATCTCAGAAGGGTTTTACTACTTTTATTAGTTATATTATTGTTGCTATTTTAATTATGACTTTTATCACTTGTATTATTGTTTTTATTGATTTTATGTAAAGCACCTTGAGCTACAATTCTTGTATGAAATGTGCTATATAAATAAAGTCTTACTTACTTACTTACTTCCAAATAGCTTCAGCTAGCCTGTTTGCCTACCTAAACTCAGTTAGTATGTTCTGTTCCATGTTCTGTGTCTGCTGTGTAAATGTCGATGCTGCTCAAGCCTGGTCCTCTGTCTACCAGACAGGACAGCAGCTCACCTGCCAGCTGAACCCCTCTGCAGACCACATCAGGAAGCAACTCAGCCAGCTCAAGGACCAATGGCAGACCTTGAAACAAACAGCAGACAGTCAGTCCAGGGCAGTGGGCGGAGCCCGGAACCTGCAGGAGTTCAACAAGAAAGTGGACAAGCTGGAGGCCTGGATAAAAGAAAAGGTGTGAACTGTGTGAAACGTTTCTGTCTCTCTCCTTCCTGCTCTGTCTCGTCTCGTCTCCTCTCCCTCCTCTCCATCTGTCCTCTGGCTCTCCATCCATCTTCCTGTGGTCCCACAGGTCTCTGGTGTTTAGCAGTTCTGCTAAGCAGAGCGTGTTTTACCTTCTCCTACGCTCATGGCTGTGAAACACTGGCCCCTCAAAATCTAAACAACCCCCACCTCAGGGTCCATCGTCTGGGTTTATACAGACTCAGGGGGATATACACTAGCTCATGTTGCCAGTGGGTATGAAAGCACAGATAGTAACGGGAAGCTTATTTACAGTAGCACTTCATATCCACCCCTGTGGAAAACACAACCTTTCTTATTTATTTTGTGTGGAGCAGCAGTAGCGATTCTGTAAGTGAAGGAAGGTTTAGTGTGTGAAGCCTCTGTAGTGTGTAAAGAGCTGAGATGTTCCTGTATCTCAGCAGGAGGAGTCGTCCCTGGTGAACCTGCTCAGAGGGAACATGGACAAGATGCAGCTGACCAGGAGAGTCCTGGACTTGAAGCAGGTGAGCATCGTCAGGGGAGAGAGAGGGAAACACCATCATCTGTCTGTTCTCTACCTAGCAGTACAGCATCACAGAACATTAAAGTACATTATCACATTACATTACCACTGTACATTACCACACTACATAACACAGTACAGCATCACAGAACATTAAAGTACATTATCACACTACATTACCACAGTACATGACCACAGTAAAGCATCACACAACATTACAGTACATTACCACAGTACATTACATTTACATGTATTCATTTAGCAGACGCTTTTATCCAAAGCGACTTCCAAGAAAGAGCTTTACAAAAATGCATAGGTCAATGATCATAAACAACGAGATAGCCCCAAAAACATTGTGGGTAGCCAAAACATGAAGCATACACTGTGAAAAGCAAATGAGTGCTAATGGGAAGAAACATTACCACACTACATTACCACAATACAGCATCACAGAACATTACCACACTACATTACCACACTACAGTACCACACTACAGTACCACACTACAGTACCACACTACATTACCACAGTACAGCACCACACTACAGTACAGTACAGTACAGTACAGTACCATACTACAGCACCCCTTAGGGCAGCAGCAGTCATACAGAGGATCTCTGGTGTGGTCCTGCAGGATGAGCAGCTTTACAGGAGCCTGCATGAGGAGGTCAACCACCTGGCCCTGCAGCTGGAGAAGCAGGGGAAGGCCGAGGGCAGGAACATCTCCGCCAGGAAGAAACACCTCAACAAGATGTATGGGCTGACCTCTGACCCCTAGATCACTTCTAGATCACAAGATACCTCAAAAGACAGTGTTGGAGCTTGAACTTGTATCGTGTTTACAGGTGGCTGAAGATCCAGTCTAATCTGAAGGACTTTCATGAGCACCTCCAGCTGGCTCTGGAAGTCTCCTCTTCTACCAGCAAGCAGACAACATCCTGTTTGCCATCAACAACATGGTAAGTTGACAGAATGTGATCTATTGTTCGTAAGTACTGTAAGTTGTGATATATGGCTCTAAACATCCTCATCACTCTCTCCTCTGCTTGGTTCTTCTGTTTAGAGGAAAAGCACTTCCAAAGCCCAGGAGAGTCATGGGGACAGAGAGGTCCGTGAGATAGCCAGCCACATCATGGTGAGCAACACGTTCTGCTCCTGGATGTTATCGTACGAAGCTCCTCTGCTCCGGGGTTTCTCTCCTCCTTCATGTGTTTGACCTTTGACCTTCTCCGAATGCAGATGCTGGATGTGAGCGCTTCTCAACTGTCCAACCTGCATCCTGCCCTGGTGGCTCATGTGGCTCACAGGCAGACAGAGGTGAAGGAGAGCTGGGCACTCCTCCAGAAGGCTATTAGGTACACACCCAGAAAATAACATTGGCTATGTTTAGTATAAACAAGTAAACATTGGTATGGTCGGTTAGCGGTTATACAGTTCATTCTGAGCTTCCCTCCAGTGTTGTACGCTTCTCAATACAACAGCACTGGAGTCTCCAGGTAGACCCGCTCCAAACAATAATGAGTTGTGTTTAAAGAGCATAGGTGGATTCTTTCCACCTTGATTAGCTTGTTTGGTTTGGGATTTATTCAGTGATCATAAATAAAGTACTGCAAGTTCCTGTTAAAGACAAGGATGTACCTGTGCTAAACGGCACATACTTTTACACTCCTCTTAGAACCTTCATCTTTAAAGTGCGTCCATGAGAGCAGGCTTCTAGTGAGTCAAGCAGGCTTGTTTAGCAATCAAACCCCTTCCTCTTCAGATCTGGCCATGGGCTCACACCATCTGCTCAAGTTAAGCTGAAACATGTTTACAAAAATATTTAGCAGAATGTATTCCCTGAGCTAACTATTAGTGAGTTTACAAACATCCAGACATTTACTGCATGGCAAATTTTCTTTGGTAAGATATTATATACTTGGCTGATTTTGGACGTTGGCTTAGCTGGGATTGGAACTTGTACTGTTTAGACATTTAAAAATGGACATATGTTGAGGAAATTGTAGATGACATCTGCATTATTTGGTGTTCCACTCTAAATGGTTAATGTTCAGTATGAAGAATGGAACATTTAACATTTAGCCAACTGAAATAATGTCCTACATTTCAACAAGCTTTCACACAAGGTTATGTTACCCCCCAAAAGGTTTTGGTTCGACCTGGAGAACTACTGAAAGGTTCCTGGTTTTTCACCAGATTACTTCCAAGCATCAAAAATCTCAGTAATAAAACCCTTTAATCTTCCAGTGATGTTAACAGTACGCTTTCCCCTTTTACCACAAACATCGAATCATGTTTTGCACGAACATAAATAAAACTTGATGGATTTAGGTCTCCAGCCTGCAGTTTCCCAAACATTTCTCACGGCCTCAGCCTCATGTCTGTGGTCTATCTTTAGATCCCACATCTTACATCATGCTCCTTCTCTTATCTCTGGCTTTTCATGGACATTTTGGCTCCACACTGTCAGAATATTTGGGTCCTTTAATGAGGTTCTATGCTGTGCCTTGAGGGCAGTGAGTCTGGAGCTGATGACAGGGTTAGCTCACCATGCTGCTCTCTCCACAGGAGCTCAACATTCACCAGGGAACACTCCGACCCCACAACCCCAACCAGAGAACTGCAGTGCACCCTGGGAATTGAGGCGCACAGAATCCTGGGAAAAGAGGTGAAAGAGGAGCAGAATCGTCTGACAGGCTCTGTGGTGAGTGTCTTGGTATTCAGCTTTAACCAGACTAACCACAGCTTTCTTCAGGGAGAACCAGCCTCCTAGCAGAGAGATATCAGCTGGTCTCTCTTCTGCCTTCACCTTACAGACGACAGCCTGACAAACAGTATCCTGTGGCTCTGAGGATCGTGACGCAATTGTCCCTATTCTTTGGACAGACCTGACTGACTGTTTACCCAGGTTGTCCAAATACCCATGTGTTAGGGAGCAGGACAGGATCCAGAGTACTTGAGGTCTGTTTAGGCTCAGTTTTATTACACTCTTCACTATCTCCCAACAACATCAGGGCTGTCTGCGCTGGAAATCTTACACAACACATACGGAGATCGTTCAGAGATGTACTCTGGCGCAAGAAATTCATACTTTTCCATGAAAAAAGTAATGTTGTGATGGGCAGCGTAGGTGCAGGGAGGGCCGGGGAACATGGGCCTCTTCCTCAACCACAGAATGTTAATAGTTTTCATATCCTTTGACATTACGGTTAGAAAAACATCTGTGGGCTTTTAACCGCCGTAACATAAGTACACACTCATTGGATGAATGCAGTATTAATAGACACTAGTTCATCAGCATGTAGTGCTGAGAGGGTGTGGATTCTCTCAGCTCAACAGTCTTCATCCTGTAGTCCGACACACACATCACAGTCTGGAGCCCCCAGGACCATCAGAACCTACAGCAAACACTGTTTACTGTCTTTTGGTATATGGGGTTTTGGTCAATTGAACTTGACCAGAGAGTGTGCAATAATACAGTCATTATGTTTATATTTAGTCATTTATGTTTGTGCAGGCTCAGAAACTGAATGCACAGTGTGAGTGTTCAGCCTCTGCCTCTGGAGGAGAAGGTAGTCTCTACTCCTGCTGACCCCATCCTGGCACCTGTCTCTCCTCTCCTCCCTGTCTGATCTCTCCCTAGGCAGGCAGGCAGGCAGGCACGCAGGCAGAAATAACCTGGATCCAGGTGTGTCTCGCCTCTTGCAGGCCTCCTGGCTCTGTGATGCTGTACTGCTAGCTAGTGAACAGACAGGCTCTGTGCTGGCATGACATTTTGCCCTCCTCCTCTCCTCTCCTCCTCACCTCCTCCTCCTCTCCTCGCCCCCTCCTCCTTTCTTCTCCTCCTCGCCCCCTCCTCCTCTTCTCCTCACCCCCTCCTCCTCGCCTCCTCCTCCTCACCCCCTCCTCCTCCTCCTCCTCTTCCTCGCCTCCTCCTCCTCACCCCCTCCTCCTCTCCGCCTCCTCCCCTCCACCTCCTCACCCCCTCCTCCTCTCCTCTCCTCCTCACCCCCTCCTCCTCTCCTCCTTGCCGCCTCCTCCTCACCGCCTCCTTTTCTCCTCCTCCTCCCCTCCTCCTCCTCACCCCCTCCTCCTCTCCTCCTCGCCGCCTCCTCCTCACCGCCTCCTCCTCCCCTCCTCCTCCTCACCCCCTCCTCCTGCCCTCCTCCTCCTCACCCCCTCCTCTTCTCCTCCTCCTTCTCACCCCCTCCTCCTCTCCTCCTCCTCCTCACCCCCTCCTCCTCTCCTCCTCCTCCTCCTCCTCACCTCCTCCTCACCCCCTCCTCTTCTCCTCCTCCTTCTCACCCCCTCCTCCTCTCCTCCTCCTCACCCCCTCCTCCTCTCCTCCTCCTCCTCCTCACCTCCTCCTCCTCCTCACCCCCTCACAACAGTGGCTGTTTGTGTGGCTGCCAGGGTTATCTAGGTGCTGTATCTGTGGGAGCCTGGCTCATTACTCTTCCTGGAAGGTTTAATAGGAAGTCCTCAGCAGCACCTCAGCTCTGAAGGCCTGCGTGCCAGCTCCACCCACTAGTCAGCCTGCCGGCTGTTTCTCTCCCGGTTTCACAACACGTTGGTCCCACTCCGGGGAGCGCAGGTTGTTGAGGATTGGATGGACCGGACACAGCTGCCTGCCTGGGTCTTTAGGATGGATAATTACACATTCACACACGCACATTCAGAACACACACTGACTCAATTGGTCTCCTTAATCCGCTCGTCTTCTGTGCTATTCTATGTGTCGACAGTACGAGTTCATATTTACAGGGATGCATGTTGGTGCGTGATCATGATAGCTTTGGGTTACTGTCAGCAGCAAGTGTGGCCTCTTGTCTGGTCGCTTGACAAATGAAAATGAAAGATGAACAAATGGACAGTGCCAATGCCTGTGTCTAACAGCACCCAGCTGCTGAGGGTCAGACCAGATGAGCAGGGCACCCTCGTGGATATCCCAGACACACAGGAGGGGAGAGAGAGAGGGAGAGAGAGGGGGGAGCGAGGGAGAGAGAGGGAGAGAGAGGGTAGAGAGGGGAGAGAGAGGGAGAGAGAGAGGGAGAGGGAGAGAGGGAGAGAGAGGGTAGAGAGAGGGAGAGAGGGAAGAGAGGGAAGAGAGGGGAGAGAGGGAAGAGAGGGAGAGGGAGAGAGGGAGAGAGAGGGGGAGAGAGGGAGAGAGAGGGTAGAGAGGGGAGAGAGGAAAGAAAGGCAAGGAGTCAGCAGGAGAGGAGAGCAGCAGACTATAGGAGAGTGAGGATGATTGTTAAAGAACATCAGAGGCCCACATCAGAGACATCTGCTTCCCCTGGTGAGAATGATCATGTGACATGAATCTCCTCATGAGGGGGGGGGCAGCTGGAGTTGTTTACAGTGGAGAGCGCTGGGGGATGACGGACGGAAGCACATTCTGGAGAGGAGACGTCAGCCAGGGTTATCCAGACTGTCAGCCACATCAGCCTGGTTGTTATGTTAACACTTTGAATACAGAAATACACCCATAACGGTATGTGCCTCAGTGTAGTTCAGTCTGGCCTGCACACTGACTGGCATGTTTGTAAATGATGTTGGACTTTACGGAAGTTACGGCCTCTCCTTCAAGAGCCGTGGAGACGCGTTCCCGTGGAGACGCGTTCCCGTGGAGACGCGTTCCCGTGGAGACGCGTTCCCGTGGAGACGCGTTCCCGTGGAGACGCGTTCCCGTGGAGACGCGTTCCCGTGGAGACGCGTTCCCGTGGAGACACGTTCCCGTGGAGACTCGTTCCCATGGAGACGTGTTCCCGTGCTGTGTGAGGCTGTGCAGCCCTGGAGCTGTTCGTGTGCTGTGTGTGTCTGGGGCTGTGCTGTGTGTCTAGGGCTGTGCTGTGTGGTCCTTGGTCTCTGCAGCTGATGGGAGGGCGACTCCAGACCCTCAGCCTCTCCTTGGCTTGACATCCCATCCAGGACTAATCCAAACACCAGACCAGCTCTCTCACTGTTCAGACCTGAGCCCTCGGCTGCCAGGGCCTTTAGCCAACCCCGCCCCTACCTGACTGCTTGTTAAACAGTCTCACTGCCAGCTGACAAATCTTAATATATTCTTGACAAAGTCCATAGCAGTGGCCCCTTCCCTGAGTCCCCTCCAGAGAGAAGCAGGGTTGGTGCTGCTGGGATGTGGATGTGAAGCTGAAAAAACAAGAGTTGCAGTTTAATGGGATGGCTGAAAGAGGGGGCTGAGGGTGGAGCTGAGGGTGGAGCTGAGGGTGGAGCTGAGGGTGGTGTTGAGGGTGGTGCAGATGAAGCTGTAGTCGCTCCTCTTAGTCATCAGAGGGGTGAAGCACATGTTGATGTTGAGATGAGTAATGAGTTTGTAATGTGTTCTCCCAGCTCTGTGAAGTCTGCTTTCAACTGGAGCTTAACAGCAGCTCACACTGTTGTTATTGCTGTTGAACAAGACAAACAGCAGCATCTTTACACCCAGTGAAGCTCTGTCAGCCTGGTCTGGGCAGCCTCTCATCCCGGGATGTTTCTAGAACAGTTTACAGGAAAAGATGACCTTCATTCCAGGCTCTTCTCTGTGTTGTCCAGCCTCCAGCCGCATGGCAACGTTCGAGTCCATGGGCTGCTATAGCAACAGCACGTAGTGGAATGATCTCTCTGTCTCTTGTTGTGTCCTTCTTTGTGCGATGACGTGTTTATATTTCAGGTCAGTTTCTATTGGCTGATGTCCTGCTGACATGGTGGTGGTGTGTGAGACTGGTCTGCTGTGTGTCTTCTCAGGGTGGAGGAGGAGGAGGAGGTGGAGGAGGAGGAGGTGTCGGTGAGGGCAGCAGGAGAGACCTGATCTGCCCAGATAAGGACCAGAGGACCTCCTCTCTGATCTGCCCAGATGAGGACCAGAGGACCTCCTCTCTGATCTGCCCAGATGAGGACCAGAGGACCTCCTCTCTGATCTGCCCAGATGAGGACCAGAGGACCTCCTCTCTGATCTGCCCAGATGAGGACCAGAGGACCTCCTCTCTGATCTGCCCAGATGAGGACCAGAGGACCTCCTCTCTGATCTGCCCAGATGAGGACCAGAGGAACTTCTCTCTCCCTGGAGACGCCCCTGCAGGTGTCATCACCAGATGTCCATCAGAATGGGAGAGGTGACAGTTCAGCCTGACTTGGCAGCTCTCTCTGTCTCTCTCTGTCTCTATCTCTCTCTGTCTCTGTCTCTCTCTGTCTCTGCCTCTCTCTGTCTCTGCCTCTCTCTGTCTCTCTCTGTCTCTGTCTCTCTCTGTCTCTGCCTCTCTCTGTCTCTCTCTGTCTCTGTCTCTCTCTGTCTCTGTCTCTCTCTGTCTCTGCCTCTCTGTCTCTCTCTGTCTGTGTCTCTCTCTGTCTCTGTCTCTCTCTGTCTCTGCCTCTCTCTGTCTCTGCCTCTCTCTGTCTCTCTCTGTCTCTCTCTGTCTCTGTCTCTCTCTGTCTCTGTCTCTCTCTGTCTCTGCGTCTCTGTCTCTGTCTCTCTCTGTCTCTCTCTGTCTCTGTTTCTCTCTGTCTCTCTCTGTCTCTGTCTCTCTCTGTCTCTGCCTCTCTCTGTCTCTCTCTGCCTCTGCCTCTCTCTGCCTCTCTCGTCTCTCTCTGCCTCTCTCTGTCTCTTTCTGCCTCTTTCTGCCTCCGCCTGCCTCTATCACCTCCCCCAATTGAAGTCGATGGACCCGCCTTCGGGGTCGGATTGGCTGGCCTGACTCCCCTGGCTTGCTACACTGTCTCTCTCCGACTTTCTCTCTGCCTCTCTATGTCTCTCTCTCTGTCTCTCTCTCTTTCTCTCTCTCTGTCTCTCTCTTTGTCTCTCTCTCTGTCTCTCTCTCTGTCTCTCTCTCTGTCTCTCTCTCTGACTCCCTTTCTCTATCTCTCTCTGTCTCTCTCTGCCTCTCTCTCTGTCTCTCTCTGTATCTCTCAGCCTTTGTCTCTCTCTGTCTCTCTCTCTGTCTCTCTCTCTCTTTCTCTCTGTCTCTCTCTCTGTCTCTCTGTCTGTCTCCCTCTCTCTGTCTATCTCTCTCTGTCTCTCTCTGCCTCTCTCTCTGTCTCTCTTTGTCTCTCTATGTCTCTCTCTCTGCCTCTCTATGTCTCTCTCTGTGTCTCTATGTCTCTGTCTCTGTCTCTGTCTCTGTCTCTGTCTCTGTCTCTCTCTCTCTCCCTCATTATGTAAGTCCTAATTAGAGTCTCATGTCTGTGTTTCCCCTGCAACAGGAAACAGAGAGCCAAGCCACGGGGTTCAGGGCGGCAGCACCCCCACACCCAGCTACCCCACACCCAGCTCCCCCACACCCAGCTACCCCACACCCAGCTACCCCACACCCAGCACCCCCACACCCAGCTCCCCCACACCCAGCACCCCCACACCCAGCACCCCCACACCCAGCTACCCCACACCCAGCTACCCCACACCCAGCACCCCCACACCCAGCACCCCCACACCCAGCACCCCCACACCCAGCACCCCCACACCCAGCTACCCCACACCCAGCTCCCCCACACCCAGCTACCCCACACCCAGCTACCCCACACCCAGCACCCCCACACCCAGCTACCCCACACCCAGCTCCCCCACACCCAGCTACCCCACACCCAGCTCCCCCACACCCAGCACCCCCACACCCAGCTACCCCACACCCAGCACCCCCACACCCAGCTACCCCACACCCAGCTCCCCCACACCCAGCACCCCCACACCCAGCTACCCCACACCCAGCACCCCCACACCCAGCACCCCCACACCCAGCTACCCCACACCCAGCTACCCCACACCCAGCACCCCCACACCCAGCTACCCCACACCCAGCACCCCCACACCCAGCTACCCCACACCCAGCTACCCCACCAGCTGCACAAGTTCACCCTGTCTGCAGACAAGGTACGTGATCCCCCTGCAGCACCTGGGTGAAACACACCCTGATCCCCCTTACCTGGACTGGTTTACAGGATGAGGACAGGACAGCAGGTCACTGCTGTAACATGAGATGTTGAAGTCTGATTGAACCTCGACGCTGCAACAGCTTCTTTGATGAGAACACATTAGACGTGTTCTACACATTCCTCATCTGCAAGTACTCCTCAATTACCGCACGATTGTTATGCAACTGCCCACAACTTACGCAACAACTCTGTAATCAATTCCACAATAATTATCATACCACTAATATTATACAACTACCAGGCGGTCATGTCTGCAGCTGGTGTTGTAGAGCTGGCTTAGACCGCTTTCCTGTTTCACGTCCAGGGAGCGTCCTGAGAGACGCGTTGACTGTGAGCAGGCAGAGCGTGGGACTGAGAGGTCTTCCAGCCAGGATGAGACAGAGACCCTGAATCCTACAGGTTACCAAACTTCTCCTTCACTGTTTGTCTGCTAAACCTCTCTCCCCTCTGTTTTCTCCTCCTCACCTCCCCCCTTCCCTCGTCTCACCCCTCCCCTCGTCTCCCCCCTCCCCTCGTCTCACCCCTCCCCTCTCCAGACCCTGTCCTGGCTGAAGGACAACGTTGCCATGGCCACGCGGGTGTGCTCCCTGGTGGGTGAGGAGGGTGTGGAAGCGGCCAGGAGGCGTCAAGACCTCCTGGAGCAGGAGATCCTCTCCAACAGAGCTCGCATCGAGGTGGTCAAGAAGGTAAACACAGGGCTGTGTCTGGACACACATGACCTCCACTGTGGTACACTGTTTTTCCAGTGTACAGCATCATGGATAGGGTGACTTGTTTTGTTCTGCCAAGAATCTAATGTTCCATGACCTGAGCTCCTCCACCCTGACTTGAGACTTGGTCGGAGTCTGTACTCACGTCCCCCTTGCGCCCCCTGCAGGAGGGCCGGGGCCTGGTGCTGGCCCGGCACCCTGGCAGCTCCAGGATCCAGAGCTTCCTGGAGCAGCTGGAGGAACTGTGGGACGAGCTGAGCAGGAGACACCAGAGGAACGCTGCCATCCTGCTGGACTCAGAGGAGCTGGGTTTCAGAGTGAGGACCACCTCCACCCGCACCTCACCTCCACCCTCACCTCCACCCGCACCTCACCTCCACCCTCACCTTCACCCGCACCTCACCTTCACCCGCACCTCACCTTCACCCGCACCTCACCTCCACCCTCACCTCCACCCTCACCTCCACCCGCACCTCACCTCCACCCTCACCTCAACCCTCACCTTCACCTCCACCCTCACCTTCACCTCCACCTGCACCTCACCTCCACCCTCACCTCACCTCAACCCTCACCTCACCTCAACCCTCAAATCCACCCTCACCTCCACCTGCACCTCACCTCCACCCTCACCTCAACCCTCAAATCCACCCTCACCTCAACCCTCAAATCCACCCTCACCTCAACCCTCAAATCCACCCTCACCTGCACCTCACCTCCACCCTCACCTCAACCCTCAAATCCACCCTCACCTCAACCCTCAAATCCACCCTCACCTCCACCCTCATCTCCACCCTCACCTCCACCTGCACCTCACCTCCACCAACACCTCACCTCCACCCTCACCTCCACCCCTAAATCATTAACTGGATGATGTGCTTTTCCCAAGCCTGTACTGACCTCTACTCCTCCCCCCTCTCCATAGGCTGTGAAGGTGCTGCAGACACTGGGCAGCCTGGAGGCCTGGCTGGAGTCTGTGGAGCTGTCCATGAGGGAGTCCTCCTTGGCCGGGGACCCTGAGACCATGAGCGTGGCCGAGCAGGAGAGCCGTCTGCTGGAGAGGGAGGTGGCGGGGCGGGGCCTGGAGCTGGAAGCTCTCCGGAGAGAGGTGGAGCGGCTCAGCAGCCAGAGACACCCCCACACAGAGCAGCTCCCAGCCCGCATGCAGCAGGTGGAGGACAAGTGAGTGAAGGAGGTGATAGGGGAGGGAAGGGAGGAGAGAGGAAGGGAGGGACAGCGTGAGAGGCAGAGTCCTCTGAGAGTACTCTCTTACTATCTAACTCTCTAAATCTCTTACTATCTAACTCTCTAACTCTCTTAGTCTCTTACTATCTAACTCTCTTACTATCTAACTCTCTAACTCTCTTACTATCTAACTCTCTTACTATCTAACTATCTAACTCTCTTACTATCTAACTCTCTAACTCTCTTAGTCTCTTACTATCTAACTCTCTTACTATCTAACTCTCTAACTCTCTTACTATCTAACTCTCTTACTATCTAACTCTCTAACTCTCTTAGTCTCTTACTCTCTAACTCTCTTAGTCTCTTACTCTCTAACTCTCTTACTCTCTACTCTAACTCTCTTATTCTCTTACTTTCCAACTCTCTTACTCTCTAACTCCCTAACTCTCTCTCTTACTCTCTAACTCTCTAACTCTCTTACTCTCTACTCTAACTCTCTTATTCTCTTATTCTCTTACTCTCTAACTCTCTTACTCTCTACTCTAACTCTCTTATTCTCTTATTCTCTTACTCTCTAACTCTCTTACTCTCTAACTCCCTAACTATCTTATTGTCTTACTCTCTAACTCTCTTACTCTCTAACTCCCTAACTCTCTTACTCTCTTACTCTCTAACTCTCTTACTTGTGTGGTCAGAGGAGATTTGTGTTAAGGATTCATTTTTACATGCAGGCTGTGTCCTGTGGTTTTGGAGTTGGTAATGGGATGGAAAGAAAGTATGAATTTTGTCAGTGTTTCCAAGTGGTCGCAAAGTTGACTTTGCCAATACTGTATGATATACAGGATAAAATAGGGAGAAGGTTATTCATAAAATCCAAGCCTCTAATTTAATGAAAACAAGCTCACCCAATAAACCACAAAAATGTTTATTCCTAGAACTCACAAGAAGGTTTTAGACTCTGTATAACCTGGCTCAATCCTCCATGCCCCCATTCATACAGAGGCTGAGGTTCTTCATTCATGATTCATGAAGCACGCAGGGCAGATCCCTCCTGGAGGTGTCAGGACAGTGTGAGAGGGGGGGAGGCAGGAGGGGGCAGTCTGAGAAGGGGGGAGGCAGGAGGGGAGGGGACAGTGTGACGGGGGGGAGGCAGGAGGGGAGGGGACAGTGTGAGAGGGGGGGAGGCAGGAGGGGAGGGGACAGTGTGACGGGGGGGAGGCAGGAGGGGAGGGGACAGTGTGAGAGGGGGGAGGCAGGAGGGGAGGGGACAGTGTGAGAGGGGGGGAGGCAGGAGGGGGCAGTCTGAGAGGGGGGGAGGCAGGAGGGGGCAGTCTGAGAAGGGGGGAGGCAGGAGGGGGCAGTCTGAGAAGGGGGAGGCAGGAGGGGGCAGTCTGAGAGGGGGGGGGGCAGGAGGGGGCAGTCTGAGAAGGGGGGAGGCAGGAGGGGAGGGGACAGTGTGAGAGGGGGGGAGGCAGGAGGGGAGGGGACAGTGTGAGAGGGGGGGAGGCAGGAGGGGGCCGTCTGAGAGGGGGGGGGGCAGGAGGGGAGGGGACAGTGTGAGAGGGGGGGAGGCAGGAGGGGGCCGTCTGAGAGGGGGGGGGCAGGAGGGGGCAGTGTGAGGGGGGGGGGGGGGACAGTGTGAGAGGTCTATCTCCAGGTATCTGCTGTCCTCACCAGCTGTAAGATAGAAGCACTGATGACATCATTGTTTAATACTGCGCGTGGCTCAACTGAAGGGTCATCAGTTCTGGAAAGTACCTTGTCACTTCTCTCCACCTTCCAACCGTGAGCATAACCCAGGGATGGACAGAGTACTTTATGTCCTGCCATGTTTGTATCTGGAAGAAATAAGACGTATGAACTCCTTAAGATAAACAGTGCTTATGCAAGATGAAATGTCTTCTGGTTGGCGTCTGTGGTCTCATGCAGGCTGGGTCTCTGGCAGGCTGGGTCTCTGGCAGGCTGGGTCTCTGGCAGGCTGGGTCTCTGGGAGGCTGGGTCTCTGGCAGGCTGGGTCTCTGGCAGGCTGGGTCTCTGGGAGGCTGGGTCTCTGGCAGGCTGGGTCTCTGGCAGGCTGGGTCTCTGGGAGGCTGGGTCTCTGGGAGGCTGGGTCTCTGGCAGGCTGGGTCTCTGGCAGGCTGGGTCTCTGGGAGGCTGGGTCTCTGGCAGGCTGGGTCTCTGGCAGGCTGGGTCTCTGGGAGGCTGGGTCTCTGGCAGGCTGGGTCTCTGGCAGGCTGGGTCTCTGGCAGGCTGGGTCTCTGGCAGGCTGGGTCTCTGGCAGGCTGGGTCTCTGGGAGGCTGGGTCTCTGGCAGGCTGGGTCTCTGGCAGGCTGGGTCTCTGGGAAGTGTGGGTGGACAGCCCGAAGAGCAGTTACCTCAGAGTTAATGTTTTCCCTCGGTGTGTGTGTGTGCGTGTGTGTGTGTGTGCATGCGTGTGTGTGTGTGTGCGTGCTCCAGGTTCCGGCGTGTCCAGAGTGCGCTGACCCAGCACAGCTCAGAGCTGCAGGATGCTCGCATGCTGACAGAGTTCCTGGAGCGGGTGGAGCTGGAGGAGACCCAGGCAGACAGGGGGAGTCCTGACAGAAGCTCAGAGCAGGTCAGCAGGCTGCGTCTGCTGTCACTCAACATCCTGTGGTTGGGAGAATGCGTTGACCTATATAGTATACATTTAATGCATATATACAGTCGATAGACTGCAGGCATTTGTCACATTTTCACCTCTTTGTCTGGTTCAGTCAAATACATTTGTAGATGTAAAGTAATTCAGTGAGTCAAAAACAAGTATGTGTTTGTCCGTGTCTCCCAGCCTCTCTCTGGAGAGCTCGTCTCCACGGCAGCCCTGCTGGGCCTGCAGCGGGCCGTGGGGGCGCCCCTGCTGCAGAGCATGGGAGACCCTGTGGAGGAGCTGCGTGAGGCTGTGGAGATGCTGAACCACACGGTGAGGGAGCGAGGCCGGAGCCAGAGCCACGACCAGGCTGTCCTGGAGCTGCTCAGCAAGGTAGGAGACCACACCCTCATGATGAGGATGCTGATGGTAGTCATGGTAATGCTAATGGTAGTCATGGTAATGCTGATGGTAGTCATGGTGATGCTGATGGTAGTCATGGGGATGGCGTCGTGTGGCATGCAGCATGCAGGCTTGGCGCTGCGTGTGCAGGAGCAGGTGGCCTGCAGCAGGGAGCTGGGCAGGGCGGTGCTGCAGCGCGAGGCTGACATGGTGGTGAAGTGTGAACCAGATCACTGTGGCCTGGAGGGACTGCAGAAGGAACAGGACCAGCAGGAGGTGAGACACACTACCATCACGAAAGTGGCTGAGCGGTTAGGGAATCGGGCTAGTAATCAGAAGGTCGCTGGTTCGATTCCTGGCCGTGCAAAATGACGTTGTGTCCTTGGGCAAGGCACTTCACCCTACTTGCCTTGGGGGGAATGTCCCTGTACTTACTGTAAGTCACTCTGGATAAGAGCGTCTGCTAAATGACTACATGTAAATGTAGCACACACATTGCCAACTGCTCTTTACTCCTGTCCTCTTCTTTCTCCTCTCCACTCCCTTTTTCTACTCCCTCGCTCCCTCCCTCCCTCCCTCCCTCCCTCCCTCCCTCCCTCCCTCCCTCCCTCCCTCCCTCCCTCCCTCCCTCCCTCCCTCCCTCCCTCCCTCCCTCCCTCCCTCCCTCCCTCCCTCCCTCCCTCCTCTCACACATCGCTCCACAGCCTGTTTCCTGTTGTGCCAAAGTTTCTCACATCCACGCAGACCCAGCCAGCCCCTGTCTTGTTTTCTGTTTAATTTATGATGTCAACTGTAATATGCAATCCCACACAGATCCTGCTGAAGTTTATTATCCACCAGGGGTATTTGTTTATGTTTATGTGTGTGTGTGGTTGGGTTGTCTGCTGTATGACTCACTTTTGGGCAGCGTTGGGTTTATCACACGCATGCACAGCTGTGTGGACCCGATACTATTGAAGAGCAGGAATGACCTCATCTCTCTTTACTGTGCCGTCATCCAGAAGGCATCCCCCAATCTGTGTTCCTGACCATTTGTTGAGGAGCATTATGAAATATTTCTCCCATAGAGACCTCAGTGCTATTAATTACTGCCTTGTGAAAAAAGAAAACTGTCAACGTTTCAAGCTGTAGGACTCCTGGCCATATGTAAAACATATGGTTTTCACTCTAGTCACACTCACTCACACACACACACACACACTACATAGACTGTAAGCTGTGGACATATGGCTGCAGATCCATTTGTACAGAAAGCCCCAGGCTGCAGGATCCCTGACATGGGAGAACTCCTGACTCCCTTGGTTCAAACGTTTGTGTTTTAATCCGCTCACCCTTCAGATCGACTATAAGGCCATCAAAGTTGAGGTGGAGGAGATGGAGAGGCAGGCCTCTCGCCTGGAGGACCTGTGCCCAGAGCGGGTTCACATGCTGTGGACGGAGGTCCAGGCGACCCTGCAGGCCTGGGCGGAGCTGGGCCGGAATGTGATGGAGAACAGAGGGCGACTGCGGCAGTTTGTTCATCTGCAGGACTTCTTCAGGAACTACCTGGGGATGATGTAAGCAGGCTGAATGTTCGGCTTCACTTCCTCCTCAGACCCAGTAGAACTGGTTAAACTCCTCAGATGTAAGAGAGTAGAACTGGTTAAACTCCTCAGATGTAAGAGAGTAGAACTGGTTAAACTCCTCAGAATAGAACTGTTTAAACTCTCTCCTCCATACATGCAGCCCAGTAGGGATGCTCATAAAAAAAAGAAACATTTGACCGATAACAGACGCTCGTTAACAACGATTAACCATTTTTCAACAAGATTCAAAATGTAGAATGGACGAGTGTCTGTGACCCATTTAAAAAATACCAATACAACAACAAAATAAACAATTAACAAAACAGAAACACATTGAATCAGAAATATTCTCAAAAAAAGTTTTGAAAGGTTGAACAAATACTTTCCCAAAAAGTTTCTCAATTGTATTTATTTTTAAGTTGAAAAAATACTTTGCCAAAAAGTTTCTCAAAAGTTTTGAAAAGTTGAACAAATATTTTCACAAAAAGGTTCTCAATTTATTTTCTTTTTAAAAGTTAAACAAATATTTAGTTTTGAAAGGTTGAAAAAAACAATCCCCAAAAGTTTCTCAAAAAAAGTTTTGAAAGGTTGACCAAATATTTTCCCAAAAGGTTCTCAAAAGTTTTGAAAGGTTGAACAAATATTTTCACAAAAAGTTTATCTAAAAACGTTTTGAAAGGTTGAAAAAAACAATAATCCCTAAAGGTTTCTCAAAAAAGGTTTTGAAAGGTTGAACAGATATTGTCACAAAAGGTTTCTCAATTTTATTTATTTTTAAGTTTAAAAAATACTTTCCCAAAAGGTTTCTCAAAAGTTTTGAAAGGTTGAACAAATATTTTCCCAAAAGGTTGAACAATATTTTCCCAAAAGTTTGAACCAATATTTTCCCAAAAAGTTTCTCAAATTGTTTTTTGGATAAGTTGAAAAAAAATTCCCAAAAGGTTTTCAAAAGATTTGAAAGGTTGAACAAATAGGTTGAAAAAAAAAATCCCAAAGAGTTTCCCTTTTTCCCTCCAAATATTTTCAACAAATATGTTAGCATTTATTTTATTTATTTAAAGTTGAAAAAATATTCTCGCTCCTGCAACCTCTCAGTACTGCACCCTACTGCCTACTGCAGTAATACTTCTCAGTACTGCAGCCTCTCACATGAATCCAAGCCCCAGTACAGAGAAGATGAGGAGGAAAGAGGGTGACGTGTCCTGTTATCCATCCAGACCAGTGTCAGGTCGCAGGATGCTGGGAGAGAACACCAGTTTCTTATCTGTTTATGAAGGGACAGGGTGTTCTGGCCATGTGCTGAAGAGTTTGGTATTTGTTAGTTTTCTGGCTGTTGCATGCATGGCAAGGCATGCTGTCACAGGGCTGGTCTTTGTCATCCTCTGAGACGCAGAGCTTTTCTCTTCTCACATCTGCCTCCTCCCGTGTCTCGCTGTCTCTCCTACAGATCCTGGACAGAAGACACGCGCTCCTGCATTTTCTCAGACAGCACATTGTATCTTGGGAAGGAAGGCCAGGAGCCTGTGGCTGCAGAGTTGGACCTGCAGATCCAGCACAAGTTTGAGGAGTTTGAGGAGCTGGCGACGGCGGGGGGGGGCCTGCTGGAGGCCGAACACCACCTGGCTGACACGGTGAAACACCTTCTGCTTCGTGTCTGTGTTTGTGCTTAGTGTTGACCCTAACTGCTGTTAGGGTTAGACATCAACATGTCTGCAAGCACCTGACTGCTACTCCACCAGAACTGCTTGTCTTTTTACCTGGCAGCCTTTAGGTCCCTAGGGATAAATCATCTGGATCTCTATGTGTTCATGTTTTTATCTAAAGCAACATACGGAGGTGGATGGTCTGCTGTTGAACGCTCCACCTCTGAGATGCTGCACACATCCGACCAAGATAGTTGTAGTTTCAGTCAACGTCTTCTTCTGTGGTTCCAGATCCGGGAGCGCGTAGAGGAGCTAAGGAGCATGCTGGGCTGGATCCTGCTCCACTGGAGGACTCAGAAGCAGCAGTGGGAAAGAAGGAGGAGGAAGGAGAAAGAGGAGTTAGGAGACAACATCTACTCTGAGACCACGGTCTGTTCTACGCTGAGACCGGTGAGGGAGGAGGGCTACAGGAACACTTATGATGATGATGATGATGATGATGATGACGAAAATGATAATGATGAAGATAAAGATAAAATGGTCTTCATACTAACATGCAGTAACACATCAACATAACAAACCCCTCTCCTCCTCTTCCTTGCAGAACAAGGCACCTGAGGCAGATTGTTCACAGCTGGGTGTGGTGGGCGAGGACAGACACAGGCCTTCTGACAGTCATCCCTCTCTACTGACCTCCAGGATGGATGAGCAGCAGGATGAGGAAGGGCCGGATGATGGTTATGAGGTCATGAACAGCACCGGCCCCCAGTGTTCTGTTGTCACACCCCTGGAGAACCGCAGCTCCCCCGCCCTGGTGCTGAGGGACCCTGGTTCCCCCGCCCTGGTGCTGAGGGACCCTGGCTCCCCCGCGCTGGGGGCCACGGTAAACCTCATCCTCAGCTTCGCTAACCCTGACGACCTTCAGCAGCCGGAAGCGTCTCTCAGCAGGGGGGAGGAGAGCTCTGAACCTCTACACAGGGTGAGACACATGCCCGCAATCTCACACACGCAAACTACAGCTCATGTTTTCATCTTAAATCTGATATAATGATCCCAGATCTCCACAGCTTTTTCCCTGACACTGGCCTTCCACCTTTCATCACCTCCTTCACTGTTCTATGTGGTTATTTTCCTCTCTCCTTCCCTATCTTCCTCAATACTTCCTCTCTCCTCCTCCCCCCTCTCCTCCCCTCAGCCCGTTGCCCCTCTGCCCTCTGCCTGTAAAAGCTTTTGGAGGCGCTGCCAAGGGCTTTTGGAAAATACTTTTGGTAGTTTAAAGCGCAAGAAAAAGATTTATCGCCAGAGTGCGGATGAGGTAAATGATGTTGTGTGAGGTGACACTGCATGCTGTGTTTCTGCGAGTGGGCTGTGAGGGCATGCTGTGTGTGTGTGTTGGGTGAGCATGCTGTGTGTGTGTGTGTGTGTGTTGGGTGAGCATGCTGTGTGTGTGTGTGTGTGTTGGATGGGCATGCTAAGCTAACCACTGCTAACAGGTAGAAAGGACTACTTTCAGGGTCAGTCTCCTCACAGACGCTCCGGTCAGAATCAGAATCGTGTTCAAGAGGGCCGGCTGTGTGTGTGTGGGTGTGTGAGGGCCGGCTGTGTGTGGGTGTGTGAGGGCCGGCTGTGTGTGTGGGTGTGTGAGGGCCGGCTGTGTGTGTGTGGGTGTGTGAGGGCCGGCTGTGTGTGGGTGTGGGGTGTGTGAGGGCCGGCTGTGTGTGTGTGGGTGTGAGGGCCGGCTGTGTGTGGGTGTGGGGTGTGTGAGGGCCGGCTGTGTGTGTGTGGGTGTGTGAGGGCCGGCTGTGTGTGGGGTGTGTGAGGGCCGGCTGTGTGTGTGTGGTGTGTGAGGGCCGGCTGTGTGTGTGTGGTGTGTGAGGGCCGGCTGTGTGTGTGGGGTGTGTGAGGGCCGGCTGTGTGTGTGGGGTGTGTGAGGGCCGGCTGTGTGTGTGGGTGTGGGGTGTGTGAGGGCTGGCTGTGCCCTGGACAAAAGGATCTCCCTGCTGTACAAACAATTATCATGCTTTCAGTTGCTCGTCTATGTAATGTTAGTCAGGAGTGTGCAGCTGCGACATTCATGTTGCGATTCCTTAGCTAGATCTCTCTATTTTACTGTCATATATGAAGTCCTTCCAAACACTTCATCTTCTTGATGACAGCCAATAACACACACAGACACATACACACACACACACACACATATACCTTATACACATACATACCTTATACACTTACATACATGATACACACACATACTTTATACACACACATACATTATACACATATACACATACCTTATACATACACATACATTACCAAGAGGTAGGCTGCGTTTGCTCTGAGTGGGAACATTGCAGGCAGTTTTTCTTGGGTTGGTGGTAAAGAATGACTTCAATAATGACTTGAAATGGCCTGGAGAGGCCTGTGCTGCAGCCAGCTAGGAACAGGAAGTGAGGAACAAGGTCAGAGAAGCACACGGTGTGGCCAGAGCAAACAGAAAAACCTTTTTAAAGGAGCAGTTGTGTTTGATTGTTTACCATATTATCTTGAAAATGTCTGTGAAGTCATTTCCCTGCAAACAAACATGGTGTGTTTCAATAGAGCTTTCTGGTGGTGTTCGTGCTTCAGAGCCTGTCTGTAAACACAGATGAATGGCACAAGTGAATGGAGAGTACACGGTTGGACGGATCAAATCCGCTGATGTCAAAGAGCTCCTGTTTTCTCCAGCGTAGTGAAACTTGGACATGGTTTGTTTCATCTGACAACTGATCCTGACACTTCGACTGAGTGACGTGCCAGGGGCTTTCAGAGCCGAGGAGAGGGTATGACAGGGACAGACTGAGGCTTGGAAAGGAAACACAGCCTCTCTCTCTGAGAGTTATGTCATTATGTCAGAGTGATGTCATTTCACCGCCTGATGTAAACCTGTTCTTGTTTGTCTCTCCATGGACACGGAGCACATGACCTCACCCCTCGCTTCCCATGAAAGTGCTGCTCTAAAGCGTCTCCCAGCAGGACTGGGGCCAGAAGGCTAACACAGGCAGGGTTATTAGAGAGAGAATGAGTGGGGAACTTTCTAGAAAGGCCCCTAGACTGCCCTGTATGATTTATGGTCTGGGGCTGCCACGGCAACATGAGATTAGTCACAAAGTTGAAAGGTCAAGCCATTACAGCTTCACATGACGGTGTGTTGGAGGCCAGACAATTCTGATGACCTTTTCTCCCTGAGAAAGGAGAGGGATAACAATCCTGTTTAGTCTTGTGGGTTGTTTTTCCAGCCTGGTTGTGACCAGCTCTGTGGTGTTCCAGCTGTGAGGGTGTGCAGGAAGCTGGGGCCTCTCTGCGAGGGAGCTCATCATCCTTTTGGACTGATGATCCATCTGTAGCACGTGTGAAACCAAAACCAAAGAGTATTTGTTCACCCAGCGCTGTGCTGGTCTTCAGCAGAGCATGGTGAACCATCAGGAGGGAACACTGGACTGTGAGCCCTCGTCTAACATTGTTCTCTTCTCCTCCAGGTGAGTACCTACCTGCATGTGAAGGACAACAACCTGGCTGTGTCTCCACTGTATGAGAGCATCACTCTGCCCCACCTTCACGGCAAGACCCACCCAGCAGCCTCCTGCTCCTCCCCCTCCTCCTCCTCCTCCTCCTGCCCCCTGCCTCCCACTAGCAGTGTGTCCTTCCCCTCCCTGCCCCTAGGGGGCAGCAGCAGTGCCTCCCTCTTCAGCAGCCTGAAGAGGAGAAGCAAGAAGAGGAAGAGGAAGAGAGATGACCGACGCCACACCATCCAGAGGATCATGGGAGGGGAGGGAGCAGGGGAGGAGCTGGCCCCCGGGGGAGAGAGCGTCTCCTACGACACGCAAACATGGCCGCTGAAGGATGTGTGTCGGAGGAAGGCTGGGGCTAAGCCTCCAGGCCCCGGAGCGCAACTCCCAGACTACCTGAGGAACCGGCTGGCCTGTGACATCGACGCGGAGGGTTCCGGAGAGTCCAGCATCACCCCGTATGCCGTGTCGGAGGGGGCACCCCTCCCCCCACAGGTACGGAGCCACTGCAGGTTCCTGTCTCTGGGGTCTGTCTTGACCTTCGACCTCCCGAAGGACATGAGCCTCATCCCCAGCCTCCAGGATGTCATCACCATCGGGCCCCCAGAGGCCAGGAGGGGTGAGGGGACAGCCTCACACCTGGACAGGCCTGCAGCTCTGAGCTCCTTCAAGCAGGGCAGGGCTCCTCTCTCAGTGAAAGCAAGCCTGCCTGAGGAGAGCTCTGCAGACTGTCACAACACACACACACAGACAGTCCTACTGCCACCTGCCGTGGATGAAGCCCTCCCACCCCCTCCTCGGGACACAGATCAGACTGTACAGCATGATGACCAAGCTGATGGCCGGCTCAGGTGCTCTGGGATGGTCAGTCTCCACGAGGGGGCTGACCAGGGATGGGTCAGGAAGGCCGCTCAGCGTGACCCCGTGAAACCCTCTCCACACACCTCTCAAGCTGAGAGGTCCGTTCCAGCGCACCCCGCTCCCTGCCCTGGCTCCCTCTCCCAGGAGGTCTGTGTCCTCTCTCTGTCCCAGGTCTCTGACCTCGCCAGCCCCCACAGCGCCCTGGCAGGGAGCCCCAGGGGCCAGTGCAGCCAGGCCCCCCTGGTGGTCCGCCTGACGTCCAGCAGCAGAGCCGCCGCCAGAGACGACTCTGTGGACTCTGGCGTGTCCAGCTCCGGAAGTGTCCCCCGCGCTGGCACCCCTGACAACCCCCAGCCCTGGGGCATGGAGGGCAGGGTGGCAGCCCTGGAGGTGGGGGGTCTGGACTGGGGAAAATCTAGGATGAACCCAGCCTCTGTCCCGGCCTCGGCCTCAGTAGAGGCTGACCCCATCCACCCAGACCACCAGCAGTTTGAGGAGGAGGAGGAAGAGCTGGAGGAGATCTGGACCCGAACCCCTGGCCTCCGTCAGAGCATGTGCTCTGACATCATGTACCAGCCCCACCAGGAGGAGGAGGAGGAGGAGGAGGGTGGGTGGGCCCCCCGGGAACCGCCCCTGGCCACCTCCAGAGAGCCCCCATCCCCCAGGACCCAGCCTGGCTTGTACAGGAAGCTGGTCACAGCCTCTGCACCCAACCTCATGTTGGCTGAGTTCACCCTGCCCTCCTCCGGCCAGCACAGCCCCAGAGCACAGCCCCCTGACCTGGGGAAGAGAGATAGGAGGTCCTGGGCTGCCTTCCCTGACCAGCAGCCCTGCAAGTCCTCAGCACTGGTTAACGAAACAGCTGCAGACCCAGTGAAGCTACCGGATATACAAGACCAGAAAAGATATATTTACCAATATAAAGAGGAGGAAGAGGAGGAGGAAGAGGAGGGCACAGGCTGTCTGAAGGTGAGGTCTACGCTTGACTGCATCTAAAACTCCATGTTTGTTGAAATAGTTTGTCCCAAGTTTCCAAGTTCTATTTCACCATAATCAAATGGTTTGATTCAGTTAAATCAACGTTGTCGCTCCACGGCTGTTTCTGTGTCTGGTCAGGAGCAGGTGAGTCTGCTGTCTGGTCACATGACCGTGGTCGGGACCGCTCAGACAAGCAGACACTCTCAGGACCATGACGCTGAGGAGCAGGAACGGAGGCTGACCACCGGAGGGCGCTGTAACATCACGGTGAGGGCCAGAACTAAACTGTTAATACCACACAGCAGCCTGGTGAGCTTAACAATCATCAGTGCATGGAAGCATTTATGAAAACATACAAGTTAAAAATTACTTCACCAAAAAACAAACAGATGAATGGTTGGGCTTGGTGCTGGCTGGGCTTGGTGCTGGTTGTGGTGTGACTCTCTGGCCTCTCTCCTCTCAGGAGGGCTTGGGGGCGGAGCTCCTGTCCATGGAAGGACCCCTGGAGAGGAAACAACAGCTGCAGCTGGGGGGCAGGAGGGTGAGAGGGGGGTCCACACAGCACTGGGGGCAGGAGGGTGAGAGGGTTAGGGTTAGGGCTCTGAGGACTGTAAAACTCTACACCTGTACAGACTGACTGTCTGTAGCAGTGCTGATGTGTCTGTAGTGTCTGTAGCAGTGCTGATGTGTCTGTAGTGTCTGTACTGATGTGTCTGTAGCAGTACGGATGTGTCTGCAGTGTCTGTACTGATGTGTCTGTAGCAGTACTGATGTGTCTGTAGCAGTACTGATGTGTCTGTAGCAGTACTGATGTGTCTGTAGTGTCTGTAGCAGTGCTGATGTGTCTGTAGTGTCTGTAGCAGTATGTGTCTGTAGCTGTACTGATGTGTGTTCCTGGTCCGCAGGCCTCGTCCCGGGCGTGGGGCTCGCTCCATGCTGTCCTCCACAGACAGACGCTGTGCTTCTATCAGGACAGGAAGGACCTGCTGAGGGTGAGCAGGAGATGGGGTAGTGGATGATGCAGGAGATGGGGTAGTGGATGATGCAGGAGATGGGGTAGTGGATGATGCAGGAGATGGGGTAGGGGGATGATGCAGGAGATGGGGTAGTGGATGATGCAGGAGATGGGGTAGTGGATGATGCAGGAGATGGGGTAGTGGATGATGCAGGAGATGGGGTAGAGGGATGATGCAGGAGATGGGGTAGTGGATGATGCAGGAGATGGGGTAGTGGATGATGCAGGAGATGGGGTAGGGGGATGATGCAGGAGATGGGGTAGTGGATGATGCAGGAGATGGGGTAGGGGGATGATGCAGGAGATGGGGTAGTGGATGATGCAGGAGATGGGGTAGTGGATGATGCAGGAGATGGGGTAGTGGATGATGCAGGAGATGGGGTAGAGGGATGATGCAGGAGATGGGGTAGTGGATGATGCAGGAGATGGGGTAGGGGGATGATGCAGGAGATGGGGTAGTGGATGATGCAGGAGATGGGGTAGTGGATGATGCAGGAGATGGGGTAGTGGATGATGCAGGAGATGGGGTAGAGGGATGATGCAGGAGATGGGGTAGTGGATGATGCAGGAGATGGGGTAGTGGATGATGCAGGAGATGGGGTAGTGGATGATGCAGGAGATGGGGACTGGGATGTACTGAGAGATCTCTGAAGGGGTGCCGCTCAGGGGTTAAAGTACTTGGCTGCACATTTACATTTAGTCATTTAGCAGACGCTCTTATCCAGAGCGACTTACAAGTACAGCAACATTTCCCAGAGGCAAGTAGGGTGAAGTGCCTTGCCCAAGGACACAACATAATTTTCATGGAAGGGAATTGAACTGGCAACCTTCAGATTGGTAGCCTGATTCCCTCACCACTCAGCCATCTGACCCTTCTGGCTGCAGATCAGAGGTCACAGGGTCAGATGCACACCTAGATGTACTTTACTTTGCTCTGGATCAAAGCATCTGCTGATGGAAGACATTACGTGACACCTGGGGTTCTGTGTGTTAACTGACACAAGTGAGACACAAGAAATCAGTGATTTGGTGTATCTTTTTAGTCATGAGTTGTGTTGTGCTGCAGAGTTGTGTGTGCGGGCTGCCCTTGAACCTGGCTGGAGCAGAATGTGCAGCCGCTCCGGAGTACAGCAAGAAGCCCAACTGTTTCAGTCTGAGGTGAGACCAGCTGCCTCTGAGGTGAGACAGGCTGCCTCTGAGGTTAGACCAGCTGCCTCTGAGGTGAGACCGGCTGCCTCTGAGGTGAGACCAGCTGCCTCTGAGGTGAGACCGGCTGCCTCTGAGGTGAGACCAGCTCCCTCTGAGGTGAGACCGGCTGCCTCTGAGGTGAGACCAGCTGCCTCTGAGGTGAGACCAGCTCCCTCTGAGGTGAGACCGGCTGCCTCTGAGGTGAGACCAGCTGCCTCTGAGGTGAGACCAGCTCCCTCTGAGGTGAGACCGGCTGCCTCTGAGGTGAGACCAGCTCCCTCTGAGGTGAGACCGGCTCCCTCTGAGGTGAGACCAGCTGCCTCTGAGGTTAGACAGGCTGTCTCTGAGGTGAGACCGGCTGTCTCTGAGGTTAGACCAGCTCCCTCTGAGGTGAGACCAGCTGCCTCTGAGGTGAGACCGGCTGCCTCGTTAGCTAGCACTGCTACATAGCAGGAACACTTCTACAGACTAGCGTACCCACTGTGACCAACTGCCATGATGCTGTTAGCCTCCAGGCAGACCGCAGAAGTCACAATTGTAGGGTATAGCTAAGTGGTTAGAGTACTTAACTGCAGATCTTGAGATTGCAGATTTAAATCCCCCCTGTACTGTGCATCACTTTGGGTAAAAGCATTTTGTAGCATGTCGGTTCTCTGCTCTGTTAGCTGTCAGTCCTGGCTGGATGTGATTGGTGACAGTGTTGCTTGGTGACAGTGTTGCTTGGTGACCTTTAGGTTGCGTGATGGGTCAGAGTACCTCTTCAGCGCCTCGTCACATTTCCTGATGAGGAAGTGGATGATGAAGATCCAGGCTAACACAGGTAAGCACAGGGTCCTGACAGCGTGGGTTATCAGCGCGTTGTCAGCGTGTTATCAGTGTGTTATCATGGTGTTATCAGTGTGTTATCATGGTGTTATCAGCGTGTTATCATGGTGTTATCAGCGTGTTATCATGGTGTTGTCAGCGTGTTATCGGTGTGTTATCATGGTGTTATCATGGTGTTGTCAGCGTGTTATCAGCGTGTTATCATGGTGTTGTCAGTGTGTTATCAGTGTTATCAGCGTGTTGTTAGTGTGTTATCAGCGTGTTATCAGTGAGTGTTTTCAGCGTGTTGTCAGCGTGTTGTTGCAGGAAGTCGTCATGTCTTTGTGTGTCCTGTAGGTCGCTGTGACCCCGTGACCTTAGTGTCTCTCTGTGACCCCGTGACCTTAGTGTCTCTCTGTGACCCCGTGACCTCAATGTCTCCACCAGGTGGTCCGATCCCTCCAGCCCCTCCCACCTCCCAGTAAGTCTTCCTGCTTGGTGCCGCCATCCCATTCTGTTGTTACAACATGGAGTTAGTGGGAAGATTTAGGGTAATATAAATGTAAACTTAAACTCTCTCTTTCCATCTCTCTTGTCTTGCCCTCCAGCTGTCACTGTCCAGCCCGCCATGACCTTACTTCCTCCCTTTCACGGGCTGCTCCCATTGGCTCAGTCCGGACCAAGGAGATCGTAGTCCTGACCAGAGAGAGTCAAGCGGCGCCGGGTCCTCCAGGCTGGCAGGGGGCACTATCCCCACGCTCACACGCTGGCCGTGATGGTGAGATCAGGGAGCTCAGATTCAACCACTAGGTGGAGCCAAATGAGCAGGAGCTCAGCTCTAGCAAGCTGTGAAGAAAAAATCTCAAGTGTTGCTCCTGTAACACAGATTTAGTGTAGATATTCCTCTGACTGTGAACATCCAGCTGACATTCACCTTCCTGTCTGGCAGAAGACCATCCTCGCTCGCCCAGGAAGACGGTAACAGGAGCACTGTGTGGGGTTCCCAAGGAGAGCAGTCCATCCTCTCCTCTCTCCCCTCTCTCTCCTCTCTCCGGCAGCCAAGACGGGTCGAGCCACAAGCGACGTTCTCACTCCTTCACCTCAGGTCAGAAAACTGCAGCCGTCCTGGAATGAACCTAAACACCACTACGTTGTGAAGTCTGTCTTTTCGTGGATTCATTTGACCAACACTTTCTTTCAAACACATTCTCTCTCACAGCGACCTATCAGAAGATCAAACCTGTGATGCTGCCCCCTGGAGTCCGAGGAGGGTCCTGCGGCTCCTGCTACTCAGTCACCCTGCTGATCGGGGACAAGAAGACAGACGTCCAGGCCAGCAGTGCCGTCTCCCCCCGCTGGCTGGACAGGCAGGACTCCCCCCAGGACTCAGCTCCACGCGGCTACGCTAGCCTGCCGCGCCCCCGCAACAAATCAGTCTTTAAGAAGTTCTTTGGGAAGAAAGATTGAAGTGCCAGAGCGCTGGTTGAGCTCTGAGGACATGGGGCTGGACTGTGTGTGATTGGTTGAGCTCTGAGGATGTGGAGCTGGACTGTGTGTGATTGGTTGAGCTCTGAGGATGTGGAGCTGGACTGTGTGTGATTGGTTGAGCTCTGAGGACATGGGGCTGGACTGTGTGTGCAGTGCACATTTCAGAAGAGGGAAGAACAGACATTTATGACATGCAGTATTTATGTTTGAAAGATATATTGTGTGCAAATGATTTTCTGTTTTTTTTGTTTGTTTTTCTTTTGTGTGGTGTTTAGAGTGTGTATAGTCATTTGTTTTACTTCTTGGAAATGAACTCATGGGAACATTGTTGTCCCGTATCCTACCAAAAATCATCATTCTTCTGTATAACACGATGCTTTTCAGTACAGAAGGATCACTGTATCCGTATGACTTTGAGATCCAAGCATTTACATAGATACACACTTTCATGAGATTTTGCTCAATTCACTCAGCCTTTTACAGTATATTCAGACATGTCTTACACCACTTGCAGGTTTCTGTCTGTTGCAGATCAAGGAGCAACATTTCACATCTAATATTTGCAGCAGTTTGAAACTACCTGGCTTGTTTAGATACTATCACTGTACCTCCACGATCAGGGTTTGTGCTCTTTTCTAGAAGGTCAAATATGAATAAACTAGTGAAAGAAGCTTGTCCTTTGATCCCACAGCTTTGATATGAATGTGAGGGGAAGAGGGCCCGGTATTTGAAGAGTCGGGGAGGAAACAATAAGACACTTTAACTGACGCGTGTTCTGAGAGCAAGCCTGTGGTCACTGCCCAAGCTTTCAGACTGACTGATGAAGACAGACCAGGCCTGCTGCCTCTGGAAACTAAAGAGCCCAAATCCAATCACCTGACCTGTGAGCCATCCAGACCACCGGGGCTGGAAGACCAGATCACCGAGGCTGGAAGACCAGATCACCGAGGCTGGAAGACCAGATCACCGGGGCTGGAAGACCAGACCACCGAGGCTGGATTTGCATATGAAAAGCTGCCAGAGGGGCTGTAGGAAGAGCCAAGCAATATGCAAAGTGTTTCAAATCTGCATATATTGCTGTATTTCTAATTATTAATATGTAAAACAGATCACAAGAGACTGGGTGGATGAAAGGCTCCTTCTTTACCCTAAAACAAGGACATCTGTCATACAGGAGAGGAGGACTAACACAAGGACATCTGGTTGGTGGAAAGCAATATTTGAACGTAACTTAAAATATGACTTATAATATATCAGGGTTTTATTAACTCTGTGCTTTTGCCATAAAGCAGATTAAGTTCACTTCCTCCCACCCCACACAGGCACAATCAATACTAACAAACTATCATATGATGGCAACACAGATTGTTGTTGCTGGAAAACTAAGGTTATATTACTGTTGTCTGTGTAAACTTACTAGCAAAGAAGAATGAACACAATTCAAACTGATGTTCAGCTGAGTGAGCTGGTGGGAATCTGTGACTTCTCTGAAAAACTAGGATCTTTCTGAGTGACATACTTTGACCTTGCTAGAATACAAAGAATACCCACATACAAACATTAAAACAGCTAGCTCGTTATTGACTAGGCATCATCAATCAATCAATGGAATGAAAGGCAATTTATGTCATCCAGCCTTGTCATCGTTGCTCAATGAGAACACCGCAAACGAGTGAGCGGGCAGGTCTGGTGTCGGTGACGGGTCATGGGATCCAGGCTCCACTATTCATGAAGGTCGTGACCTCTCTTAGGCTGATGTAGGAGGTTGGACACAAGGTTATAGTTCATCCATAGGAGTCAAATGGCTGAATTTAAAATTAAAAGGGGAATACTTCCTGGAGTATAGAAGTGAACTGCAGATGATACAAGGAGAGGAACTCTTACAGAATTAAACATAACTACAATGTGTACAAAGTACAAGTGAAACATTTTTTGGTTTTAACATCCATGTTGTTTTGGTGAGATTTACAGCTTGACGACAGCTGTTAATGAGGAAAAAGAACTTTCCAATGATTTTCTTTTCTCTCTGACATCCCTGTCCCCTCTCTGCCCTCCTCCTCCTCCGTCATCCTCCCCTCAGCCCGGCAGCTACATGGGTCACGACCTGCCCCCCCAACCCCCTAGAAAGGGACAGATACAGTGACTCGGATCATGTGTGACCACACTAACAGCTGGAGGGAATGTGGGTGGAGCTTCATTGTAGACCAAGTCCTCCAATCAGTGATTGGCTCCCTGCACCCACCTCAACTATCAAACCTCTCAGAGCCCCGAAGGACACAGTTCTTCACACAGGTGTTCCTGCACCTGAAGAGGAAGAGAGAGGCAGGTACTTGTGTTTCCCCACAGACAGAAGCTGAGGAGATGACATCAGGGAGCAGAGGAGGGAGGGAGGGCCTCAGGCTACAACCCTCCTCTGCTGGTGACAGATCAGATAAAGATGCTGGTGTTGCAAACACAATCCAGAGTGCATGACTGCTCTCTCTCACTGCTAAACAGATCTATAGGGTGTTTGATGGCTGGCTGCTGTGTGAAAGCACAACGTAATAGTGTCAAAACAATGATCCGTCTCTCTGTCGGGATTAAAACCTGGATATTAAAATGACCCTCCAAGCCTCTGTGGCAAGACACTTCAGATGATCAAAAGCTAAATATCCCAGATGTAAATGTGTTGGTGGTGGGGGGGGGGGGGGGGGGGGTGGAGAGAGAGAGCTGTGGTGGGGGTGTTGTCTCGATTCGATTTCCCTCTCCTCTCAGGCTTTCATGTTGGTCTTTTGAGCTTTGATCCCAATCTTAAAAGGTGGGATGGTGGTGTGTGCTGTGAGAGAGGATATGAAGCCCAACCCTGCCTGACTACTGAAGCTACAGGGAGCTGGAGGAAGTGATGTCATGGGAAGTGAGGTCTGAGGGTGGCTGGCCAGGGTGAACGGCGAGGCCAGATCCACAGCAGCTATGCTCCCATCAGAGAGTCTGCTGGTGTAGAGGTGGGGATTCTTTCGCTTATCATGGCCAGTGTCATTGTTCTACTGATGTGGTTGTTAAACACAAGCACTGCTCCGAACACGTCTGTTCTGCTTTCGCAGCGTTCCTGCTGGACTGCTTTGACCCCCTCCTCTCCAATACCCCCTCCTCTCCCAGACCCCCTCTTCCTGCATGCAGGGCTGTTCTACCCCCTGGAGGGCTGTTCTACCCTCTGCAGGGCTGTTCTACCCCCTGGAGGGCTGTTCTACCCTCTGCAGGGCTGTTCTACCGTCTGGAGGGCTGTTCTACCCGTCACACAGACATCTGTCCTGCAGACACCCTGAATGCTCAGATATGGGATAACAAGGACAAACTCATCTCCATCAGGCGCGTCCAAAACAGCTTAGTCTACATCAATACTCAAGATCCCTAGAGAACATGTGCTATTGTGGCTGTGGTCGTCAAGGAACTCAGCTTTCAGTGTACCCCGGGGGTCTGTGTCAGCCTTCCAGCATGAACGGGATACAAGTCTAACGTTTTTAAGGCAGATTTATAAAAATGAATATGAATGCACAGCTGTCATTTCAGCTTTGTCCATAGCATCAGCTGGATTAACATAACAAACGCAATCCCAAGAGAGTGTCCTGTCCACTTAGCTTGAAGAGTGTACTGTCCATGTAGCTCTGATCTCTCTGTGTGTCTTGTGTTGCAGAGGGTTAGGGCCAGAAACTGGGCAGGAGTGCGCCAATAAACCACTCGTTACACGTGACATGTACGACACATAAACAATACCATCCTCAACAATTCACAACTTCCTGATGGATATTAACTACTGGGGCGGCTGTAGCTCAGGGGGTAAAGAAGGTCGTCTGTTAATCGTAAGGTTGGTGGTTCGATCCTTGACTCCTCCTAGGTCATGTGCCAAAGTATCCTTGAGTAAGACTCTGAAGCCCAAGTTGCTCCCGATGGGCAGGCCGGCACCTTGCATGGCAGCTCACTGCCGTCAGTATGTGTGAGTGTGAATGAGTGAATAAGAGGCAAACATTGTAAAGCGCTTTGAGTGCTGCTAAGGTAGAAAAGCGCTATATAAATGCAGTCCATTTTACTACCAAGCAAAGAGGACATAGAGAAAATGATATTATAGGCTGTTGAACGTGCTCCTGCAGAGCTGACCTTGGGCCGGTCATGTGATCAGCAGGGCGCGCCGGAGGCTGCAGATGCCAGCCCAGCAGCAGGTCTGGTGCGGTGACGCCCAGCTGGCACTGCTCATGGTGGCCAGGGTGACACCTTACATCAGCTAGCGAGAACCAGGGTGACACCTTACATCAGCTAGTGAGGTGACAGCAGACAGGAACCTAACACCTTTCTGAGTTTTCACTTTGAAAATAATCCGATGATCTTCTGAGAGACACACTAATTGCTTTGAGCCTAATATCAAATTAAAAATCTGACTTTGACACTAACTGTTCTACAGGACCTTGTGGTCAGGGCGTAACAGAGCTGTTTTTCTCAGCGTGAGGGCTAACAGCGTGAGGGCTAACAGCTCTGAAGCAGACACTCATGAGTGCAGGCAAAGTACAAACTCCAGGGGATAAACAAACAAACATAAATATCATAAAAGCTTTTTAACCTGACCTATTAAATTCAGATGTCTGTTGAAAATCCCTGAGCTGTTAGCTTCAGAGCCTCTGATGCCACTCTGACAACACAGCGATCACTAATGGACCTCTGCTCACCTGCATTAACACACTAAAACCTCTCAAATGCATCTGAAAACAATATTAAACGCTCAGTAAAGTGTAATTATGAAATATGCGTCCTTCTCCTTTGAGGTTCTCATATGATTTATATACCAACCTAGATGGAATTATCTCACAAATATCAAACTTTAAACAAAGGGGAGATTATTAATCCTTTATTTACTGTTATTTTACATAACTAGTAATCTTTTGTGTTGTTGTGTGGAAACAACACAAAAAGATTACTAGTTATGTAAAATAACAGCAAATAAAGGATCTGACATCACAGTGTAAAATATGAATATATTATGAATAAACAACAAAACACTGTTTCCTCAGTGTCCTGTATCTGATTCAAACACTGAAAACATCAAGACTTTCCCACGTCTGTTACTACTTAATACAATGTTTACTATCCTTTCAAAAATAAATAAGGCCCAAACCCACTAATTTAGGAAAATAATTGTGTTAAACCTTCAAATATGGTTATTACAGTACAGTCTGGATTAATTTGCCTTCACTATACTGCCCAAGATAGGTAATTTTCTGTCATTCATTTCCCCAATGCATGTGTCCTTCTTCATTAAGTCATGAATAAAACACATGGAAGACTGTCTTTTCAAATATTTATTCTTCTTGCTGTTGCATGAGCACTTCTGAGTTCCAGAAGACAAGCTGACAGCCTGCTGGTGTGAGGGCTGTAATGAAGGGCCTTCCAGTCGACCACAGTGAGGGCTGTAATGAAGGGCCTTCCAGTCGACCACAGTGAGGGCTGTAATGAAGGGCCTTCCAGTCGACCACAGTGAGGGCTGTAATGAAGGGCCTTCCAGTCGACCCCAGTGAGGGCTGTAATGAAGGGCCTTCCAGTCGACCCCAGTGAGGGCTGTAATGAAGGGCCTTCCAGTCGACCACAGTGAGGGCTGTAATGAAGGGCCTTCCAGTCGACCACAGTGAGGGCTGTAATGAAGGGCCTTCCAGTCGACCACAGTGAGGGCTGTAATGAAGGGCCTTCCAGTCGACCACAGTGAGGGCTGTAATGAAGCCTGTCGTTCTGGAGGAAACTTGTTGTCTGTGGAGGCTTTCATGTGAGATGAAGGGCCGCAACAAACCGTCACAGCTCCTCTGAGTCCTGGAGGTGCATCTGCCCTCCTGGTCCTCTGCTACACACTCACCATCCATTATTCATCATGCAATCCATTTTGAGAAAAAGAAAAGCTTGATTGCTTGCATAAATGTATGCATGTGACACACTGCACTAAATCCTCCATGTGAAATGAAGAACCAGGTCGCCTCACATGTTGTAAGAAGCGTGCGAATCTTCCATTACTGTCTGAGGGCGACTGGCTGGACAAGCAGCACACTGGGGCGAAGAGAATCAGAAGAGTTGAAAGTTGAAGCTTCACAAGATTAACAGGCTGTGTTTATCCCAGCAGGAGATCAGCTTATCTCCAAGACTTGATGGATGCTTCTGCATCTTGGCTGGTCAGACTTGATCCAGGCTGGTGTTTGAACTCCTAGGCAGTTTGTTTCAGACTGTCTCGTACTGCAGACACTATGTCCTGTAAGATGACGTCTCGGTTCTCCTTGGACACCTGGCCAAAAGGAGAAGAGAATAAGACAAATGTTCTCAAACAGATATTAATATTTTTTTTTACCTGAGAACCTAATTCCACAGGTTAACTAGGATCACTAAAGCTGTAATACGTACAGTCTACCATGCTCCATTCACCCTGTTAGTGGATGTGCTCCCAAAATGTTTACTATACTGTGATGAATTCTGCAGAACAAAATGTCCCATCACATCCACATTAGTACCCCATGATTCTTAGGAAGCTTAATCTATGCCTGATCCACTACAAGTCCACATCATGGTCAAAAAGACAGAAGTGATCATTCTTATTTCATAAATGATCAGAAGATAACAACTGTTATCTTTAACTGTTATCTTTAACTGTTATAACAACTGTTATCTTTAACTGTTATAACATCTGGGTACTGTGTGTTTACTATGTACTCAAAAGGATTCTGTCACAAGTGTGAAAACGGATTTTGGTGGCTAAGACGATCTTTTGTGGTTGAATCACTCATGCGTGTTTAATCCCTGAGCTGAGCTCCCATTAGTGACCAGACTGAGGGATTGAACCGGATTGTCTGATCAAAACAAGAAGTGCATCAAGCTATGAGTGCATGTGAGAGGGAGTGCTGTGCTGCAGTTACTGTGCTGCTACTAACTGAAACGACTCTTGGATTGGTGAAATCCACTAAAATGAATCTGAATAATCAGTAACTGTTATGTCTACCTTTTTTGAGACACCTATTATATCCTCATCATAAAAAAGCCTTTAGAGTTATGATCATTCCCACAGCACCCTGAACATGCAGGTAATCTCCTGCAAGACGGGTTCAAAGGCTATGATATGCGTGTCAGAGGATGCATGATAAATGACTGTGTGTGTGTGTGTTAACTCACCGTGAAGACCTTGACGTCTCCTCTGGCCCTCACCTCCTCCACCAGGCCCAGAGGTTTGCCCTTGGGGAGGGGGATGCTGCCCAGGATGGAGTAGCTGTCCAGGGCCTGTCTCACCGCCCTGACAAACGACTGGCTGAACAGCTCCATCTTCCCAATCTCATCAATAACAAACACCTTCCCCCGGTCTCCTCCAGCAGGAACAACCTGAGACACAAGCGTGCAATGGTCAGTCATCTATCAGTGCATACAGAACAGATGGTCTCTGGTGTAAACCACCACTGAGCTATGGGGCTATATGTCTTTACTGTACATGCAACATCTCATGTGTTTGACATATGTACTGTGTGTCTATCAGACCTAAATGTTTCAAGTGAGGGGCAGGAGCTGCTTTGATGCCAAAACGTGGAGACAGTTTGGAGCACCCCAGGCTAAATAAACAGGCTGATAAGTGGAACACTACGTGTAGCTAATGCTGGAAGGCCTTCATGCGTGTGCACACCAGCCAGGATCTCTGCGTCACCAGGACCACTGACAGCCAGGATCTCTGCGTCACCAGGACCACTGACAGCCAGGATCTCTGCGTCACCAGGACCACTGACAGCCAGGATCTCTGCGTGGGGGATTCATCAGGACCACTGACAGCCAGGATCTCTGTGTCACCAGGACCACTGATAGCCAGGATCTCTGCGTGGGGGATTCATCAGGACCACTGACAGCCAGACGGCACCATGAGCACTAAAAATGTCACTATGGAATTTATGCGTTTTTTGTCCTTAAATTATAGCATCAACACAACAGATGACTGCTCAGATGTGTTGATAAGTGGGGGGGGAGGGTACAGCACTTACTGTGAGCTACTAATAGTGGTAATTTAGAGGAGCTATCTTACATTTTTGAAGAGAGGGAGAGCCAGGCTTTCAAATGATGAAAGATCAACCACGTATTGCCCGACAACGTGTTCCCGTCTGCCTCCAGAGACACCAGCAGAGCCCCTAGTTGTTTAACGAGGCCAGAATAATTAGTTAGGACTCAGTACCCAGTTGTTATCTTCTGTTAGGACAATGTGTTACGTGACCCCTACCTGACTCTAGACAGGTGTCCTCTCTTCCCATCCAGGGTGACTACATCAAAGCCAACTCGTCTACCTGATTCCCTGACCTCCTCCGTGTAGAAGCCTTCCACCGCCACGCCTGAAGACATCAAGGCCTCACAAGCCTTCTGGACCAGTGTGGTCTTCCCGACACCTACATACCAGGCGGAGTTGTTTTAAACAAGAGACAGAGAAACGGGCAATACCAGTCCCAGGAATTGAGAACATCTAGGAAGGTAAGCATTAAGTCAAACTGTCTCAATTGTATTCAATTATTTTCGACTAAAAATTAATATATTTTATCATGTTCTGTCTGTCCTATAAACTATGTGCAAATTTCAAAACTGTCAGCTCAAGTCTTAATCGGTACGTTGATTTAAAAACAAAAACACATTTCGAGCGAGATTGACACACATACCGATATATAAACTATACATATATTTATAAAGCTATACTGTATATATATATGTATGATACACCATTTACTATTGTTGTGATTTATAAATGACCGGATTATATTGTTCCATCAGCTGTTGCTAGGGGTTTAGCAATCTAGCTATAAAGCATGCGATTAGCGTGAAACGACAAGGCTAGCACTAACTCGTTGGGAGATAATTAGGACATTGATAAACGTTGCATTTATTATTTAGTGTATATTTACCCGGAGGTCCTGTTAAGAAAACGTGTTTGATCATTTATGTTTCTCCGTTTGTCTGTCTATCAAACTTTAGTTCACGAGATGACAGTCTGTGCTGTGCTCGTCATGTCCGTACAGATACCATACGGTCACACATGCGCACAACAGTCTGTAATGCCGCGAGGCAATTGGTTTAGATTAGTTTGCTTAAACTTACAGTTTGAAAATATGACTAAATTTGTCCACAATTAGATTTTTTTCTACAAATATGCATGTAGTGCTCTTGGGGAAAAATACATCAACAAATGGAGATCAAAGTCTTACTTAAGATACTTTATAAAACATTTTGTATTGGCCTACAGATGGCTTATTCTGCAGCAGACATACATATTAATTGTATCAAATGCATATACCTTGTGAACATGTTTGGCCAATCAGAGTATATCACAGAGTATATCACAGAGTATATCACAGAGTATATCACAGAGTATATCCAGGGAGCTTGTTAGCTACCAGCTTAGAGATGTGTTGGTACCTATTCCTGAAACCCAGCGAACCAAGTTCATCTCTGGTTTCCTCTTCCTCGTGGGGTTCAGGGGAGGATTTTGAATCGGTGGAGATGTTGGTGTACACAGAATACCCCCTGTCTGGAAAACCTTCCTCAACTGAGTCACTCAACTGGCTCTCTGATGCTCCGAAACTCCCTGAAACAGAGCGCCTGTTAGTGCTTCTCTTCACTGTCTTTGGTGTGGTGGAGCGGAGAGAGAGGCTGGAGTGGAGAGAGAGGCTGGAGTGGTTGGAGGCTGGCCTGTGTCCATGGCTGGTCTCTGAGGAGAGGCTGAGGGCAGAGGCCCGGGTGCGAGGCCTTATGATGTGTGTGCCCCTCAGAGACCTGTGTGGGGAGCTGGGGGCTTTGATCGGCACAGGCAGCACCACGTTTCTCTGACTCGTCTCTGAGTAGCTGTCGGAAGTGGAGGGGTCATCAGATCGCTGGCTCCCCCCCGCCTGGACCAAGCCAGGTTTAGGATCACTGATGGGGTCCGGAGAGCAGCCCTCGACGGGGTCCAGGCTGGTGAAGTCATCGGGGTACTCATCCGCCCCACCCAGGCTGTTGCTGCAAGATTCTGCATGGCTCAGCCTGCTGGAGCCGCCCCTGACAGATGGACTCTCATTTGTGCCTCTGACACTGTCACATCTAGACTCTGCTTGATTTAGCTCTGAATCATCACACTTGTCTCTATCTCGGGGTTCGTCGCTGTGATCCACCTGCTGAACACTGGGTATGCGCACCAGCAACTTCTTGTCTGGTTTGGACTGTGTCTTCTTCACTAGTCTCAGTGAGGAGGCCCCCCTCTGCATGGAGCCTGCTGTATTACTGCTCATTAATGCTGTATTACTGCTCATTAATGCTGTACTACTGCTCATTAACGTCTCAATGTTTTCATCGAGAATAGCACTCCTGGGAAGAGCTGTTCTGCTTTTGACGCACTTTAACATTCTATCTCTATCGTTAGACTGTTTTCCTTTCGTTTGATGTTTCTGTGTTTCCAGCAGCTGTGTGCACTCGTGATGTCTGGTTACTGGGGTCACTCTCTTCATCCTGAGACGGAACGTTCTTGTGGTCCCATACACCAGCCTCCTAGAGGGCGATGTGGGACGTTTACTGCCAGCGCCTGGATTATCCCTCCGTGGGGAACTAGTGGAGAACTTGCCTGGAGGCTGACTGGTCCTTAATCTGCTTGGACTAGGTGACCGTCTAACTTTATGTGGTGATTTGGTTCTCAAGTTTGCTGATTGTGTAGGTACTGCTGAGGCATCGGTAGCAGGTCTGTACATCCAGGCTAGGTTGGGGTGAATAGACAGGGGCTGCTGCTGCATCTGACCCTGGACATTGAGCTGCGACAGCTCAGCTAGGAGGGCATTCAGCAGAGGAAGCTGTCTCACAGCCTCCCAGAGGGCAGGTGGCGCTGTGTCTTGCGTTTGGTGTCTTGGGCTGCTGGTCTTCATGTTGTCTGTTGGGTCGAACTCTGGGCCTTCCATCTCTGCCTCTGGTGTCTTGTCCCCTGAGCTGGGGTCAAGGCTCTCAGTCAGTATAGACTCAAGGTCCAGGTTAAATAGTTTCAACTCATCAGTCTCATTTCCTTTGTGTTGTTCTGCCGAGCAGCAGTGGAGGTCTGGAGAGCACTGTACAGATGGCTCCTCACCACATCCAACCACTTCTGATGTCTGCTTCCTCTCAGCATCCTCTGTTTGGGTGGAGATTGAAACGGTGCTTCTCTGCTTTGCCTCTGACAATATTGATTCATTTGGCTGTTCACTGACTTGGTTATTCTGAAACAGCACATTAGAGGGCTTGTCATCGGAGTTGCGTGAACTGTGATCTGAGCTGCTGTGCAATTTATTTTGTTCACAAGGAACTTTCACATTTTTCATAAGATCTGGCTGGGTCATTAATCCAACTTTATGAACCCTGTTCTCTGGGATATGTGTTAATAAACTAGATCCCAAGCTTATAAGTTTGTAACCCAGGGAAATAAAGCCAATATTTTGACCCATTAGATTAAATATGCCTACAATGGTTTTCTCTCCTTGTGCAGAAGGAGTGGAAATACCATGGGCCTCTACATCACACCGTATTTGGTTGATCAGTTTAGCCAGAGAGATTTGCGAGGTCCCCATTAATTTTGGAATCTCGTCTGACATATCCAGCACCATAGCGTATAGTGGAGTATTGGAAAGATGGGTGTGGAGTGAGTCCAGATTTATTTTGAACAAACATGACTTGCCTTTGTTAAAAGCGTATTCAAATGTCTCTAATTGATAACGACAAAGCTCATTCTTCTTCGCATATTCATCACGATTTGGCTCGTGCAACATAGCAGAATCTGTCTGGTAGATTAGCAACGTTGGGAAATCCAGTAGACGAACTCCGAGAGCGAGTTCTTCCGAACCTTTCCATGATTTTAGTTTGTCAACACGGATATATTTCACAAAGAGCTCGAAAGAAAATAGCGTCTCGTCGTTGTTATCCCGTAGTTGTTTTGACATTTTGACAGAATAAGCCTTGGTTGGATTAGTCTAGACTACAGTAGTAATTAGCCTAGTTAAAAATAACACGATAGTTACTGCAACATATAGCCAACAAGCAAATACATAAATCTTCTTGTCCTCTTTTTTCTTACAGCGCACTATATTGGATAGTCACGGCCCAGAAGTAGTGCGTAGTAACACAATCTTAGAAAGATATATTATCTTTAGCTAGGACTGTAGGCACAACAATTCGGCTAATCCACAAGCGTAATGTTTTGTCGTTAGGTTGAGCTCCATGGAAACCCGCCCGTCGCATATATTTTACGTATACGAATGACGAGGTCGCTGGGTAATGGAGTTCTTAGACTAGTCTAAGCTTACGCGAACTGCACAGTGTGTGGTGACTATGTGCGGTTTGTGAAAATAAACGTTGGGTAGCCGAATATGCTGAAGGACTTTGCAAAGCACAATAGCATAGCAGAAATTTGAGAAACGCTATCCATATCTCCACCAGCTGGTGCCACTGTAGTGCCTTTGTGCCGTTCATCAATTAGAATTAGGATTTGTATTTGACATAAAATGCAAAAAACATTCGGAAAAATATTAAGTATGTAGGCTCTGTTCAAGTTGATATATTCTATTCAACCTTTTTTAATGTACACCCTACAGAACAACGAAGAGTGTTCACTTTCACTGAAGCCAGAGATGAAATCATGTAGGAGGCGGAGCTTTTGCCCGGCGGCGCTGTCATCTGTGGCGGTGAATGTTGTTGGAATACACTACAGTCAGTGAGGCTGACGGAACGAGACGTGAGCTCACATGGTGCCAATTTCTGAAGATGAAATCGTTTCCATTTGACACCAAGGATAATAACACATCGTAACAGCGTCTACCCGATCATTCTTCAGGTGAAAGGTAAGAGCAAAGTTTAATTTTTTTCGGATAAACAAACGCAAAAGGCAGTCTGGTCTGTACATGCGTCCGTGATCCAAGTGTAGTTTGTAGTCATATCAAAGTGAGTAAGAACTTACAGAATAGATACAGCAGTTCATGATTATTATATGCTTACAATAAATGCTCCTGCAAATTATTTGATTAGAGTAACCTCTAATTTAAGTTATTTCGCCTAACAGCTATAATACTCATAGCACTCGTTCACGTTCATTCTTTGAGTTACTAAAGAATTTGTATTTTTGTCCCAAAAATCTGTGTTTTTCTGTATATTACCACCGTCTTATTTTAGCTCTTTGATTAAATATTTCCTTCGGATCTTGACAAAGGATCTCATTTTTGGGCTACATTTGTAGAGGAACAGTTATGAGTAAATTGACCTGCTCCTATGATTTAAGGGCTTGATTAAGTTCGTTGTTCGTTGCTGCATTACTTGGTTGATACAGACAGGGGGCAGTAAAGATTTCAAGCTTTATCAGACCGTCATGTCTCACAGAAAACCCTGTGACTCCATCTAGGCCACTCAGTGACCAGGTGCTTACCGGTAGACCTATTGAACTCTACATCTGTTCAGTTTCTGTTTGGTCTAGACTGAACTAGTGATGGCAGACATTGTTTAGTTAAAGTCATACAGTATTATACATTGTTGTTCTCTCTTAAAGCGCTTCCGTCTGGCCTGCTGTAGGTCCCCCATGGCAGAATAAATAACAATGTTGTTTATTCCCTTTGACTATATCCCTTTCTGTTTTACTGAAGGAAGTTGAACCTACTCAGCGATTACATTCCTTATCCAACTAAATAGTGAGGATTAGGATCAACATACTCACATTGGTGTTCTTCTCCCTTTGTGCTGAGAAAGGCAGACTAAACATGCAGTGTGTGAACCTGAGAGCAAATAACTCTGAGTTCAGATATAACATGTTGGCTATGGCCACTATGTTGTCTTTTTATATCAAAGTTAAGTCAGAAAGGACTTGAATTATTTCACCTTCATGTTTGAGAGGTGAGTTTTTGTTTGAACAGCGCTGCATAGGAGTGCTCATAGGATAGTGTCCATGTATACTTGGCCTGCTTCAGATTAATATATTAAACTTTGCACAAAACGATTTGGCTGAGCGTCAACTGTCAGAAGCTACCACATCAACAAGATTGCCTGATAATTGAGGTTGCCTTGTTTACATCCAACAACTTTTCCAAACTGACATTCCCAAGTTCCTCATTTGGTATTTACTTTCTTATATTTGCAACCAGAGTTCAATTGAGTCAAGTAGGAGAAAGCATATTTTTAGTTATTTGTCTAGATGCAGGTAGGGGGAAAAGGCAAGTTCTTTAAACAGGATGGCTTTGTTTGAGATCTGTCTGGATAATATTGACTCAGTCAGCCTGCAGCGTCTCTTCCTAATAAACAAGCACTTGTTTGGTTAACATGTCCAGCTGACATGATGTCAAGGTGTCTGCTCCTCAGTGCTTCAGGCAGGACTGAGGCAGGACCGAGGCAGGACCAAGGCTGGACAGAGGCAGGACCGAGGCAGGACAGAGGCAGGACCGAGGCAGGACCGAGGCTGGACAGACGCAGGACCGAGGCTGGACTGAGGCAGGACAGAGGCAGGACAGAGGCAGGCCTTTCAGAGCAAGACTAAATAGAGAGCGACTGCCCAACCTCCTGCATGGTGTCAGAGAGGGCCCTGGGGGGGACACATGAGGAACTGTCCCCTCAGTGAAAGATTATCTTTTATCTGGGCAGGAACAGTGCCTTCTGCATGGCTAACCAGACAATGGGTAATTGAGCCTGATGCGTCTCTCAAAATAAAGTTCTGCACAACAATGGGCGTTTGCTTGAACAAAGAGGCACCTGTCAGGTTAGCTCTAGGAACAGCTTCCTGTGACGAGCCCAGCGGCGGGTGGGATTGGTCCCCTGGAAGTCTGCAAGCCGGGGGAGGGGCCACACCTTGGGGGACATAGCCTGACGCTTGGTATGTCTCGTCGGTGACATCAGGCTCTGCACGTGTTGGAACAGTGTTCGCCTGACTGTCACTTGGTGCACCAGGGCTGTGTCATGGCTTTGTCCTACTGGCTGCAGAATATGACTGAAAAGGTACAGTAGGTGTCTATGAGGCTGAACCCCCCCCACCAGGCGAGGCTGAGCTCTCCTCTCCCTCCTCCCTCAGAGCACCAGGCGCTGACTGGTGTGAGCATGGCCTCTTCCAGGTCTACCCCTTTTCCCACGGTGCTTTGCTACTGACGTGCTGAAGGATCACAATGTGGAGCGCAGTGAGAGAAGGGGTCTGCTGAAGGACTGAGGCCTTGCAAGGGTAGTGCACCTCTCTGCTGTGTGGCTGTGGGGCAGGCAGGGCCTGGGGTGCTGTGTGGCACGCAGGGCCTGGGGGTCTGTGTGGCTGTGGGGAAGGTAGGGCCTGGGGTGCTGTGTGGCAGGCAGGGCCTGGGGGACTTTGTGGCAGGCAGGGCCTGGGGTGATGTGTGGCAGTGGGGCAGGCAGGGCCTGGGGGGCTGTGTGGCTGTGGGGCAGGCAGGGCCTGGGGTGCTGTGTGGCAGGCAGGGCCTGGGGGACTTTGTGGCAGGCAGGGCCTGGGGGGCTGTGTGGCTGTGGGGCAGGCAGGGCCTGGGGTGCTGTGTGGCAGGCAGGGCCTGGGGGGCTGTGTGGCTGTGGGGCAGGCAGGGCCTGGGGGGCAGTGGGGCAGGCAGGGCCTGGGGGTTGTGTGGCAGCCAGGCACATCCCACCAGCCCTGCATGTGACTGGGATCAGGAAACCTTGCTTAAGCAAAAGTCACAAAGGGCCTCCCAACCGAATCCTGTTTCTTCTAAACTAACCATCCATCAGGCTTGGAATCACATGCTGCCTAGCTCTGTTAAGAGACCTGAGACTGCTCTCTCTCTCTCTCTCTGATTCTCTCTCTTTCTCTTTCTCTCTCTCTCTGACTCTCTCTTTCTGATTCTCTCTCTCTCTGTCTCTCTCTCTCTGACTCTCCCTCCCTGTCTGACTCTCCCTCCCTGTCCCCATTGTTTAGATAACAGTTTGGTGTTCTGAATGGTTGTGTGCGTGCTCGTCCGTGCAGCCCAGGGTTCAGTCTTCCCTGAGATGATCCACAGAGACAGTGCCATTCTCTGTTCGTTGGTGCCGTTTCCCTGAGATGGGGGCTGTGTAGGCCGACCCAGTGTGGTCGTGCTGCTCTGATGGGATGGATGTGCACCATGTACAGTCAGCCAATGTTTACTTGGACAAATGGAAATGCATTGTGTGTGTCCAGGCTCTTTGCTCTTTCAGGAGAGGAGCGATCCTTCGCCCTCTGGGACAGAGCGCAAGGAGATTAGAGGAAGGAAGAGTCACCTTCATGGAGACCTGCAGTTTCAGCCATCACTGGACCCTAGCATCACTGACTGTGGGGGACTTGATTAAAAACGGATGACTTCATATTGCATCCCTCGCACCTCTGTGAATACAATATTGTCAACCCAGCACTCCGACGGGGTTCCTTAATCACTCCCCTGTGCCACAATTAGTTTAAACCAGTGCAATGCCCTTTGTAAATATTTCACTGTGACTGTTTGCTGGTTCTTCTCGTTAAACAGACATAATGTGCGTTCTTTTTAGCTATTTCAAATCCTATAAACAATTCGCTGAATTTACGACTAGCCATAGTAACCTGGCTATACCACAGGCGTTAGTCATGTGGCTATCTAGCTACCGTTGGCTGCTATGTGGTGACAGCTATGTCGACCTGTCGAACATTTCAGATTTGGTAACATAATCACTAAGAGTTTATCCGCAAAAGAGTATCCAATAGAAAACACACAGTAGTGAGTAATTTCTGCAATGCAACGTTGAGACTACTGGGACCACGTCAAACATTTATCGCTATAAGTCGGCCATAATAACAACCATCTTTAAATCGGGCGACCCTGCTGATGTGACTAACTACTGGCCCATTAGTATACTACCTGTGGTGTCGAAGGTTGTTGAAATGTGTGTAGCAGAACAACTGACTGCTTAAAACGTTGATTAATGTGCACTGTCCCTGTAAAAATAAACTAAATAAATACAAATACAATGAAGCATAAAAAATGTAAGCTAAAACACTAAAGCTAGCCAGAGCTAGCTAGATAAGGTCAAATAAAGCTATGTAGCTAAGCTAATAATGTTACGTTATGTTGGTTGCGTACAGTAAAGTACCGCTCGATAGTCTTGGTCATGACTTGGTCTCGGTTTAGGTGGTCTTGATTTCAACACTGGTAGCTATTCTATGAGTCTTGTTGGTGCGTTATCAATGAAAAGTGGGGTATGTTGGCGGCAAACTAGTTCAGTGTCCGTTAGCGACAAATTCATTCAGATCTGTCGCCGACCGCTCACCCAGACAGCTTCCCAGGCGACAATGACTGGCCTTGAGTCATGAGCAGCACACTGTCCGATTTTCAACTTCATACAGCCCGGTTCTTGAGATAATGATCGCCACACATACAGAAAATCCTGCCTTTCTAGTTATATCACAGTGGCAGAGAAGGAGACTAGATGAGGATGACGCTACTTACTGGGCCACTGTGAGACCGAGACAGATCCTATAGATTGCTGCTTCTCACCAGGCTGTAGTTGGCAGTGTCCTAGCTCTGCGCATAATAGCCTACATGTCTATTCATGTGTAATGGGCTAGATGCTTAGCGAGATGGCATGTTTCAACAGCTTGGTCAAGCACCGTGTTTTGTTGTCATGCATTAGGGACCAACACTGATGCTCAGTTTCCTATCCTCTGTGTTTCCTGCTCTAGACAAGCTGTAGACAAATGAGATTCACCCTCCTGTGGGAGAAACCAGCACAGGCCATCTGACAGCATGGTCTCCCGTGATCGCTGGCGTATTTGTTTGTGTTTGTCGGTCGTGTTGCAGATTAATCTGGCCTTCCAGATGTGGCTAAGCTCGGGCTGTACAGAGCACAGATGGACATCATCTTTGGACAGATATTATTCATGTCGTTCACACATCCTGGGATCAGCGCTTTGGGGATGAAACAGTTTGTCCCTCAGTCCTGCCACCCATGCACGCTGGCATGCCAGTGGAGACCCGGGAAATACGGGAAGTACCAGGACAGCACGGGGCAGTACCAGGGCAGTGCCTGGAGGGCAGATGTTGACCCAGGGATCGGGGGCACAGGGTGGCAGATGGCTCTGGAGCAGTCAAGCTCTGGGTCCACATGGTGTCCCCATGGTGGGGGGAGGGGAGGGTTAAGAGGGGGGAGGGAAGAGAAGAGAAGAGGGGTGAAGGGAGGGATGAGGAGCAGAGTGGAGGGATGAGGAGCAGAGTGGAGGGGTGAGGAGCAGAGTGGAGGGGTGAGGGGAGGGCAGGGAAGAGAAGAGGGCTGAGGGGAGGGGTGAGGAGCAGAGTGGAGGGGTGAGGGGAGGGCAGGGAAGAGAAGAGGGCTGAGGGGAGGGGTGAGGAGCAGAGTGGAGGGGTGAGGGGAGGGGGGTGTTGAGCCCCCTGGTGACCCACTTTGACCACAGTAACCACATGCACAGCTACATGGTTACAGGACCAGTGGATACAATCATCTTAGGCGTAGATAAGGCTTTTTGTTGACAAAACCCCACTGATTACATGCAACCTTTGTTGTTTTCAATCTGTAACATGATGATGATCCAGGTTATAGCAGCAGACCAGCAGTGACATCCAGCCCATCTCATCTGCAGCTTAGGCCACAGGTGTGTCTCTCTAACCATGGAGGCCACTCAAACCCCCTTATCAGGAGGATCCAGCCTCCTTCTGATCATCTCCTTGATTGTTTGACAGAATGATGCGATGCTGTGCTGTGTCCTCCATCCAGGAGTGTGTCCTCTTCCAACCCAAGAGGAATGCTGTCTTTGTCTTTCCATGTTGACACAGTGGGCTCAGCGTGACCTGCCTGCCCTGTGATCTGCTGAGCCAACAGCTCTTGTTTGAGTCTCTCTGAGCTGAGAGCGACAGTTTGAACATCTCTCTTTGTTTCTCCAATCATTAAACAATGTCACAGCAAAACACCTCACGCAGTTCATGCATTATGGATTCATGAACCCAAAAGAAAATGACTCCCCATATAAAACATGTCTACACCTCTGGCTCCCATGGGGACTCATTAGTTTCCCTGACTGGAACGTTGGAGAACAACTCACAGAAAGTTGCTGACCCTTCGTTCATGTTATGTCTACATTTCTTTTACAGGGCTGGGTGTGGGGGGGGGAGACAGGGCTGGGTGTGGGGGGGAGACAGGGCTGGGTGTGTGGGGGGGAGACAGGGCTGGGTGTGTGGGGGGGAGACAGGGCTGGGTGTGTGGGGGGGAGACAGGGCTGGGTGTGGGGGGGAGACAGGGCTGGGTGTGTGGGGGGGAGACAGGGCTGGGTGTGTGGGGGGGAGACAGGGCTGGGTGTGGGGGGGGGAGACAGGGCTGGGTGTGTGGGGGGGAGACAGGGCTGGGTGTGGGGGGGAGACAGGGCTGGGTGTGGGGGAGACAGGGCTGGGTGTGGGGGGGAGACAGGGCTGGGTGTGGGGGGGGGGAGACAGGGCTGGGTGTGTGTGGGGGGGAGACAGGGCTGGGTGTGGGGGAGACAGGGCTGGGTGTGTGGGGGAGACAGGGCTGGGTGTGTGGGGGGGAGACAGGGCTGGGTGTGGGGGGGAGAGAGGGCTGGGTGTGTGTGGGGGGGAGACAGGGCTGGGTGTGGGGGAGACAGGGCTGGGTGTGGGGGAGACAGGGCTGGGTGTGGGGGAGACAGGGCTGGGTGTGGGGGGGAGACAGGGCTGGGTGTGTGTGGGGGGCAGACAGGGCTGGGTGTGTGTGGGGGGCAGACAGGGCTGGGTGTGTGTGGGGGGCAGACAGGGCTGGGTGTGTGTGGGGGGCAGACAGGGCTGGGTGTGTGTGGGGGGGAGACAGGGCTGGGTGTGGGGGAGACAGGGCTGGGTGTGGGGGGGAGACAGGGCTGGGTGTGTGGGGGAGACAGGGCTGGGTGTGGGGGAGACAGGGCTGGGTGTGTGGGGGGGAGACAGGGCTGGGTGTGGGGGAGACAGAGCTGGGTGTGTGGGGGGGAGACAGGGCTGGGTGTGTGGGGGGGAGACAGGGCTGGGTGTGTGGGGGGGAGACAGGGCTGGGTGTGTGGGGGAGACAGGGCTGGGTGTGTGGGGGAGACAGGGCTGGGTGTGTGGGGGGGAGACAGGGCTGGGTGTGGGGGAGACAGGGCTGGGTGTGGGGGGGGAGACAGGGCTGGGTTGGGGGGGCAGACAGGGCTGGGTGTGTGGGGGAGACAGGGCTGGGTGTGGGGGGGAGACAGGGCTGGTTGTGTGGGGGAGAGAGGGCTGGGTGTGTGTGATGGATGCTCTCAGTTTGGGAAGGACTCTACTTATAGCTGCTCCTGTTGTCTCTATCTCTCACTATCTCTCTCACTTGCTTTCTTCCTCTGTCTGCCCCACCTTTCTCTCTCAGTCCTTTCCCTTTGTCTCTCTGCCTTCCTCCCTCTCTCTCTCTCTCTGTCTGAAGGTGAAGGGAACAGATGCAGACTGATGAATGGCTATTATGAGACATGATGATTGCTCTCACCAGACATAAACAGTTTTATACCACAACCTTTTGGCCCTTCAGCCGTCAACCAACCGTAGTCTAACCATCCAAACACATAGTCTAACCAAGCAAACACCATTTCACAGACAAATGTGTGTCCTTGACTGTCAGATGGACTCAGATGAACCTTGGAACAAATAGCCCACGGATGAGTTGCGTCAGAGGAGAGTATGGTGCTCTGTTTCTGATGGAGGTGGATTGTAATTAACATGTCAAATGGAGCACATCTGTAACAGATGTGCCGTAATGGCCTGAGCGCTCATCTACTGTGTGTGTGTGTGTGTGCTTCTGGAGCCAGTATCCTTCACTTAACCTCAGCAGTAACTCCAGACCAGATGAGTGCTGCAGGGCTCTCACTGGGACTGAACATGAGCTTGTGTTTCTATTCAATTTAGCCTCGCTGTCGGATGCACACGTTGTGATGGCATGAGGGAGGTTTAGCATACTGCACAGGGTGAAATGCAATTTTCTCTGGGGATGTTGTTTGTAATAAAAAAAAATGTTGAAGGGAGCATCTGGAAGATTGTGTATCTATTATAAATAAAATCCTTTATCAAGAATGTACTGCTAGCTGTGAAGCACTGGGGGCTTTCTAGACAGACTTATTGATTCCAAGCCAGTGTTGTATCCATGGGAGCCCTGAGCCGGGCCCTGCTCTGCCCGGTGACAGCAGCTCAGAGGAGAATGTGCCGCTCTGCAGGATATCAGCCGTGTTCCAGGAAGGAACTCTGTCCTAAACAGCCTTTTATCAGTTGTGAGAAACGATCTGCTTTTTGTTGGCTGGTTTCATGTTGCCAGCTCACAGACGGGAGACACATGAGAAGCTGTCAAGGTCTGTTCTCTGTCTTTGTCTTCAGGAAAGCTGACCAAACAGACACATGAAGGGTGAGGGTCTGTTCTCTGACCAAACAGACACATGAAGGGTGAGGGTCTGTTCTCTGACCAAACAGACACATGAAGGGTGAGGGTCTGTTCTCTGACCAAACAGCGAGGCTGTGGATGCTTAACATGTTTTTTTTTCCTTGGCTCATGAATCAGAACACAATGTGGAGATTTCACACTTCCCGTCTTCCTAACGTTGTTTCCACGCTGCACAGGCTGCACAGGCTGCACAGGCTGCACAGGCTGCACAGACTGCACAGGCTGCATAGGATGCACAGGCTGCACAGGCTGCACAGGATGCACAGGCTGCACAGGGTTTAGGAGGCCTGACATCCCTGTTGCTGTGTCAGATGCTACAGGTAAAGCCTCTGCTCTTGTGTTTAGCCTGGATGCAATTGCTCCTTGATTAAGCACACAAAAATAGTATGACACCAACTTGCCCTGAGCGATTGACGGTTGTCCACCAGAGGAAGCTTATTCTGTGCCTCTTTGGGACATGCTGGACACACTGGGGTCGCTGGTGTGTGCTGGGAGTCCTATTGGACTCAGATGGAGTGGAAGGGAGGCTTAATGCACATGGCCGGGGCCGGGGCTGGGGCCGGGGCTGGGGCCGGGGCTGGGGCCGGGGCTGGGGCCGGGGTTGGGGCCGGGGTTGGGGCCGGGGCTGGGGCCGGGGCCGGGGCCGGGGTTGGGGCCGGGGCTGGACAGTGCTGTGTGTAGGCTGCAGCAGCAGGCCTGTTTAAAGACAGGCCGCCCAGCCAGGCATAGCTAATCTCAAGCTAGTCGATTCCATCTCAGTGTTGTTTTTCTGCAATGTCGTTTGAAATAGCCTTCCTTTTATCCCATTTCTAAAGGCTGTTGACTGAGGATAATGATCTGGAGTGACAGTGGCCTGATTCTTCTTTTCTCCTCCCTTCTGTAATCTCTCTCTCTGTCTCTCTTTATGTCTCTCTCTCAATCAATGTGGACAAGATCAGAGCATCCCCCTTCTCCCCTCCCCCTCCCAGCTCAGCAGTACCAGGGGAGAGGGGCAGCAGTACCAGGGGAGGGGCAGCAGTACCAGGGGAGAGGCGGCAGTACCAGGGGAGAGGGGCAGCAGTACCAGGGGAGGGGCGGCAGTACCAGGGGAGGGGCGGCAGTACCAGGGGAGAGGGGCAGCAGTACCAGGGGAGAGGCGGCAGTACCAGGGGAGAGGGGCAGCAGTAGCAGGGGAGAGGGGCAGCAGTACCAGGGGAGAGGGGCAGCAGAAACAGGGGAGGGGCAGCAGTACCAGGGGAGAGGGGCAGCAGTAGCAGGGGAGAGGGGCAGCAGTAGCAGGGGAGAGGGGCAGCAGTACCAGGGGAGGGGCAGCAGTACTAGGAGAGAGGGGCAGCAGTAGCAGGGGAGAGGGGCAGCAGTACCAGGGGAGGGGCAGCAGTACTAGGAGAGAGGGGCAGCAGTAGCAGGGGAGAGGGGCAGCAGTACCAGGAGAGGGGCAGCAGTACCAGGGGAGGGGCAGCAGTACCAGGGGAGAGGGGCAGCAGAAACAGAGGGGTTGCGGTGATTTGTCCCTAGCCGGGCCTCCTTCTTTGTGAGGATGGTGGCGGGAGGATCTTACGTAACCCTTCCTGCCTGTGAGGCGTGTCGTCATGACAGGCTGACCAGACACCAGCTCTAGGCCCTCTCTGCACAACTAGGCCAGGAGATCTGACGACCTCAACAGTCTCCCCACACCGCATGCAGCATGCCAGCAGGAGGAGGGGGAGGGGGAGGAGGAGGAGGGGGAGGGGGAGGGGAGGGGGTGTTCCAGTGTGTGTGTGTCTAACTCTATGCTGTGTGTTGAGTATGGTCCCCTGCTGGATCTCTAACCTGCGCTCCCTCAGACAGCTCTTCCTGGAGGTGGTGACATTTGACATGTTTCGGTGGAGAGCGAGAAAGAAGGAAAGAAAGTACCAGTTAATTGTTTCCTGTCATTTCATTTAATAGTCAGAGAATGGCAAGCTGGTGTGTTTGTCTCCCCGTTCTGATGCCCAGGGCAGAGGTGAAGAGGCCTCACCTCTGCCCCATGATTGGACATGGGAGATTTAGTCCCTCTCAAATCACCAATTGATTGCTTCCATGTCTGGATATCAACTCAAGCCAGTAACACTGCTCTAAGGATATGGATCTTTGTTGGGTCTTAAAACAGGGTTTGATCAGTAACATTCAAGGCTGGCTCTGGAAGTCGTCTATGACAGTGTTCCCCCCACAGCAGGTCAGTCCTCATAGTAACAGGTTGCTTGGCTGCGTTGTGTCTAAACTCCAGCTTCTCCTGAGCCCTTCCTGGCAATCTGCAGCGTGGAGATAAGGAAGTGAGGAATGAGGAGCTGAGGAATGAGGTGATAAGGAAGTGAGGAATGAGGAGCTTTATTTAGGTCGCCATTTTAAGCTCAGTCAACTCTGCAATCAAGTCCTGTGCTGGCTTTTCATCTGATCTCCACTTGAGCAGCGTGGAGAGACACTAAGAGATGTAACTCTAAGCTCTCTTGATCTGTCTAAATGACAGGTTTGCTTGCTGTTTGGGTCCAGCGTTTCCCAGAGACTGGGTGTGTGGTCTGAGGTAGGCAGCAAGAGAGGACATCAGACGGCTGTTTCAAGCGACCGTTAGAGGACAGGGCTTTCTGTTTGTTCCTCCGTCTTTGTGTCCCTCCTCCCTTCCCCTCCCCTCCTCCCCTCCTCCCTTCCCCTCCCCTCCCCTCCTCCCTTCCCCTCCCCTCCTCTTCTCTTCCCCTCCTCTCCTCCCCTCCTCCCCCTCCTCCCCTTCCATCCTCCCCTCCTCCCCTCCTCTCCTCCTCCCCTCCTCCCCTCCTCCCCTCCTCCCCTCCTCCCCTCCTCTCCTCTCCTCCTCCCCTCTCCTCCTCCCCTCCTCCCCTCTCCTCCTCCCCTCCTCCCCTCCTCCCCTCCTCTCCTCCTCCCCTCCTCCCCTCCTCCCCTCCTCCCCTCCTCCCATCCTCTCCTCCCCTCCTCCCCTCCTCCCCTCCTCCCCTCTCCTCCTCCCCTCCTCCCCTCTCCTCCTCCCCTCCTCCCCCTCCTCCCCTCCTCTCCTCCTTCCCTCCTCCCCTCCTCCCCTCCTCCCCTCCTCCCCTCCTCCCCTCCTCCCCTCCCCTCCTCCCCTCCTCCCCTCCTCCCCTCCTCCCCTCTCCTCCTCCCCTCCCCTCCTCCCCCCTCCCCTCCTCCCCTCTCCTCCTCTCCTCCCCTCCTCCCCTCCTCCCCTCCTCCCCTCCTCCCCTCCTCCCCTCCACCTCCTCTGCAGCGCCTCATCAGATTGCTAGCCCTGACGACTCTCTGAGGTCGGGGGTCACTCGATCGTTGGGGGCCTCCTGTCAGGCTGGATGACTGCACTGTGCTCCTGTCAGGCCGGATGACTGCACTGTGCTCCTGGTGGAAGGAATTCATCCGCACTCGTCCCCCCAGACACCCTCCCTCCCATTCAGGCTGGGGGAGCAGGGGTGGGGGAGCAGGGGTGGGGGAGCAGGGGTGGGGGAGGAAGGATGCTGATGACTGAGATCAGACTACCCTTCTAGGTCTTCACTCTGAAGACTTGGCCTGCTGATCATCTGTCAACTGAGGCTGAGCCCAGTGTGGCATGAACATGATGAGAGTGTGTGTGTGAACTGGGGAGTGTGTTTCAGACACAGCTGGTGTCAAAATCTGTGTGTGTGCCGTCTGTGTCCTTCGTACCGGGTGTTGTGAATGCCCCCCCTCCAGGACACGCCTCTCACCCCCTCCAGGACACGCCCCTCACCCCCTCCAGGCCACGCCCCATCACCCCCTCCAGGCCACGCCCCTCACCCATGCAGGCCTTGCCCCTCACCCCCGCAGGCCACGCCCCTCACCCCCTCCAGGACACGCCCCTCGCCCCTGCAGGTCACGCCCCTCACCCCCCCCCAGACTGCCTCACTCTGCCTCGCTACAGAGCCCAGGCTGCCTCCCTCTCCCTCGCTACAGAGCCCAGGCTGCCTCACTCTGCCTCGCTACAGAGCCCAGGATGCCTCCCTCTGCCTCGCTATAGAGTCCAGGCTGCCTCCCTCTGCCTCGCTACAGAGCCCAGGCTGCCTCACTCTGCCTCGCTACAGAGCCCAGGATGCCTCCCTCTGCCTCGCTATAGAGTCCAGGCTGCCTCCCTCTGCCTCGCTATAGAGCCCAGGCTGAGTGTGTAGAGGGGGGAGAGGGGGGAGAGGGGGGAGAGGGGGGAGGGAGGGGAGGTAGGGGAGAGAGGGGGAGTCGTTGATGGGGTGGAATTCTCACGCCTGACTGAGGATGTTCGCTTTCCATCGAGTCAAGTGGTGCATTGTGATCTCAACCAAAGAAATGCAAATATATAGAACAGATGTACTTCTCCCTTTCTTGTGCTTGTCAGGAGGAATAGTCTCTCTCTCTCTCTCTCTCTCCCTCTATCTTCTCTCTCTCTCTCTCTCTCTCTCTCTCTCTCTCTCTCTCTCTCTCTCTCTCTCTCTCTCTCTCTGTCTCTCTCTCTCTCTCTCTCTCTCTCTCCCCTCTATCTTCTCTCTCTCTCTCTCTCTCTCTCTCTCTCTCTCTCTATCTCTCTCTCTCTCTCTCTCTCTCTCTCTGGGGCTGATCACATCACGACACAAAAGTTCTTTTTTAACGTTTACAAAAAAATATTTTTTCAAGCTATCAAAACGTTTTTTTCAGGCTCTGTGGTGAAGAGAGGCTGTGTGGTGGAGAGAGGCTGTGTGGTGAAGAGAGGCTGTGTGGTGGAGAGATGCTGTGTGGTGGAGAGAGGCTGTGTGGTGGAGAGAGGCTGTGTGGTGAAGAGAGGCTGTGTGGTGGAGAGAGGCTGTGTGGTGGACGAGAGGCTGTGTGGTGGAGAGAGGCTGTGTGGTGGAGAGACGCTGTGTGGTGGAGAGAGGCTGTGTGGTGGAGAGAGGCTGTGTGGTGAAGAGAGGCTGTGTGGTGGAGAGAGGCTGTGTGGTGGACGAGAGGCTGTGTGGTGGAGAGAGGCTGTGTGGTGGAGAGAGGCTGTGTGGTGGAGAGAGGCTGTGTGGTGGACGAGAGGCTGTGTGGTGGAGAGAGGCTGTGTGGTGGAGAGAGGCTGTGTGGTGGACGAGAGGCTGTGTGGTGGAGAGAGGCTGTGTGGTGAAGAGAGGCTGTGTGGTGAAGAGAGGCTGTGTGGTGGAGAGAGGCTGTGTGGTGGAGAAAGGCTGTGTGGTGGAGAGAGGCTGTGTGGTGGAGAGAGGCTGTGTGGTGGAGAGAGGCTGTGTGGTGAAGAGAGGCTGTGTGGTGGAGAGAGGCTGTGTGGTGGACGAGAGGACGACACAGAGAGAGTAATGTCTGCAGTCCTCTCTTGTTCCTTTCTCTCTCTCCTTCCCCCCTCCTCTCTCTTCCTCTCTCTCCTCCCCTCCTCTCTCTTCCCCTCTCTCCTCCCCTCTTCTCTCTTCCTCTCTCTCTCCTTCTCCCCTCCTCTCTCTCCTTCTCCCCTCCTCTCTTCCTCTCTCTCTCCTTCTCCCCTCCTCTCTCTTCCTCTCTCTCCTTCTCCCCCTCCTCTCCCCCTCCTCTCTTCCTCTCTCTCCTTCCCCCCTCCTCTCTCTTCCTCTCTTTTTCTCCTCCGTGAGAACTTATCCCTGCTCCCATGAAGTTTCCAGAAGCGGGCTGAGGGAATGGAAATAGCTCAGCCTGTTTCCCATGGCCCCCCACACTCCCCCCCCACACACACACTCCCCCCCCCCCCACACACACACTCCCCCCCCCCCCCCCCCCCCGCGTCTCCCTACTGGACAGAGCCTCAGCACACTCCTTAATGATCCTCACCGCTCCTCTACTGGAAGCTGCAGTAGTCCTCAGCGCTCTCTTCTCCCTCTCTGTCTCTCTTCCTCTCCCTCTCTGTCTCCATCCCTCTCTCTTTGTCTCTCTCTCCTTTTATGTTTGTCTTCCTCTGTCCCCCTTTTCCCCCTTTCTCTCTCTCTCTCTCTCTGAAGGCTGAGTAGTTCTCCAGCGAGGGCTGTGCTGTGAGCCACAGGATCTGTGCTGAGCAAGGAGGTTTGGAGAAAGCACAGCAGGTCTTATAGGTCAAGGCTGTTGGTGTGAGGGAAGAGAGCAGAAGGCATCTCTCCTTCAGTAATGATCTGCTCTGAACACTTTCCCCTCTTAGCCGTACCTCTTAGCAGTACCTCATAGCAGTACCTCATAGCCGTACCTGTTAGCAGTGCCTCTTAGCAGTACCTCTTAGCAGTACCTCTTAGCAGTGCCTCTTAGCAGTACCTCTTAGCAGTGCCTCTTAGCAGTGCCTCTTAGCAGTACCTCTTAGCAGTGCCTCTTAGCAGTACCTGTTAGCAGTACCTCTTAGCAGTGCCTCTTAGCAGTGCCTGTTAGCAGTACCTCTTAGCAGTGCCTCTTAGCAGTACCTGTTAGCAGTGCCTGTTAGCAGTGCCTCTTAGCAGTGCCTAAATTTTTCCAGATATTGATCTCTTCTACTTTTATATTTGTAACATTTAAGTAAGAAATGTTTTTCTGTTTCAATTTCCCTTGATGTACAGTGTCCACAGATTCTGTACTCTTTAGGTAACCAGGTTTTTTTTATGTCTTCCTTTTTCGATTGCAAGGGTGTGTCACTCATTCTGTATTTAGTGAGCAGCTGTCTCTGTTTTATGTCCTTGACAGTTTATAGGTATTCAGCCATTTCATAGTTTCTATTCAGGCCCCGATAGCAGTGTAATTAGTTTTGTGTCTTGGTTTCTTTTTAGGAGTTGTTGCTCTCTGTTGTGATTAGTTTGATTCTATTTGATGTTAGTAAAGGGGAAGGAGGTGTGCCGGGCGGGAGCTGGTTTGTTTGGTTCTCTCTCTCTGTCTCTCTCTCTCTCTCTCTCTCTCTCTCTCTCTCTCTCTCTCTCTCTGTCTCTCTCTCTCTCTCTCTCTCTCTCTCTCTCTCTCTCTCTCTCTCTCTCTCTCTCTCTCTCTCTACCTCTCTATCTCTCTTTCTATCTCTCTGTACCTCTCTCTCTCTCACTCACACACACACACACACACAGTCTCTCCTCTCCTCCCCTCTCCTCTGGGGCTGCTTGTCTGTATGGGATGGTGTGTGTGTCTTGGTGTGTTCATGCTGTTGCATGTGGCTCTGCTCCATCTGGAGTGGCCTGTTTCTGCAGCGGACGCTGGTGCCCTGGGAACAGATGCTTCTGATGCCACTTCCAGGAGGAAGGCTTTGAACGGGACTCTAAAAGATGCCAGCTGCTGTAGAGCTTTATGCTGTGGAGTTCTCATGAATGTTATCCTCGCCGTGTCACTCTCTCTCTCTTACTCTATCTCCCTCCCTCCCTGTCTGAGACAGGAGTAGGACTATGTGCAAAAGAAGAGGAGTGACTACATTGTGGCTAGGGTGAAGTGCCTTGCCCAAGGACACAACGTCATTTGTCCAACGTCGAACCAGAAACCTTCTGAATAGTAGCCTGATTCCCTAACCGCTCAGCCACCTGAGCCCATAGTTCCAGCGAAGCTGAGTAGTCCTGCTTGGGTTCTGAGACAGCTCTTCCTGTTTGGGTTCTGAGACAGCGCTTCCTGCTTGGGTTCTGAGACAACGCTTCCTGTTTGGGTTCTGAGACAGCACTTCCTGTTTGGGTTCTGAGACAGCGCTTCCTGTTTGGGTTCTGAGACAGCACTTCCTGTTTGGGTTCTGAGACAACGCTTCCTGTTTGGGTTCTGAGACAGCGCTTCCTGTTTGGGTTCTGAGACAGCGCTTCCTGTTTGGGTTCTGAGACAGCGCTTCCTGCTTGTTGTTGAACACTGTCAGTGTTAGAGGGAGGTAGCCATCCTGGGGGGGTTGATTAGTTTTCCCCTCATGTACATTTACATTGATGCATTTAGCAGACGCTTTCATCCAAAGCGACTTCCAAGAAAGCTTTACAAAAAGAGCATAGGTCACTGATCATAACAACGAGGCAGTCCCAAACACACATCCTTCAAACAACAGATAATGGAGGGGAGGAGAAGGAAGCAGGAGATAAGAGAGAGAAGTTGGTTGGCATCTCTAGCCTAACACCAATGAGAAGCAGCCAGTGCTTATTATTCATGCACTCATTTTAGCCCCAGCAAACGTCAAAATCTTTCATTATCTGCCTGTCATGTGAGAGACATCGCCTGTGCCAGCCTGTGCCAGCCTGTGCCAGCCTGTGCCAGCCTGTGCCAGCCTGTGCCCTTGGCTGCAGGGTGTAGGGAGAGTGCTGGATACAGCCCCTGGGTGTGGGAAGCAAGTAGATTATACTACATTAATGCTGAACTGGGATTCTGACTGGTTTTGGCTCTCTCCTCTCTCCAGTCTGCTCTCTCCTCTCTCCAGTCTGCTCTCTCCTCTTTCCAGTCTCCTCTCTCCAGTCTGCTTTCTCCAGTCTGCTCTCTCCTCTCTCCAGTCTGCTCTCTCCAGTCTGCTCTCTCCTCTCTCCAGTCTGCTCTCTCCAGTCTGCTCTCTCCAGTCTGCTCTCTCCTCTTTCCAGTCTGCTCTCTCCAGTCTGCTCTCTCCAGTCTCCTCTCTCCAGTCTGCTCTCTCCAGTCTGCTCTCTCCAGTCTGCTCTCTCCAGTCTGCTCTCTCCTCTTTCCAGTCTGCTCTCTCCAGTCTGCTCTCTCCAGTCTCCTCTCTCCAGTCTGCTCTCTCCAGTCTGCTCTCTCCTCTCTCCAGTCTGCTCTCTCCTCTTTCCAGTCTGCTCTCTCCTCTCTCCAGTCTGCTCTCTCCAGTCTGCTCTCTCCTCTCTCCAGTCTGCTCTCTCCAGTCTGCTCTCTCCAGTCTGCTCTCTCCTCTCTCCAGTCTGCTCTCTCCTCTCTCCAGTCTGCTCTCTCCTCTTCTCCTCTCCTCAACTTTGTTTATTTGTTCAGAGGGGAGGTTTACTGTCACTCACGGCTGTCATGCCGGGACAAAGTTGCCTAGCAACAAGGTAGACTGATGTAACAGTCGTGTTTACTCCCCCCCTCTCCACCCCCCTCTCCACCCCCCTCTTCATGGACCATGGGGGGATGGGGCGGGTAGGAAAGTGACATTCAGTACTGCGGTGTCTGTCCCACTGTCTGCCAGCTGCCCTCCTTCCCTCCCTCCCTCCCTGCCTGCCTGCCTGCCTTCCTGCCTGCCTGCCTGCCTGCCTGCCTGCCTGCCTGCCTGCCTGCCTGCCTGCTGCAGAAACGTGCCATATCCTCAAACACACCCCCCCTTTCTCTCATCCCCTCTCTCTCTCTCTCTCTCTCTCTCTCTCTCTCTCTCTCTCTCTCTCTCTCTGTCTCTCTCTCTCTCTCTCTCTCTCTCTCTCTCTCTCTCTCTCTCTCGTGTGTGTCTGGTCCTGGGACCATTCACACAGGGGGGGTGGAGGGGGAAGGGGGTCAGCCTTGTCATAGTGATGGACTGACGGCTGGACAGCGTGTCAGATGAAGACAGGCTCATGGATGAACAGGCGTGAGGACAGTGCTGTCTGGACTCCATGGTTACGGTGTACTACTGCTGCCCACTTCCTCCATCAAAGGGGTTCTGCTTGGTAAACACAAACAGCTGTGTCCCGGGACACAGGCCTGAACTCAAAGTGCTTCCTTCTGGGCCGTCCCCCTTCTCAAATCAAACACTCCTCTTGAGGTTCTCTGGATGCAGAGAGACCGGATCAAAGTGAGACCAGGACCAGAGAGCTGAACCCGGAGACATCCTCTTTCTTTGCTCATCACATTCGTCTTAATTTGTCCTCCCCTCCTCCTCCTCCTACCCTCCTCCTCCTCCTCCTCCTCTCCCCCTCCTCTTCCTCTTCCTCCTCCTCCTCTCCTCCTCCCCTCTTCCTCCTCCTCCTCTCCCCTTCTCCTCCTCCTCTCCTCCTCCCCTCTTCCTCCTCCTCCTCTCCCCTTCTCCTCCTCCTCTCCTCTTCCTCCCCTCCTCCTCCTCCCCTCTGCCTGCCTCTCAGCTGGGGTGAATGTGCTGGCTCAGCGTGGCGTGTGGAGGGAGGGAGGGAGGGAGGGAGGGAGGGAGGGAGGGAGGGAGGGAGGGAGGGGAGGGAGGGAGGGAGGGAGGGAGGGAGGGAGGGAGGGAGGGAGGGAGGGAGGGAGGGAGGGAGGGAGGGAGGGAGGGAGGGAGGGAGGGAGGGAGGGAGGGAGGGAGGGAGGGAGGGAGGATTAGCTCTGTGTAGAAAGCTGACATTCCTTTCTCTCCCTTGTCTGTGTGAAGGCAGTCGTGGCTGCTGGCCTCATTGGTTCCATGTAAGACTGGGGCTGAGGCTAGGGCAGGGGCTAGGGCAGGGGCTGAGGCTAGGGCTGGGGCTGGGGCTAGGGCAGGGGCTGGGGCTGACACTAGGGCAGGGGCTGAGGCTGAGGCTAGGGCAGGGGCTGAGGCTGGGGCAGGGGCTGAGGCTGAGGCTGACACTAGGGCAGGGGCTGAGGCTAGGGCAGGGGCTGCGGCTGAGGCTGACACTAGGGCAGGGGCTGAGGCTAGGGCAGGAGCTGGTGTTGAGGCTAGGGCAGGGGCTGAGACTAGGGCAGGGGCTGGGGCTGGGGCAGGAGCTGAGGCTAGGGCAGGAGCTGGTGTTGAGGCTAGGGCAGGGGCTGGGGCTGGGGCTGAGGCTAGGGCAGGGGCTGACACTAGGGCAGGGGCTGAGGCTAGGGCAGGAGCTGGTGTTGAGGCTAGGGCAGGGGCTGGGGCTGGGGCTGAGGCTAGGGCAGGAGCTGGTGTTGAGGCTAGGGCTGGGGCTGAGGCTGAGGCTAGGGCAGGGGCTGGGGCTGAGGCTAGGCAGGGGCTGAGGCTAGGGCTGTGGTGGAGGGGGAGATTGGAGGCTGTGGAGGAGCGGCTTGTGGTCGGGGCTGAGGATCAGAGGCTGGGGCTGAAAGAGAAGCAGAATCAGTGGATGGATCTGCTGTTGACCGGCCTGGCTAAAGTCCTGCCCTCTTCCGGAATGTGCAGGTCACAAGGTGGGCTCTGTGTCTGCTCCAGGCAACAATACATGTTTTTCTTTCTTTCTTTTTTTTCTTCTTTCCTGTCAGCCAGATAAGCTTGAATGTCACGGTCTAACCCCCCTGGCTGCCCCCCCCATCCCCCACCCTGCCTCACATATGCTAATGACGCTGTCTCATTCAGCTGTGAGGGCTTTGTCACAAGGGGAGGGGGGAGAAGGGAGAGGGGAGAGGGGAGGGGGGCTGGACATTAGGGAGGCAGCTGTATGCATTTCACCAAATTGACTGCTGATAGCTGCCAGACTTTCCTCTCTCCTGTCTCTCCCTCCTCCACTCTCCTTCTCTCTCCACTCTCCTGTTTTTGGTGGTAGAGTGGTAATCGAACCCAACCCCAGTTGTGATCAACCTGAATCAGCTTACAAACAAACTAGTATGGCTGTCAGGTGTTTACGCTCTCCGTGACAGCAGGATCTCTCCAGCTGCAGGCCTTCCCTGCTCCACCGTCAACAGGGGCCGCTGATTAGACTCCATGTGAATAACCACGTGATGGATAGGTGTGTGTGCACACAAACATGCTCTCCTGTTTCTCCTGACGCTCCTCCGGGTCTCTCTATGTTCCCAGGAGCCTCTCAGGAGTTTATCACTTTCTTGTGCCAAGTTTCTGCCGGCGCGACGATGATAAAGGAGAGCACAACAAACTCTGAAGAGAAAACACGAGGCGAAGTCAGAAACACGAGGCGCAGTCTGTGGAGTCAAAAACACGAGGCAGAGTCATTGGAGTCAGAGGCTGAAGGGAGGTGGATGCACTGACACATCTAGGTTGCTGCGAGGGTCAGTGTGTGTTTGTGCCTTATCTGCGATAAGTCTGGGGTTGGTGTGTGTGTG